>NC_062568.1:171709791-172012821 GCF_022837055.1 Prionailurus viverrinus | reverse complement strand
GCTCAGAGCCTGGAGCCTGCTTCAGATTCTGTGTCTCCCTCTCTCTCTGCCCCTTCCCTGCTTGTACTCTGTCTCTGTCTCTCTCTCTCTCTCAAAAATAAACATGAAAAAATATTAAAAAAAAAAGAAGGTAAGACTAGTGTCATTTTTTTCCCCCTTTATAAACCACTCACCTGGTGGGTGAGCCCACACCAGGCTGCTCTGGGTGACCTCTTTTGGACACCAATATCCACCCACACACTCAAGTCAACTCAATGTTCCCAGAACACAAGGGGCACATTCATGCCTCAGGGCCTTTTCTTCACTAGGTGTTACCTCTGCCTAGCATTGATCTCACAGACCTTCAAGGCTTAGTTCAAAAATAACTTTCTCAATGACTACCTTTGACCCTTAATTCAAAATTGCCCTCCTCAACTCCCTATACCTCAGCCCTTTTTCCCATTGCACTAATGACTAGATTCTAACACACGATTTCATGTATTTCCTTACGTTTTATTGTCCAATTCCCTCCACTAGAATGTAAGCTCCAGAAGGACAGGGAATTTTATCTGTTCACTGATGTATCCCCATCGCTCTACCCCCAGCACCCAAGCACTTCTCTTCGTACCCGCCCCGGCCTCCAGGCTCTGTCCCTCCTAGTATGCCGCCGCTGCGATCCCCGCAGGTCCTCGAGAAACCCAACCTGTTCCTCCCCAACATACACAACGTCGTTATCGTCCCATCGCGTCCCAACGTGTCCCAGGCCGGAGACCCCTTCCAGACCTCTTCCAGAGGTTGCTAGTGACCCGTCTAGCCCCCTCCCCTCCCCCATGCGTCCCCACGTGTCCCCAGGCTGCGCCGGAGGCGCTCACCGTTCGGGTCCTTCTCGCGGTAGCACTGGTAGTTGCACTCCACCTCCATGTTTTCCAGAAAGGACTTCACCTGCTCCTCGTCCTGGAAGTCCACCACGCCCGCCATGGCCCCTGCTCGCTCAGCCGACTTTAGCCGGCCGCTCCGCCCCTGGTGGTTCTGCACACCCGCCCCGCGGTCACGTGAGCCAGCGGAGGGGCGGGGCCTGGGGGCGGGCAGCGGAGGTCTGCGCTCACCCGTATCCCGGAAGGGGGGGCGCAGTGAACCTAAATCCTTGAGCTATTGAGGCCTCAAGCTGTTTGGCTGACACGTCTCTTGCTATGTTCACTCCTTTCCTAAAACTGATGACGATCTCTGTGCAACACTTTTTTCTGAGCCGGCTTTGTGCCCTAATGACTTTCTGCCTGCAGTTATTTATTTCTTCATTCATTTCATTCATTCGTTTGTTCGGGGATCTCCAAGTGCCTACTGTGTGCCTCACCCAGGGCTTGGTTCCAGTAATACAACAGCTAGGAAGTATGGTCCCTGCCTTTAAAGAGCTTCCAGTTTAGTGGGAAGACATTTGTTGATTCTGTTCAGCAAGCATTCTGAGCATCTACTATGTGTTAGGTATAGCTGCACAAACCAATATTCATAAGTCTGTGCCATGACGTCTGGTTCATCTGTATGTTCCTCCCAGACCTATCCCCCACCTTCCACCCTCAACCTGAATGACCTAAGAAATGAATGGCAATGGGAGATGATTACTGAAACACAGTGGCTACAGAGGTTGTAGTAAGAATTCTGTTATAATAGCTACTGTTTAAACAGTGTTGAACTTTGTTCCAGATTCTATTCTAAGAGATTTTATACATGTTTTCATTTAGTTCTCACTATGACCCTCATTGTGACACTATGGGGTAGGTATTATTATCCCCATTCTGCATATGAGGAAACTGAGCTCCAGAGAAATAACTTGTCCAAGATCATACAAGAAGTGAGAGAATAGTGGCATGATAAATACTTTTTTAAATAAAAGTGCATGTGGTACAAGAGGAACATATGAAGGAGATGGGGCAGAGGAGAGAAACTTCACCTGGCTTTTGCTTTGTTCTCTTGCACAGAATCATCAGTTCCATAAAGCTAGACTGCAAGCTCTCCAAAGACAGTCAGATCCAGTTCATCTTTAAGTCCCAGACAGCCCTATTCTAGAGTCCTCAGTGGTACTTAATCCTTGGTTTCTCATCACCTACAGGAATGCTTCCCCAATGACTCCTCTATTAACCTATCCCGAAAGACATCAGAGAGTGGACTACTTTCAACCACTCCCTTATCAGGGAGCAGCTTCCTATAACTGGGAAATGTTTCTGAAGTCCCAATTTTATTTTAGTTTAGTTCTTTAAAAAATTTTAAATGTTTATTTTTGAGAGAGAGAGAGCACAAGTGGGGGGGGGGGGAGGGCAGAGAGAGAGGGAGATACAGAATCCAAAGCAGGTTCCAGGCTCTGAGCTGTCAGCACACAGCCCAACAGGGAATCATGACCTGAGCCAGAAGTCAGATGCTTAACTGACTGAGCTATTCAGGCACCCCCAACCCCAATTTATTTTTAAAATTCTTATGATTTCACATTAAGTTCCATAATGATATATCTTTCATAGGAAAATACAAGATTGTCTTTTCCCAAGCCCTTCAGTAAAATTGACATTCCAAGTGATATGCCACATTTTTGTGTGGTTTCTCATATGCCTGATCACCTTGGGAGACCCCTCAGTACACATACACCTAGAAGGGAAACCCTAACCTTTGATTTTGAGCCCACCTTCCTTAGCCTGGCCTTTAAGGCCCTGGTACAATGTGATTCTAGCTTCATATCATACCTCTCTTTCCTCATACCCCACTCAACCTTCTGATCTCTGAATAGGTCCCAGGTTTGTGTCCCTGTTTACTGCTGCTCTTAAGGCCTTAACCCCCCTTCTCTGTCCAAATCAGAGGAGAGAAGTCTTCCCTGTAGTCTTCCCAGGTGCAACAGCCACTTGTCTCCCAAAGTAAATTTAAATGCGCCCATTCCAGTGTTCCACACCACTTTTTATTCTCGTATAATATAGTAGGAAAAGACTAACTTTGGAGGACAGGTTTTTTTTTTTTTTTTTTTTTTGAGGACTGATCTTAATCAGAATCTATGCCCCATGTTTACTAAGTAGTTACCTTCAACCAATCACATTTATGAGCTTGATTCCTCTTCTGTAAATTAAAATCCTTTGTGGCTGTTGGTAGGACTAAATGTTCATGTATACAGAATGCTTAGCAGAGTGCCTGGCTTAGAGTCATTCCTGTTCCAGAAACGTTTCTTGTTATGCCCATAATGGCATGAAAGTCCGTGTCCCCCATGACACTGTGAGCTTTTTGTCCCTTGTGCCAGTCATAGGGTCAAGAACAAAGAAAGGCTTGGTGAAGATGATGTAGATAGCTAAGGTCAGGAACAGGCCACAAATGATACTTTTCCCTTAATCATTTGCTGAACTACATTAAAAAGAGCCCACCTGGGCAGTAGAGGGTGATAGAGAGTTGGGGAAAAGATGGAAGACAGGCTGGGCCAAGTATGAAGTTATACCTTTAAAAGAAAATTTAGTGTCATCAAAAAGGTAGCCAGTTTCTTTTTTAGTCTTTTCCTTATCTCTGTAGATTTATTCCTCCTTATTCTTATAAATGTTCACATTTACTTTTTAAACTTATTTAATTATTCAAGTAATACATGAATATATGCTTCTTGTAAATTAATCTCATGTTTTTTACCTAACATCCCTTTTTGTTAAGCAGGATACAGCTTGTAGACACTGTTTAGAGTGTTGCTGAAGCTGAAGGTCAGAGAAGTTAAGCGATTTACTCTAAAACACGTAGTGAGACGATGAAGGAGAAACCAGCCTTCTTAGAATCCTAGAGTTCACAATAACCATCCCAAATCCTGGAGGGAAGAATTGAAGAATATTATAGCACTCAACTCCTTACTCTAGACTTAGATTCAACTAATATTAATTGATCACTAATTATGAGTTTAGTATTTTAGATCCATTATCTCATTTATTCTTCATTCACTCAACAAACATTCCCTGGATGCTTGCAAATGGCTAGGGCTTAAGGGATGCAAAATTGAAAAATGCAAGCTTTCAACAAGAGCATGCAACTCTTGAAAGAGGAAAAGCACTGGTCAATAAACATATGATGAGATGCTCCTCCAAATGATCAAAGGAAGGCAAACTAAGAACATGATGATACCATTTTCATCTCTCAGATCAACAAAGGTTGGCATCTAGTGTTTGTTAGAATGCTGAGAAATGGGCATTCCCATACACTATTGGTGGGAATGTAAATTGATGTCTTCTCTTTGGAGAGCAATTCAGTAACATTTATTAACATTTAAATGTGCTTATATATATTTTAGGGGTGGGAGAAAAAATTGCAAACCACCTATCCCACAATGGACTCGGATCCTAAACATGCAGAGAATTCGTACAACTCAACAATAAGAAGACATTTTATTTATTTTATTTTATTTTAAATTTTTTAAGTTTATTTATTTTGAGAGAGACAGAGTGAATTGGGGAGGAGTAGAGAGGGAGACAGAGAAACTCAAGCAGGCTCTGTGCTGCCAATGCAGAGGCCGATCCAGGGCTTGAACCCACGAAACCATGAGATCACGACCTGAGCTGAAACCAAGACCACCCATGTGCCCCAGAAAACATTTATAGACAAAATATTTGAGTAGATGTTTCACCAAAGACATATGGAGAGGCAACAAGCACACAAAAAGACATCCAACAAAGGGGCGCCTGGGTAGCTCAGTTACTTGGGTGTCTGACTCTTGATTTCAGCTCAGTTCATGATCCTGGGGTTGTGGGATTGAGCCCTGTATCATGTTCCATGCTGGGCATGAAGACTGCTTGAGATTCTCTCTCTCTCTCTCTCTCTCTCTCTCTCCCTCTGCCCCTCTCCCCAGCTCATGCACATGCTGTCTCTGTCTCTAAAAGAAAAAGAAGGAAAGAAAAAAAAAAAGAAAGAAAGACACCCAGCATGGAGAAGTGCCAAAAAAAAAAAAAAAAATTTGCACTGAGATATCACTACACAACTAATAGAATGGCAATAATCAACAAGACAAACAATACCAAGTATTGATGAGAATATAAAAAAAACTAGAACTCTTATGTACATTTCTGATTGGAATGCAATATGCGGTAGCCAGTTTATATTTAAAAAAATTTTTTTTACATTTTCTAAACTTTATTTATTTTGAGAGAAAGAGAGCATGCATGTGTGAGCAGGGAGAGGCAGAGAGAGAAGGAGAGAGAAAATCCCAAGCAGGCTCCACGCTGACATGGGGCTCGATCCCATGAACCATGAGATCATGACCTGAGCTGATATCAAGAGTCAGATGCTAAACTGACTGAAGCACCCAGGTGCCCCACCACTTCACATTTTTCATGTTTTTGTTTGCTTGCTTAACTTTTATTTTATTGTGGTAAAAACACTTAATATGAGATCTACGCTCTTAATAAATTTTTAAATGCACAATATATTATTGTTGGCTGTAGGTTCAGTGTATAGCATTGTACAACAGATATCTAGAGCTTATTCATCTTTCTTAACTGAAACTGTATGCCCTTGATTAGTAATTCCCCATTTCCCCACCTCTGGCAATCACCATTCCACAATGTGAGTCTAAGAATTTGACTGCTTTAGATCCCTCATATAAGTGAATTGTGCAGTATTTGTCTTTCTGTGACTGGCTCATTTCACTTAGCATAATGTCCTCAAGTTTTATCCATGTTGTAGCATATTGCAGAATTTCCTTCTTTTTAATTTTTTTTAATGTTTGTTTATTTTTGAGAGAGAGACAGAAAATGAGCTGGGGAAAGGGCAGAGAGCGAGAATCCCAAGCAGGCTCCAGGCTCTGAGTGGTCAGCACAGAGCCTGATGCAGAATTTGAACCCACCAACCGTGGGATAATGACCTGAGCTGAAGTCAGACTCGTAACCAACTGAGCCACCTAGGCACCCCTCCTTCTTTTTAAAGGCTGAATAGTATTTCATTGTATGTATCACCTACATTTTGTTTATCTGTCTGCCTGTCAAGGACATTTAGGTTGTTTCCACATCTTGGTTACTGTAAATAGTGCTGCAATGAACATGGGTATGCTAATATCTCTTCAAGATGTTGATTTCAATTCTTTTGGATAAATAGCCAGAAGTGAGATTGCTGGGTCATAGTATAATTTCATTTTTAATTTTTTGAAGAACCTCCATATTCTTTTCCATAGTGGCTGCCCCATTTTGCTTTCCTACCAACAGAGTGCAAGTGTTCCAATTTCTTTTTTTTTTAAGTTTGTATTTAAATTCCAGTTAGTTAACTCACAGTGTAATAATAGTTTCAGTTGTACAATTTAGTGATTCAACACTTCCTTACAACACCAGGTGCTCATCACAACAAGCATCCTCCTTAATCCCCATCATCTATTTAGCCCATCCTCCCTCCCCCCTCCCATTTGGTAACCATCATTTTTTCTCTATGGTTAAGAGTCTGTTTCTTGGTTTGCCTATCTCTCTCTCTCTTTGGCTTCCATTTTCTCTCTATCCTTGACAATACTTCTTCCTCTTCTTCTTTTTCCTCTTCTTCTTTTTCCTCTTCTTCTTTTTCTTCTTCTTCTTCTTTTTTTTTTCTTTTATTTTTTTGCATGTAAGCTTCACACCCAGTGCAGAGTCCAATGTGGGGCTTGAACTCACGCCCCTGAGATCAAGACCTGAGCTGAGATCAAGAGTTGGATGCTTAACTGACTGAACCACCCAGGCACCCCGCAACAAAACTTCTTGTCTTGTTTTGTTTTAAAAAAATTTTTTTTAATGTTTATTTTTTATTTTTGAGAGAGAGAGAGAGCGTGTGAACAGGGGAGGGGCAGAGAGAGAGAAGGGGACACAGAATCCAAGAGCCTGTTCTGAGCGGTCAGCGCAGAGCACAACGCAGGGCTCAAACTCACAAACCATAAGATCATGACCTAAGCCAAAGTTAGACACTCAACCACCTGAGCCACCCAGGTACCCATTAAGCATTTTTTTTTTTTTTGAGAGAGAGAGGAAGAGGGCACAAGTGACTGAGAGGCAGAAAGAGAGAGAGATAGAGAGAGAGAGAAAAGTGGAGATCACCTGGGGCTCGTGTTTTTACCTGAAGTGGTCCTGAGCTCACCCAATGTGGGACTCGAACCCAAGAACCATGAGATTATGACCTGTGCTGAAGTCAGATGCTTAACAACCAAGCCACCCAAGCACCCCTCTTGTTGTCGTGTTTTTTTTACATTTTTTAAATGTTTATTTATTTTTGAGAGAGAGAGAGAGAGAAAGCACACATGCACAAGTGTGTGTGCACACAAGTGTGTGCGCACACATGCACACAAATGGTGGAGGGGCAGAGAGAGAGAGGGAGACCCAGAATCCGAAGCAGGCTCTAAGCTCCCCCGAGCTGTCAGCACAGAGCCTAACGCGGGGCTCAAGTTCACTAACAGTGAGATCATAACCTGAGCCAAAGTCAGACGCTCAACCAACTGAGCCACACAGGCCCCCCCCCCTTGTTTTTTTTTGATAATAGCCATCCTGGCCAGGATAAGGCAATATTCATTATGGTTCTGATTTACATTTTCCTGATGTTTAGTGTCTTTGAGCATCTTTTCTTATACCTATCAGCCATTTGTACATCTTTGGAGAAATGTCCTCTTGAATCCCTACCTCATTTTTAAATCAGGCTATCAGTTTTCTGCTGTTGAGTTGTAGGAGTTTCCCATATATCCTGGTGATTAACCCCTTATCGAATATCTGGTTTGCAAACATTCCCTCCCACAAACTTTTCATTCTGCTGATTATTTTCTTTGCAGTGCACTTTTTAAAAATATTATTTATTTTTAGTGATCTCTATGCCCAGCATGGGGGTGGAACTCATGACTCCAAAACCAAGAGTTGCATGCTCTATTGACTGAGTCATCCAGGCACCCCAGTGCAGACAGTTTTTAGTTTGATATAATCCCACATGTTTATTTTTGTTTTTGTTGCCTGTGCTTCTGGTGTCATTAAAATTTATATTTTGACCTAGAAATTCAACTTCCAAGAATGTATCCTACAGAAACTCTTACATAAAAATAAATATTTGCTGCACTTTTTGTTGTCGTTGCTGGGGCTGTTGTTACAATAGAAATAAATATTGAAGAATAGGGGATTTGAATTCAATGTAGACATTAACAATAAGTAAGTCTATTAATACCAACATTGAAAGATGTTCAAATGCATTAAGTGAAAAACAGGGGCACCTGGGTGGCTCTGTTGGTTGAGTGTCCGACTTCAGCTCAGGTCATGATCTCACAGTTCATGGGTTCAAGCCCTGCATCAGGCTTTGTGCTGACAGCTCAGAGCCCTGCTTTGGATTCTGTGTCTCCCTCTCTCTCTGCCCTTCCTATGCTCATGTTCTCTCTCTCTCTCTTTCTCTCTCTCTCAAAAATAGATAAAACATTTTTAAAAAGTGAAAAACAAAAAATTCTATGGTACAACAATTTTTTTTTAATGTTTATTATTTTTGAGAGAGAGACAGAGAGAGACAGAGAGCAAGCAGGAGAGGGGCAGAGAGAGAGGGAGACACAGAATCTGAAGCAGACTCCAGGCTCCGAGCTTCCAGCACAGAGCCTGATGTGGGGCTCAAACTCACAGATGGCGAGATCATGACCCAAGCTGAAGTCGGCCGCCCAACCGACTGAGCCGCCCAGGCGCCCCATAGCATAACAATTTTTTATTTAAAAAATAACATTTTGGGGGGCGCCTGGGTTGTTCAGTTGGTTAAGAAACCAACTTGATTTTGGCTCAGGTCATGATCCCAGGATTCTGCGCTGAGTGTGAAGCCTGAGATTGAGATTCGCTGTCTCTCTTTCTCTCAAAAAAAAAAAAAAAAAAAAAAAATCTAAGGGCACCTGGGTGGCTCAGTCTGTTAAGCGCTGACTTAGGCTCAGGTCATGATCTCACAGCTCATGAGTTCTAGCCCCACGTTGGGCTCTGGGCTGACAGCTAGGAGCCTGGAGCCTGCTTCAGATTCTGTGTCTCCCTCTCTCTCTGTCCCTCCCCCGCTTGCACTCTCTCTCTCAAAAATAAATTTTAAAAATTTAAAAATTAAAAAAAAATCTAATAAAAAATAGCCTTTTTATGTTTATAGGGAAAAAGAAAAAAAGAAAAAGAACGAGGAAAAATACCCTGAACTGTTAATAGTTAACTATGAGCTGGAAAGGAGGAAGGGAATAGCATACAGAGGACTTTCAGTGTTTGTATTCCATCTTTATTTTTATGATAATCATATATTATTTTTGTAAGCAGGCAAAATCATAAAAACATTTTTAAAGACATAATGTCTTCCCTAGACATGTTCACAGTCTTATGGGTCATTTCAGGATAGATATTAATATATCCATTTCATAAATGAGGTTCAGAGAAGTAAAGCGATTTCTTCAAGGTCACACAGCCCGCAACCCTTCCTCAAAGATTACGTATCTGAGAGCTGACAGGATTCGCCCAGGGCAGAAATGACCGGACCAATCACATTTGCTGTGAGGTCACTTTGAAGGGTTGGGATTGGTGCTTGTGACCAGCCGTCTGTCCGCCGCTGCAGGTACAGCTTCGGATGTCAGGAGGCTCCTGACGATTAGGCTTTCCGGGGTTAATCTAGGGCACCAGTTCTCTGTTCTCTGCAGGTCCCCTGTGGACCCTTAGCACCGTGTGGGTTAGCCGTGGAGGCGCCCTGCCCTTCCTGCTGTGGCCGGTCAATCCCCCAAGCCCGTCCCTGCACAGCCTACAGCACTCCCTCCCTGAATCCTTCCCACCGAAATCAGGGAAACGCCATGACAGGTGCCAGCGCTGCTCAGACTCGCGTTTCAATAGTGGTGATTGCACATCACCTAGTCCCCGCCTGACCTGCCTGGCCTCGAGCCAGCGCAATGCAAGCAAGAACAGGATTCAATGCCACCTCTACTTCTCTGCCTGTCTTTGAGGCGCCCTGGCTGTGCTTCAAGCTGGAAAGGCTCCTGCTTTATACAGAAGGGGACTGGGAGCCAGAGAGAGGAAGGGGCTTGGCCCAGGGCACAGAGCAAGTTAATTAATGTTCCTTCAGGGAAGCAAATTGGATGGTAACTTTTCCAACTTTATCTTCTCCTCCTCCTGACAAATCCTCTCTGCCTCTGGTTTCCTCTGTGTTTCTTGCCTATATATCATCATCTGAGGCAACAAGGTTTATTAAGAATGATAAGGACTTTGGGGGGGCGCCTGGGTCGTTCAGTCAGTTAAGTGCCCGACTTCAGCTCAGGTCATGATCTCGAGGTCCGTGAGTTTGAGTCCTGTGTCAGGGTCTGTGCTGACAACTCAGAGCCTGGATTCTCTGTCTCCCTCTCTCTCTCTCTCTGCCCCTCCCCTGCTCATGCTCTCTGTCTCTCAAAAATAAATAAACATTAAAAAAAAAAAAAAGAATGATAAGGGCTTTAGATTCACACTATCTTTGAATCCCACACTTGCTATGAGACCTTGGACAAATTGTGTTACTTTTCTGGCCTTATTTTCCTCATCTACTATTGGATATTAACCTCTACTCTATTTACCTTAAATGAATAAATGAGAAATTGGTATAGAGCAGTGGTTTTCAAATGTGTTCTCTGAGCCAGCAGCACCAGAATCACCTGAGAATTTGTTAGAAATAAATATTCTCGGGGCGCCTGGGTGGCGCAGTCGGTTAAGCGTCCGACTTCAGCCAGGTCACGATCTCGCGGTCCCGGAGTTTGAGCCCCGCGTCAGGCTCTGGGCTGATGGCTCAGAGCCTGGAGCCTGTTTCCGATTCTGTGTCTCCCTCTCTCTCTGCCCCTCCCCCGTTCATGCTCTGTCTCTCTCTGTCCCAAAAATAAATAAACGTTGAAAAAAAAAAATTAAAAAAAAAAAAAAAAAAGAAATAAATATTCTCTGGCCTTACCCCAAATCTACTGGATCAGAAACTTTGGGGCCCAGCAATCTGTGTTTTAACAAACTCTTCAAGTGATTGCATGCTAAAGTTTGAGAACCACTGGCATACAATGAGTAAAACCACTGGGTTCAGGTCAGACAATTCTGAGTTCTTCTAAAAGTGTCTTAGTTCTGCCTTTTACTATCTGGGAGGCCTTAAGTAAAGCATTTTACTTACCTGTTCCTTAGCTTACTGATCTGTGAAATGGGACTAATGGTTGTATTCACATAACAGGGTTGTTTATTCATTCAACACAATTTTGAGTGCCATTATGTGACAATCACTTTTCTAGATTCTAAGGATACATCAGTAAACAAACAGACAAAAATCCCTGCCCTTATGGGGTATACATTCTAATGAGATTTTTGAGGATTAAGGTAATTATGATACTGGTGTATAAAGCTTAGTACAACACTGCACATATTAAGCACTCAGCGAATGGCAGCTATTATTAATGATGGGGAAAGGGCTTGTAACAATGAAATGCTATATTAGATGAAGCTGTGGGTTTCCTGAGACATGTCTGACTCATGCCTGTGTCATTAGAATCCAACATAAGGCTTGGTGCAGATGAGGGCTTGGTAAATATGGGATAAATGTATGTACAAAAGTCAGGGATTAATGTTGAGATCTCTCGTGCCTGAATGAATGGCTTTCCTATATAATCCATGTTTAAGAGTGGACAGCTCAACAACGAGCCACCCTCTCCAATGAGCCTTCTTCTCCCCCTACATTTATATATTTCACTCTTTCTAGAGATTGAAAGGTAACTTTCTCCACATTCACATGTTGTGACAGGTCTGAAATATAGTTGGTGTATGATAAATTTGTGTTGAGTGAATGAATGGATGCACTGAAATAGGGGTCCGGGGGCGCCTGGGTGGCTCAGTCGGTTGAGCGTCCGACTTCAGCTCAGGTCACGATCTCGCGGTCCGTGAGTTCGAGCCCCGCGTCAGGCTCTGGGCTGATGGCTCAGAGCCTGGAGCCTGCTTCAGATTCTGTGTCTCCCTCTCTCTCTGCCCCTCCCCCGTTCATGCTCTGTCTCTCTCTGCCTCAAAAATAAATAAACATTAAAAAAAAAAAAAAAAAAAGAAATAGGGGTCCGGAGGCTTCAATTCTAATGCCTGTTCTGCCACTTCTACAGTATTGGCCTTGACTAAGTCCATTTTTTTTTTTTTCAGATTCTCAGTCTCCTCATTTGTAAATGGGAATCATAATCCCTACACCAGCATGATACTGGTAGGAAACAGACCGGTTGTAATACCTAAGTTTTAAGGATACTTTGCACAACCACAAATGTGTTGTCTCCTTATCTGACCCTTCAGGAAGAATTGCAGAAAGCAGTAAAAGGAGGTAATGTAAGTATATCTCTTTGCAAACCTTAAAACAATGTTAAAATTAAGTAAGATACTATTTCTAATCATGTAATCTAGAATTTATAGGTTGGAAATGATTCTAAGTCCTTCCTACTGAACGTGTGATCTGCAGCATCAGCAGCATTTGAGATTTGGTAGAAATGCAGACTCTTGGGCCCCACTCAGACCTACTAAATCAGAATCTACATTTTAACAAGATCTTCAAGTTATTCACATGCACAGTAAGTCTGAGAAGCACTGCTTTAAATCAGACTCGTAGGACACACCCTGAAAAGATTTTGAAGCTTTAACTCCTACATTTTACAGGTGAGTGTGCTGGAGCCCAGCAGAGAAACTTCTTTTTCTAAAAGGCAGATCTAGGGGCGCCTGGGTGGCTCAGACAGTTAAGTGTCTGACTCTTGATTTCAGCTCAGATTATGATCTCATGGTTTTGGGGATCGAGCCCCATGTCGGGCTCCTAGCTGACAGCATGGAGCCTGCTTGGGATTCTTTCTCTCCCTCTCTCTCTGCCCCTCTTTCACTTGCATGAGAGCTCTCTCTCTCTCTCTCCCTCTCTCTCTCTCTCTCTGTCTCAAAATAAGTAAATAAACTTAAAATAAAAGACGAATCTAACTATGTCATCCTCATGTTAGAAACCAATGACTCCACCACCTTGCCTAGCTCAGCATTCAAGGCTCTGTCATTTGGCCCCTTCTTAGCCTCCACTTGATACCTCCCCACCTATATTAGACAAACCAATTACTCTCACCTACTCCTCTTCTCTGTCCTCAGGCTGTTTTCTCTGTGAGGGCTGCCCTTCCCACTTCTCTTCAGCCTCAGCTCAGACTATAACAGAGCTCAGACATGAGCTCCCCCAGCCCTTGTTTAGGACACCTTCTTACCTTTACTGGTTGACGGTGGGCGGTGATTAGCCAGCTATCTTCTCCACATCCTGAAGCACTGTGGTCATAACCCGTTTTTATGTTACCTGTTTTACCAGATTGTGAGCTCCTTAAGGATAGGAACCGGGTCTCGGGTCACAAAGGAGTCAGGCACTTTGTAAGAGCTCAGTTTATCCCATGGGACTAATGATTTGTAACATGTCTTCCAGGTCTGACTTTCTGAGTTTTTAAACTGTGAATTCCCAGAGAGCAAGGACTTGATATGCTTTTTCCATCTCACTCATGAGGATCCATGTGCCTGAGCACAGTAGGCACTTATTCACCATCCAGACTGACTGGTTCAGCTGTTGCCGTTGTAGCCATTCCCACAATGTGTCCCGGACCTGGTTCACTGCAGCTTGTTCAGGGAAGTCCAATGACCCAACACCAAGAGCAGGGAAGGGATAGGGTTTCAGGGTAAATCATCTCAAGCCTGGGCTGAGATTTAGTGCCTTCTATAAAAGCTCACAGGATTTCTTTTTTTTTTTTTTTTTAAGTTTATTTATCTATTTTCAGAGAGAGTGTGTGTGCGCAGGGTAGGGGCAGAGAGAAAAAAAGAGAGAGAATCCCAAGCAGGCTCCATACTGTCAGTGCAAAGCCCTATGCAGGGCTGGAACTCACAAACTGTGAGATCATGACCTGCGCCGAAACCAGGAGTCGGACACTTAACCAACTGAGCCACCCGGATGCCTCCAAAGCTTGCAGGATTTCAATCTGTGATTCCAAAAGTCGATTCCTGAGGCCTCTTGTCCCTACATAAGAACTGATAGGTCCTCAGTACATGTTGATAATTGAATAAATGAATGGGTAAATTAATCTGGATTTCTAAGTGTAACTGAATGCTGACTGCCAGAAAAACAGAAGCTGTGCAGGAAGAGGGTTGTAACCAAATGTCACATAATGTTAAAGCTGAATTACAAACTCCTTACCTTTGCACACAAGTCCTGCTGTGATCTGCCCCAGCCTGCCTCTCCAGCTTTCTCTCTTCCCTTGCCATACATACACTCTTTGTGCCTTGTCCAAAACTATTTGTAGAGCCTAAACACATCATTGTGGTTTCATCCTCCAGTGCCTTCATGCACGTGGTTCCCTTTCCTCTCAGTTTAGGAAATTCATATTTGCCTTTCAAAACCCAGGTCAAGTGGGCTGGATGCCTCCTCTGTGCTCTGGTAGACACATGTGAGACACATATGAGTCCTGATCCTATTCTTCTGCTGTTGTCTTTTTCCCTACAAGACTTGAGCACCTTGATGTCAGGGACTGAGTCTTATTTATGTTTGTGTCCTCAGTGTCCAGCATATGGTGTGACACAAAGGAGAGGTATTTGCTGGGCATGTGAACCAGTGGAAAGAATGTAGAGTAAATGAGTTATTGTTAGTCAGGGAATTTGCCACCCATAGAATTCTTTCAGGTTTAAGAAGGGCTTTGCAAAGCCTCATTTAATATTTATTGAAGAATAAATTATTTGTAAGTAATTTACATGCATATGACCTCCTAGGAAAGAGCTAGGACACTGAAGAGTAGATGACAGGCAAGGGTGCCTAGGGAAGTGGAATTTCATATGCACACGGCCCCCTGCCTCCTGTCCATGGCATATCATGATTTGGAGAACATGGGTAGATGACCGTCTGCAGAAAGGTACCTGGAGACAAGGCCGCAATAGTCCGATTGGGGTGAATGTTCCAAACTAGCTGCCGCTTCTTCCTTTCTCCCACCTCATCCTGACAGAGAGTGGCAGAGGGGTTAAAGACAAGAAAATGTGTACACAAAGTATGAGATCTTGATCAGTTACCAGGCCTGGGAGTCAAGTTAATTCTATGACCTCTCTGTAAACTTCAGTTTCCTCATCTGTAAAATAGGGATAATAATACCTAGCTTGCAGGATTGTCAGGAGGATTTTATAACAATTGTTAATACTTACATAACGCTTATATCCTGCCAAGTCCTGTTCTAAGATATATATATGTATATAATATTATTATATATAATAATCATATAATATATAATAATTAATCCTCTTAACCTTCACCAAAATTCTATCAGGTAAGTACAATAAAATTTTATAAAGAAACAGAGACACAGGAATGTCACATAACTTTTCCAGGATCATGCATCTAGTAATTATGGAGCTAGGAGTGAAACCCAGGCAGATTGGCTTGCTCCAGAACCTATAGTTCTAATAGGTTCTGTACTCTATATTGCCTCTTTAAAAAGATAATTTTGTGAGAGTGAAGGTGTCCGGCTCCTAGTAGTGTATGACAAATACTGACAATAAAAAAATAATCCAGGGTCTGCAGTTGAGAGATGGCTCCAAATAGATTAATATTAATCCATTATTAATATTACTCCTTTTACACGTCTTGTTTTTCAACTAGTACACACTCCTGCAACTGGAAGAAGGTTTTGTGTCTGAATCGTCTGGGCTATTTTAAGATGCCCTAAAGGTAAGCTGACTTTGCCTTCTCCTGAGGAACTGGAACAAGTTCCTAGCACTTCAGCCAGAGGGCATTTGAGGGACATGAGGATCCCATGAAATTAATTCCTCCAGTCATGCCATGTTCTGGGCCCTGAAAACAGAAGTAAATTGAATCCAGTCAATACTCTCAAGCTCACAGCCCAGTTGAGGATACAAGCAAAGAGACGACTCTGATATAGTTTTGCTATAGAGGGAAGCTCATAAGGGATATCTAACTTAGTTATGGAGGGTTTGATCAGGAAAGGCATTCTAGGGGAAGAGATACATAAGTCTAGTATCAAAGACCAAGGGGAAGACATATTTGAAGAAACCAAGAAAGGGTTTCTTGACAGAGAGAATGCTATAAATAAATGCAAAGGGGCTTGAAATAGCACTATATATATATATATAGTTTCCAAACTATATATATATATAGTTTCCAAGAACTATGTGTAGTTTAATATGGCTAAAACAGAGAGCTCAGGGACACAGAATGGACATGTTGTTGCTGGAGGCATGGACAGAGGCCATGTAGGAAAGTGCCTCAGTTGTCAAATTAAGGGGGTTGGCCCTTACCCTGGAGGAGATGTAGAGCCATTAAAAACCTTCAAACAGGAATGTAATGTGGTTTAGAAAAATACTTTGGTAGCAAAAGGGGGTTGAATTAGAGATTTAAGACTAGAGACAGGGGTGCCTGGGTGGCTCAATCAATTGAGCATCTGACTCTTAATTTTGGCTCAGGTCATGATCCTAGGGTTGTGGGATCAAGCCCTGCGTCACTTAAGACGCTCTCTCTCTCTCTCTCCCTCTGCTCCTCTTTCCCACTCACACTCTCTCTCTAAAAACAAGCACTGGGGCGCCTGGGTGGCGCTGTTGGTTAAGCGTCCGACTTCAGCCAGGTCACGATCTCGCGGTCTGTGAGTTCGAGCCCCGCGTCAGGCTCTGGGCTGATGGCTCGGAGCCTGGAGCCTGTTTCCGATTCTGTGTCTCCCTCTCTCTCTGCCCCTCCCCCGTTCATGCTCTGTCTCTCTCTGTCCCAAAAAAGTAAATAAAAATGTTGAAAAAAAAAAAATTAAAAACAAGCACCAAAGCGTGCGCGTGTGCACACACACACACACACACATACATATTTTTATATATTAGAAAAAGACTGGAAACAAGTTTTAAGTTCATGAAAAGATGCTCAACCTCATTAGTCATTAGGGAAATGCAAATTCAAATCATAACAAGATACTATTTCACACCTACTAGGATGCCTATAATAAAAAATATGGGGGCACCTGGGTGGCACAGTCAGTTAAGCATCTAACTCTTGACCTAGGCTCAGGTTATGATCTCATAGTTCGTGAGTTCAAGCCCCACATTGGGCTCTGCACTGATGTTGCAGAGCCTGCTTGGGATTCTGTCTCTCCTTCTCTCTCTGACTCTCCCCCCTTGTGCTGTCTCTCTCTCTCAAACTAAATAAATAAACTTAAAAAAAATTTAAAGCTGGACAATAACAAATGTTGGCGAGAATATGGAGGAATTGGAACTTTCATATATTCCTAGTAGGAATGTAAAATGGTGCAGCTTCTTTGGAAAACAGTTTGGCAGTTCATCAAAATTAACCCAGCAATTCTACTCCTAGGCATATACCCAAAAGAAATGAAGACATGCATTTACATAAAACCTGTTGCATGCATGTTCATAACAGTATCATTCATAATAGCCAAAAAATGAAAATAACCCAAGTGTACATCAACTAATGAATGGATAAACAAATTATGGTACTTCCATACCATGGAATATTATTCAACTATGAAAAGGAATGAGGTCCTGATACATGTTACAACATAGGTGAGCCTTGAAAACATAATGTTAGGTGGAAAAAGCCAGAGAGAGAAGGATACATATTGTAAGAAGATACCATTTATATGAAATGTCTAGAATAGCCAAATTCATAGAGACAGAACAGAGATTAGTGATTTTCAGGGCCTGGGGGTAGGAAGGAATGACTGTTGTTGGGTACAGGTCTCTGAAACTACTGGTGATGATTGCATAATTATGTGAATTCACTAAAAAAAAACAACAACAACAACACTGAATTGTACACTTCATCTATTGTTTGTTTTTAAGTTTATTTTTTTTAGTAATATCTACACCTAGTGTGGGGCTCAAACCCAGTACCCAAGATCAAAGTCACATGCTCTTCTCAACTGAGCCAGTCAGGTGCCCCTGAATTGTACACTTTAAAAGGGTGAATTTTATGGCATGTGAATTGTATATCTAAATAAAACATGGGTGGAAGAGTGGCCAGTGAGGCGACTGAAATGATTTAAGCAGCAACCTTCAAACAGAGAACCCACACCCCTGGAAGTTCATGAAGACTTTCCAGTGGGGTACAAAGCATGAAAAATTTCTACATTCCCAACTTTTATGTATACACTCTCCCCTAAAATTAATCTGCCTGATAATGTGCCTTTTATTTCTTCTCTTTCACAACAATGTTTCTTTCACCTTTAAAGGAAAGATATACTTCTCACCTATGCTGAATATTACTGTAAGAGTATTGCCCTGGGGATAAAAATGTCTGGACCACCAATTTATGATGCCCTAAGAGGTAAACCTGATGGGATTTGGATAATTTCTTGACTGTAAGGGGTAGGGGAGAGGAAGGTGTCAAAGATGACTCCTAGGTCACCCTTAAAACTCATTGATTTGATTATTCCAGGCTTCTGAGGGAGAGTCCCAGAAGAGCAAAGCAAGAATGTTTGGAAAGCAATTATTAAACTGCTAATAAAAATATAGATGTCAAATTTAAAATGTGTGAGGAGAATCATAGTTTATCAAAGTTCTTTTGGAAGATGCCAAAGGATAAAGTTGACAACTGATTTTGCCTTAGAATCATCTAAGGTGCTTAAAATGAAAAACTCTAGGTTTCGTGGGACATCCAGACAATGGAATATTATTTAGCACTAAAAATAAATGAGCATGAAAAGTCATGGAGAAATCTTAAATGCTTATAACTTCTACCAAGTGAAAGAAGCCAACCTGAAAAAGCCACATACTATATAATTCCAGCTGTATGACATTCTGGAAAAGGCAAAACTATGGGGACAGTAAAAAGATCAGGTTTGTCAGGGGTTTCAGGGGAAGGAGTGATGAATAGGCAGAGCACAAGATTTTCAGAGCAGTGAAACTATTCTGTATGATAATATAATGGTGCATATATGTCATTATACATTTGTCCAAACCCATAGAATGAATTACATCAAGAATGGACTCTAACATAAACTATGGACTTCAGGTGATTATGATGTGTCAATGTAGGTTCATCAGTTGTGACAAATGTACCACTCTGGTACATCTGGTGTGGGATTTTGATAATGGGGGAGACTAGCATGTGTGGAGGTAGGCAGTATTTTAGAAATCTCTGTACTTGGGGAACCTGGGTGGCTTAGTCGGCTAAGCACCTGACTTCAGCTCAGGTCATGATCTCGCGGTCCGTGAGTTCGAGCCCCGCGTCCGGCTCTGTGCTGACCGCTCAGAGCCTGCAGCCTGTTTCAGATTCTGTGTCTCCCTCTCTCTCTGCCCCTCCCCTGTTCATGCTCTGTCTCTCTCTGTCTCAAAAATAAATAAACGTTAAAAAAATCTCTGTACTTTCCTCTCAGTTTTGCTATAAATGTAAAACTCCCCTTAAAACAAACAAACAAACAAACAAACACACAAACAAACACACACTGTTTCTGGAGTCCCAGCCCAGTCCCATTAAATTAGATTATCTGGATACTGGAGCAAGGCCTTATAGTTCTGAAAGCTTCCTATGTGATTCTAATGTGAAGTCAGGATTGAGAACCACTGGCCTAGAGAAGGAATATTGCGACTAAAACATAGGCACCGGTGCTAGGGATGTGAAGGAGGAAGGAAGAACAGATTTGAGGGAATTACCCATAGGATTCCTGGTCTGAAAGGGCTTTGCAAGACTCAGTATTTATTGAAGAATAAATGAATAACTTATGACCTCCAAGAGGTAAAATTGGCGAGATTTGGTTGACCTTTTGGCTGTAGGGGGTGAAAGAGAGGAAGGTGTCAAGGATGACTGCTGGGGTGCCTGGGTGGCTCGTTTGGTTAAGTGTCCAACCTTGGCTCAGGTGATGATCTCACAGTTGGTGGGTTCCAGCCCTGTGTCGGGCTCTGTGCTGACAGCCTGGAGCCTGGAGCCTGCTTCTGATTCTGTGTCTCCCTCTCTCTCTGCCCTTCCCCCTCTCACATTCTGTTACTCTCTCAAAAATAAACTTAAAAATTTTTCTAAAAATTAAAAAAAAAGGATGACTCCTGGGTCACCCTTAAAAACTCATCTGTGGGCATCTGCCTCTGAGATAGGGAGCACAAGAAGGGGAACAAATTTGGGGGAAAGATAGGGAGTTAATTTTTGGACCATTGCTATGAGACGCCAGTGGGATACCCAGGTGAAGTCTGCATTTGGCGTTGGATGTGGAGGTCTGAAGCTTGGGAGAAAGATTCAGGAGAAGGTTTTTGGGCTCATCAGAATATAGGGCTGACCTCTCCGTGTCTACATGAAGTCCTCAAGGAATTTGTTACCATTCAAAGCACAAACTGTACAAAGATAAAGGAATTGTAATGTGTGTGTAGGATGTTTTCAGACTTCAGATATGAAGGACTGTTGAGTCTGTCAAGGTCCAGGATGCAGCCGAGGGAATGGGTGACTGCAGTGAAAGGGAGAGTCATTAGAATTGAGGATGTCAGGGAGCAAGAGGCTAGAGAGCTGAATGGTCATTGAGCTGAATATTGAAGTGACTCAACTTGTAGGATTGCAATAGCCCAGTAGCTCTCAAACTTTAGTGTGGATCAGAATCCATTAGAAAGCTTTTTAAAACATATTTCTGGGCCCTACACCCAGAGTTTCTGATTTAGTTGTCTTGGTGGCCTGAGAATTTGCATTTCTAACAAGCAGTCTGGTAACTACCCTTTGACAATTACTGCAATAGAGTGAAGACTGGGTCAGATGCCAAGCTCTTCTATGAATGTGTTTAGTTGATAAGAGCAATGAAGGAGAGATACCAACTTGAAACAATTGATTTAAGTGTGGCCTTGGCACTTGGATGCTTCACCTGATGGTCATTTCTATGTCAACCTTGGGCACATACTTCTCCCTACCCTCCACAGCAGAAGTTTGGGAAGCTCTTCTCTCCCCTCCTTAAGCTTTGCATCCTAGGGCTCTGATTCCTTGTTCTATGGAATATGTTTCACCTTGATGTTTGAATTAGAAACAGCTAAAGACATCTTAATTCCAAAACCAACAACTTCAGGGGAGTAAAAGAAGCCTGAACTGCCTAAATGCTTTCTACTCCCAGAGGTTTCACTATGTGTTGGGGAATAAAGAAAGGAAAAGGAAAACACTAGAGAGGTCATTTATAAATTAAGTGAATAATAGCAGGCAAGGCATATTTTTCAAAGTACCAGTAACACCTTGGTTTGCAAGCATAATTTGTTCCAGAAACATGCCTGTAATCCAAGGCACTTGTATATCAAAGTGAATTTCAAGAACTTTTGGTTCAGTTGTCATCATGTGACATTTGGCATCACAGACTACTCATATTGTAAGACATTGCTCGTTTATCAAGTTAAAATGTATTAGAAATGTTTGCTCATCTTGCGGAACACTCGCAGAACAAGTTACTCGCAATCCAAGGTTTTACATAATGCTCTTTCTCACAGTAAACGTGTTTCGTGCCTTTATGCAACTCTCTGAAACGTATGTTACAAGCTTTAGGAGTTACCCCTATCTATTTACATTAAAAGTTGGGAAAATACAGAAAAGACTTGCAACTTACATTAAAAGACAGAACATGGTAAAAATGTACTCTTACTGGAGACCTCTGCCTTAGCCTGATTAGTTACATAACAAGGCTTGTTTTCTATCACTAATAGGTGTGAAGAGTTTGTTTCCTTTCCGTACAAAACCCTCTGTTGGTTGTTTCTTTTTAATTAAGACAGAACAAGAAGATATTTGATTTTTAACCCACATTTCTCTTCTCTGGAGACATAATTTCTAATTTCACAATCCGGAGTTCTCATCAGCTCCCCCATGAGGTCTCAGAGCCATCACGTGAAGAGGATTTCTCATGCACTTTCTGATTTCTCAGAGCTCCTGTGGCTTATGTTAAATATCAGCTACTCTGTCCACCTTGGAGGCGTGGGCACCTAGAGAAATCAAGATTCGAGCTGAATAAGTATAGAGTCAGAATGTTACAACTGGAAGAGACCTTGGAGGTCACCCCACCTGACCATACAACCCCTCAGGACATTTTACAATCCTGATCAAATGGCTCCAGAGAGAGAGAAGAAAGATTTGCCTAAGGCCTCAGCATCTCAGGGATCTAAGTGATCTTAAAGGCATTACATCTCACCTCCCTAGTGTCACAGCTAGGGCCTTGAATTCCATCCTTTGACTACTGGCATAGTGCTCTTCAGTCTCATCCTGAGACAGCACACTTAGCAGCAGGCAAGAAGGTGTAAAATCCTTCTGTTTTTCTGCTCAAATCATCCTCATTTGCCTTTGGGAATCTGAAAGAAGACAGTGGAAAGGAAGGATAGAGTAAGAGTGGCTCTCCCAGTGTCTTCCTGGACTAGCATCATCAGCATCTCCTAGGAATATGCTAGTCATATAAAATCTTGAACCCCAACCCAGACCCCCTCTGGGGGAGGGACCTAGCAATCTGCTTTAACCAGTGCTCCAGATGATTCTAATAGACCCTAAAGTTTAAGATACCTTATAGTAACTAATTCCTCATTAGACAGACCTTCTGTTCACATGGTCTTTCCTATCCTACAGAGAAATTCCAATCCTCTCCAAAGCTGTGAGGTAGTGGAATGAGCTCTGGGCTCAGATTTAGCTCTTTCATGGCTGACTTGGGAGGTTTCCTGTCTCTGAGCCTGTGTTTTCCCATCTATCATATAGATAACAGCCCCTTCTATCAGCTCCAGGGGATTGTTACAAGGATTACATGTGAGGGTAGCAGGGTGCCTGGTGGCTGGCTCAGTTGTTTAAGCATCTAACTTTGGCTCAGGTCATGATCTTGTGGTTTGTGAGTTCGAGCCCCACATGGGGCTCTTTGGTGTCAGCATGGAGCCCGCTTCAGATCTGCCCCCCCCCCCCGTCTCTCTGCCCCTCCCCAACTTGTGCACATGCTCTCTCTTTCTCTCTCTCTCTCTCTCTCAAAAAAAAAATGAGTGTTGCTGATAAACTGCTTTTTAAAAAACTGCTGTGACTTAGCGAGGGATTATGAGAGTTAGTATATGGATTGCTACTTTCAGCCCTGAAAAATCCCTTTGGTACTGCTTAGCTCTACACAGAGAGTAGCTGGCCACCAACCAGGGTGGACTTTCCTAACAGGTAATGCTTATTGGGAACTTCTGCCCTGAGTCTTAGGTTCTGAGTGGTTGGAATGCAGCTCGGCACCTCACACTCAGGAGAAGCCAATTTAAATGTCATCATCCTCAATCAGTTGGTTTCCCCTTTGCCAGATTGTTAAAGAGAAGCTTGTTTATTTTTAACTGGGAGCCTTTTTCATTATCCAACGTAATACAAAAGACAGAAGACCTTTAGAATGGTCCCCTCCCTTAGAGATTCAGGGCACTGAATATTAAAAATAACAGGAAATCCTGCCCTGAAATCAGTGAGTTGAACTGAAATTCCTAATCCTTTGTTTTCCCCTTTTCCCCTTCAGCTTTCTTGAATCACTTTTAGAATTAGAAGGAACCTGGGACGTCTGGGTGGCTCAGTTGGCTAAGCGTCCGACTTCAGCTCAGGGCATGATCTTGCAGTCGGTGGGTTTGAGCCCTGCGTCGGGACCTGTGCCGACAGCCTGGAGCCTGCTTTGGATTCTATGTCTCCCTCTTCCTGCCCCTCTCCCACTCACGCCCTGCCTCTCTCACTCTCAAAAATGAACAAATGTTAAAAAAAAAAAAAAAAAGAATTGGAAGGAATCTGAGCAATCCAGTCCATTTCTAAACAAATCATAGAACTCCTGTCTATCCACCTCCAATGTTCTGTCAATCAGCTACTTTTTGCACATCTTTGGTGATCAGGAGTTTACTACCTCCCAAGTAGCCCATTCCATGTGGGATAGTTCTTGCTTTTCGAATGTTCTTCCTATTGTTGAACTGAAATCTTTCCTGTAGTTTGTCATCCCATTTACCTCTAGTTCTAACTTCTCTCTTTAAAAAAAAAAAATGGTTAATGTTTATTTATTTTTGAGAGAGAGAGACAGAGAGAGAGAGAGAGCATGAGTGGCAGAGGGGCAGAGAGAGCAAAGGAGAAACAGAATCTGAAACAGGCTCCAGGCTCTGAGCTGTCAGTACAGAGCCTGACGTGCGGCTCGAACTTGGGAATGGCGAGATTGAGATTGTGACCTGAGCCAAAGTTGGATGCTTAATCGACTGAGCCACCCAGGTGCTCCTGTAGCTCTAACTTCTAAAGCAAAATGGAACAAATTGATATTCTCTTTACAATAATGACAGCTATCATTCAAGAATATGAAGGAATTCCACATTCTGTAAACAATTGACTTTCTGGATAAAAAAATTTTCACAAGCCCTGAACACCTTAGATTCAGACTTGATTATAGTTAGATTGAGACCAAAGGCCACAAGCTCAAAGTAAAAATTTTGTAAGGGTACAAGTGTTTCTGAGAGGACAAAACACTGATTTAACCATTAACTTCTGTTCACATAGGTAAGAAGAAAGAATAGTGTACAATTATGTACCATTTTTCTTTGAATTTAAGCTAAAGCTACACTTAATCTTGCCTCATAAAGTTGAGTTTCTATGTTTATCAAAAGGAGCAGGGTTTCCCAATAATATCAAAGGTTATTTTAATCACTTCAAAGAATCTCGATTTGTAACCTTGGGATTATGAATTGTCATAGGAAACTACATTTGTCAGATTGTTTGTTTCAGAAAATGATATTTGTTCATTTAAAGTTATAAACTGTTTGCCAAAAGAGGTTGATAAACCAAACAATGATATTCACCACTTACAATGAGTAATGACTGATCTAATTCTTTTTTTAAAATTTTTTCTAATGTTTGTTTATTTTTGAGAGACAGAAACAGAGCACAAGCAGGAGAGGGGCAGAGAGAGGAGACACAGAATCTGAAGCAGGCTCTAGGCTCTGAGCTGTGAGCACACAGCCCAACATGGGGCTCGAACCCACCAACCACGATATCATGATCTGAGCTGAAGTTGGATCCTTAACTGACTCAGCCACCCAGGTGCCCCACTACTGATCTAGTTCTAATTTACTCAACAAGAATAAAAGACTGTCCGAATCTCTTACAATTAGCAACATCAATAAAGTCATTCTTCATCGTAAAAAATTATTTTACTTGTAAAATAAATAAGTGCCTCCCAATGATTATCTTTTGAATATATTTTTAAAAATTATCTTTAAAATCTTACTTACTTTTAGAATAGATAATACATCCTCATGACTAAAAAATCAAAAAGCACAGGGGTGCCTGGGTAGCTCAGTCGGTTAAGCATACGACTCTTGATTTCAGCTCAGTTCATGATCTCATGGTTTGTGAGATCGAGCCTCAAATCAGGCTCTGTGCTGACAGTGTGGGGCCTGCTTGGGATTCTCTCTCTCTCCTACTCTCTGTCTCTCTCTGCCCCTCTCCCCCTCACGCATGCTCTTTCTCTTTCTCTCAAAATAAATAAACATTTTTTTTTAATCAAAAGGTACAAAAGACTATATTATGAAAAGTCTCCCTCCTGCTATCCAGTTGTCCTTCCTAGCAGCAATCAATTGATGATATTAGTCTCTTTTAAATTCTTCCAGGGATAATTTTTGCATATGTAAACAGTGTATATATATATTACTACCATCACTTCTTACGGGAATGTTTGTATGCAATACACATTGTTTAGGACTTTGCTTTTTCACTTAAGAATAGATCTTTTTTGAAATTTTTTTCATGTTTATTTATTTATTTTGAGAGAGAGAGAGAGAGCATGAGAAGGGGAGGGGCAGAGACAGAGGGAGAGAGATAGAATCCTAAGCAGGCTCTGCACTTTCAGTGCAGAGCCCAACAAGGGCTTGATCTCACAAACTGTGAGATCATGACCTGACCTGTAATCAAGAGCTGGTTGCTCAACTGACTAAACCACCCAGGAGTCTTCCTCTTTTTAAATTTTTTAAAAAAAATGTTTACTCATTTTTGAGAGACAGAGCGTAAGTTGGGGAGGAGCAGAGAGGGGGGAGACACAAAATCTGAAGCAGGCTCCAGCTCTGAGCTGCCAGCACAGAGCCTGATGCAGGATTCAAACTCATGAACCCTGAAATCCTGACCTGAGCTGAAGTTGAATGCTTAACCAACTGAGCCACCCAGGCACCACCCCCCCGCCAACTTTTTTTTTTTAATTTTGGAGAGAGAGAGAGTGGGGGAGAGGGGCAGAAGGAGAGAGAGAGAGAGAGAGAGAGAGAGAGAGAGAGAGAGAATCCCAAACAGGCACCCCATGCTCAGCGTGGAGCCAGAGTTGGGCTCGATCCCACAACCCCAGGAACATGACCTAAGCTGAAATCAAGAACTGGACACTCAACCAACTGAGCCATCAGATGCTCCTCATTTAACAATAGATGTTGAAGATCATTCCATACCACTAAAGAACTTGCTTATTCTTTTTTGTGGTAGCAGAATATGTATTGTAGGAATACACTGTTTTTTTTGCCAGTTTATTGATAAGCTGTTTATTAATAAACATTTAGGTTTTTTGCCATCTTTTGTTATTATAAGAAAGCTTGTTAGAAGTGGAATTTCTGAGTTAAAGGGAATGTGCATTTAAAAATTTGATAGGGGTGCCTGGGTGGCTCAGCTGGTTAAGCATCTGACTCTTGGTTTCAGCTCAGGTCACGATCTCATGGTTTGTGGGTTTGAGCCCTGCATCAGGTTCTGCGCTGGCAGTGTGGAGCCTGCTTGGGATTCTTTTTCTCTCTCTCCTCTCTCTGCGCCTCTCCCACTCGTGCTGTCTCTGTCACTCTCAAAAATAAATAAATAAATAAATAAACAAATAAATAAATAAATAAATTTTTTAAAAATTATTTTAAAAATTTGATAAATATAACCCTCAAGGGGCACCTGGCTGAGCTCAGTCGGTTAAGGGTCAGACTTCGGCTCAGGTCATGATCTCATGGTTTGTGGGTTCGAGCCCCGCGTCGGGTTCTGTGCTGACAGCTCAGAGCCTGGAGCCTCCTTTGGATTCTGTGTCTCCCTCTCTCTCTCTCTCTCTGCCCCTCTCCCCCACCTCACTTTGTGTCTCTCTCAAAAATAAATAAACATTAAAAAAAAAAACAAAACACCTCAAATTGTCTTCCATAGAAATTGTTCCAACTTACACTCCTAGCAACAAAATAAAAGAGTACATGTCAAATTGCCCCTGCCACTCTATAGTGTCTTTCCAGTCTTGTAGATCTTTATCAATCTGATAGATGAAAAATAGCCTTTCAAGCAAATTCCAATTCACATTTCTCTTATTAAAAGTAAGAATGATCATTAAAGAGCCATTTCTATGTTCTTCATATATATACGTATTTATATAAAGTTTTATTTAAGTTTATTTATTTTTGAGAGAGAGAGAGAGAGACAGAGCACAAGTGAGGAAAGGACATAGAGAGAGGGAGACACAGAATTGGAAGCAGCCTCCAGGCTCTGAGCTGTCAGCACAGTGCTCAAACTCATGAGCCATGAGATCATGACCTGAGCCAAGTCAGATGCTTAACTAACCGGCTGAGCCACCCAGGTGTCCCTATATTTCTTTTTCTATTAACTATCAGTTTATGTTTTTTGCACATTTTTCCCCTTTGGATTTTTGTTCTTCATGATTGCCACTGTGTATATAAATATGAAAATTATCAATTTCCTATGATATGAAATGCAAACATGCTTATAGTCATTTGTTATCTCGCTCTTCTTAAGGTAGTTTTTGCCCTACAAACATTTTTTTTTAATTTCTACATAGTTAAATTTATCAATCTTTTATAGCATCCAAGTTTGTTTTGTAATTTTTTAATGTTTATTCCGTTTTGAGAGAGACAGCGCGAGTAGGGGACAGGCGGGGGGCGGGGGTGGACAGAGGGTCTGAAGTGGGCTCTGTGCTGATAGCAGTGAGCCTGATGTGGGGCTCCAACTCACGAATCATGAGATCATGACCTGAGCTGAACTGACTGAGCCACCCAGGCACCCCTATATATTTTTTTCCCCTGTATTTCTTTTTAAGTAAGCTCCACACCCAACATGGAGCCCAACACAGGGCTTGAACTCACGATCCTGAGATCAAGACCTGAGCTGAGATCAAAGGTCAGATGCTTAACCAAAAGGTCAGATGCTTAACCAACTGAGTCATGCAGGCCTCTCTTGTTCTGTATTTCAAAAGCCCTTACTCACTTTGAGATTATAAAAATTTCTCCCATGGTTCCATCAAGTACTTTTTAGTTTCTTTTTTTTTTTTTACATTTAAATCTTTGATGTACGAAATTTATCTTGATAAATAGTGTGAGGTGTAGATCCAAGTTAAATTTTTCTAGATGGCTATGCAGTTATTCTAACACCAAAAACAATACTACCTTTTTTTTGGTGACCTAAAAATTAACTTTATCATATAAATTCCAATGCATGTTTGGATACATTTTGGATTTTCTATTCTATGTCATTGATTACAGATCAACTGTGGCTCCATTCTTTCTTGATGGCAGAACCCTAATTTTTTTTAATGGTGATTTTCCTCCTCTACCACCAGGTCCTCAGATAAGGTGACTAAGGTAAGTCACTAAGGTGACTCCCAGATCAGACATAGAGACTAACTCATGATTGGCCAAAGCTAATATTGGTAGTCTTATTCTCTTTGTTATTTGTTGGTTTATTCATGGCCAGTAGGACTTTAGGGAAAGTCTATTGGGTGGCTACTACAAATAATAGAAATCAGTTAGACTTACAAGGAGGGGTGTATGGTTGGTAGTTGGACATATAAATCTGAAATTCAGAACAGAGGTCCGGAATGGAGGTGTAATTTGGGGGATTAACTCTGCATAGATCATATTTAAAGTAATGTGATGGGATAAGATCCAAGGAGGGGCACCTGGGTGGCGCAGTCGGTTAGGCGTCTGACTTCAGCCAGGTCACGATCTCGCGGTCCATGAGTTCGAGCCCCGAGTCAGGCTCTGGGCTGATGGCTCGGAGCCTGGAGCCTGTTTCCGATTCTGTGTCTCCCTCTCTCTCTGCCCCTCCCCCGTTCATGCTCTGTCTCTCTCTGTCCCAAAAATAAATAAATGTTGAAAAAAAAAAAAAAAGATCCAAGGAGCAAGTATAAATGGAAAGGATAAAAGGTCAAAGTGTTGAGTGTTGACTGGGGCAGTGTTTAGAGGTCAGAGAAATATGGAGAAACTAGGAACACCAGTGAGATAGAAGAAGAACCAGGGGAGTGGAATGCCATGGTAGCCAAGGAGAAAGAAATGTTTAGTGCATGTGGCAGGTCAAGTAACTGTAAGAAGTGACTGTTAATAAATGATGTCACTGGTGGCCTTGATACAAGCATTTCAGTGGAGTGGTAGAGGACAGGGTCCCACAGAAAATGGGAAAAATGAAGTCAAGACATCAAGGAGTACAGTACAGGCCACCATTATGAGACATTTTGCTGTAAATAAGGGTAGAGAAATGGGGCAGGCTGGAGAATCAGGCTGAGAGCTGCAGGGTCAAGCTGGGTCAAGAGACGTGTTTTTGTTTTTACTTTTTTTTTTGAGATGGAAGAGATAAATCCATGTGGGTATGTCAATGGAAAAGACAAATAACAATGATATAGAAGAGAGGAAGAATTTCTGGACAGATGTCTTTGAGGAAATGAAAACATGTGGGACTTGGCATTATGCTGCTCAAAGTGTGATCTGTGGATTAGAGATGGACTGTGAACAGCTTGTTACCAGTTTATGGTAGAAACTGAGAGTAAATATTTAGAAACCTTTATTGCAAGTTGATAGAAAAAATTTAGACTGTAGGATCTAATAACGAAAAGTCTGACCTAGCATTGTCAAATTCATAGAGACAGAAAGTAGAATGGTGGTTGTCAGTTGGGTAGAGGAGGAGAGAATAAGGGGTTATTGTTTAATGGGTACAGAATTTCAGTTTTGCAAGATGAAAATAGTTCTGGAGCTGGTGGTCGGTGGTAGCACAACGATGTGAATGTACTTAGTGCCATTGAACTGTGCACTTAATAATGGTGAAGATGGTAAAAAAAAAATTATCTGGGCTTACATTTTGTATGTCTGCTTTTAAATTTAATTTGTTCTAGTAATTAGTCTTTATTGCATTTTGCTAAAATTAGGTTTGATTGGAAAAAAAAAGTCCTTTATTTTATTTTTTAAATATTTAAAAATCTTTATTTATTTTTGAGAGAGAGAGAAAGAGACAGTGTGAGTGGAGGAGGAACAGAGATAGAGGGAGACACAGAATCCAATGCAGGCTCCAGGCTCTGAGTTGTCTGCACAGAGCCCTACACAGGGCTTGAACTCACTAGCCCTGAGTTCATGACCGGAGGGGAAGTCAGATGATTAACTGACTGAGCCGCCCAGGCGCTGCCCCCCACCCCCCTCCAAAAAAAAAGTCTTCCAGCATAGGTAGTTTGAGAAGAACTAAGGAGGGTTTGACCTCAGTTAAAAGTCGAACGGTTCATGCCTACTAAGGAAAGGAAGGCAGAATGTAGAAGCAGAGTTACAGGCAGAGCAGTCAGAGGTTGACTAGAAGTCATGGTGGCTAGAAGTCATGGTGACTTGTGGGGAACTTGTAGATATTCTCTTTTTCTTTTCTTTTCTTTTCTTTCTTTCTTTCTTTCTTTCTTTCTTTCTTTCTTCTTTTTCTCAGTGAATTGGTAGCAAAATCATCAGTTAAGTGAGGATGAGGGAGGAACGTTTAAAAAGAGATGTGAAATAGTCATCTAGTAGGCTGGGACAGTGTGTGGAATTGGAGAAATGTAGTAGTATAGCTAAACATTAAGGGCCTATTTGAGGATAATGATTATCAAATTTAAAGAGAGCCAAGTCAGTATGATTCTGGATTTTTTTCCACTCTCCCCAGTTTTGCTGCAGGTTCAGGATTAGATTTCATCAGGTGAGTACAAGGAAAGGATTGAAGAAATGAAGGCTAATACCTAGGCTTTTGTTTGTTTGTTTATTTATTGAGAGAGAGAAAGAGAGCATGCGTGTGCATGCAAGCATGAACAGGGGAGGAACACAGAGAGAGAGGGAGAGAGAGAGAGAATCCCAAGCCAACTAGTGCTGTCAGCTCAGAGCCCAATATAGGGCTCAATCTCAGGAATAGTGAGATCATGACCTGAGCCAAAATCAAGAGTAGGAGACTTAACTGACTGAGCCACCCAGCTGCCCTGGAATGATTTTCATGATGGACAACAGAATCTAAACTCAAGAACTTTCAAGGAGGGAAAGTGAGGACAGAAGGGCCATGTAAGGAAGGGTGAAAAGATAATAGGATCAGTGGATTTTGAGTCTTGGAGAACGAGTTGAAGCAGTTTTGGAGTGGGGTATTAGAGGAAGAGAGCTAGAAATGAAGGGATTTGTGATGGGAGAGCCAGATAATTAAAATTGAGATTATAGAGGCGTTACAATGATAGGATATGATAAGATCTAAGGTAAGAGCATGGAAATGAGAGACTGAGGCAAGGGTGATCTCTAGTGGAGAAGAGCCTGAGAGGTGAGGGCATTGCAAGAATTACCTAAGAGGGCACAGATCACCCATAATTATGACAATGGTAGTAAATGACAATGAACCAGAAACGCAGGGTCTATAGGTTACAGAAACGAGTTAGTGCTCTAATTTCCTGTTATGACGTAATATTTAAAACTCTTATTTTTTAAAAGGCTAGGATTTGAGGCTCCTTTAAGGACCTAGCAGGGGGAGAACCCAGAGGTCAGGCGCGCGGTCGGGACTCCTCCGCTGAGTCTGCGCAGTGAGAGCGGAGGCGGGGCCAAGCTCAGGCTCGCCAAGGGGGTGGGCCATGCGGGGGCGGAGTCTATGCTCCGGATCGGGCTGCGGCTGCGGCTGCGGCTGCTGCACTTCCAGCTTCTGAGGGAAGGAGGCCGAGGCCTGGGCCAAGCCCGGAGCCGCCGCTCCCCGGAGCCTCCTGGAGCCTCCGCGCCGGCTCAGCCTGGGGGCGGGCTCAGGCCCAGCCCGCCGCCGAACCCAGGACAGAGGCTGCACGCCCGAGGACCAGGCCGGCGCAGCCATGGTGAGGGAGAGAGGCCTGCCTAAGCTGCAGCCGCAAGCCACCCTAGCCCCCGCGGCCTGCCCCTCCCTAGCTCTGATGTCCCCTCTGCCCCCTGCCTTTACTTCGCTCCCTTGTTACTACCCCTCGGCGCCTCGCTTCTCCTTCCCCCTGTTCCCCGGCCACCTGCTGGGGTGACATACCCCCCATCACCCCAGCGCTCTCCTTCCCGGTGACACCCTTTTTTATCACCTCCAGTGACAGCTTTCTCTGTCCCCTTTGCCGCCCCCTCCTCGTCCTTTAACCCGACCTTCCTTTTCTCTTACCATTTTACCTTTTTCTCTGTTTTGGGATCTCTACTCCTCTCTTTTTCCTCCCTATTTTCGCTCCTGCTCTTGGCTCTTGCTTCTTACTCCCTTTCATCATTTTATCTCTACTGCCCCCTCCTCTTCGTATCCTTTCTCCCCTTCGTCCTCTACCAGCCACATTTCCTCTCCCCCTTAATCGGATGTCCTCTCTCCCCCGCTCTCACAGCTGTCCCCATTTCCTTCTAAGGCTTCAGGGGTCTATGCAGAAACAGTTCGAGGGCGATTGCTTCCCAGGAACAGTGGGGCTGGTAGATTCATAGGCTTTCTTCTTCCTTTTCTTTTTTGTAAAGGGAAAGGAGGAGATGGGAAGTATTGGGGAGAGCCTGGACGCCTTATTGCCTAATGTTATTGCAAAACCTGGGTGATAGTGTGTTTTGGAGTGAAGCATGGGGTGAGGGCTGGCATCTGTACTATGACCTTTTGAGATATCCAGCCTTTTGACAAATAATTAAACATGTTTTGAAATGTATTTTTATCTTGTGTGTCTTTTAGTGTGGAGGTACAGTTTGGGAAGTTTAAAAATATTTATTTACAGGCTTGACTGTTGCTCGGAGCAAATGGTTTGTGTTTGTTTGGAGGCAGAGACCAGGGCATCAGAAAACTGAAAATCAGGTTGGCAGATTGTGACAATCTCTTTGATGCCTTCTGATACCATCGTTTGTTTTGCTCTTTCTGTCTTTGGTTGGGAGACCCTGATATTTGCACATTTTCTCCTTCCTGTTTCAAAATAAGTTGAGGCTTCAGTTGGTTTTTCATTGAGTTGGGTTACACATGGTTTGCAGTACATTTAATGAACACATTGCCCTATCATATATAGCAATCTAAATTTTGGTCCCTGGGAGGAATAAGACATTCCTGATAGTCATGTTCTCCTAGGAGGTTAGTCAGTTTTTGTTTTTCCTCCATTCGTTTTAGGAAAGTGGTTTATTATAAAATCATTTAATCTGGGAACTTCCCCTAACTGACTACATTTTTAGGGTATTCTTTGTCTACCTCTACAACAACCCTTCACATATAAAACCCATCACACTATCTTTGTGTATTAACCTGTTTCTCCCCCTGAAATGTGGGTTTTTCTAGGCAGCAATGTGCCTTACTTACTCCTGTTGTTCCCAGCCCTCAGGCCACATACATGGTTGAATGATTCACTTTGTGGCCTCGTTTTCCTATCTGACAAGTATGATTTTAAACTGAAATTTGAGGCAACTAGGGGACTACATAGAAAGAGTGAGTTTGAGAATTTTATTTTTGGTTCAAAAAATAAATTTAGTAAGATGGGATGATCACTTTAGAATAACACACCAAAGAGCTGTCCTGCCTAACACACCAAATTTCTAGGTTTTTCGAAGTGTTGGCCCTCCCACTGAAAATGAATTTATGAGAACAGAGGGAGAAGATTTAAACTCTTTTTGGGTGTTTAGGATCCAGAAGTGTCATTTGAGCTGGGCCTGAAAGATGAATGTGATTATGATAATTTGGGGAAGGCACAGAATGCTTTGTTGTGAATGTGAGTAGAAAGTAATGAGAGTATATTGTAGGTAGCAGGATCATCTTTCTTTAGCATGGAGAGATGGGGAAATGAGGAAATGTAACTAGAACGGTATATCAGGATGACATTCATTTCAACTTTGCCTGTAACTAACTTGATTTTCTTTACTTGTTTAAACACATACATAAGGGGAAGGGTGTATGTCTGGAAAAAGTGAAGAGAATGCAAAATAATAGCTTATGAGCTAAGAATTGTCTTTAGAGGCTACTCTATTTTCTTGTGCAATATATGTAGTAGGCAGTGAGTAAATAGAGTTAAACGTTATAAAGCTTTGTATTTTAGATTTTTCAAATTTTTCACTGTTGTGTTTTGAATAGTTGTCTAAGACAAGGGTTCTCAGATTTTACCATAAATCAAAATCAGCTGGAGGGCTGTGCCACCACTTCCTGAGTTTGATTTATCAGATTGGAATCGGGCCTGATAGTTTACATTTCTAACAAGTACTTATGTCATGCTGATGTTTCCGTTTTGTGACCAACACTTTGAGAACCTCTGGTTTAAGGTGTAGTTCTTTTTTTTCCTAATTTTTTTTGAGTGCCATTGACTGTGTTGGCACTGGGGGTATTACAAAATAACGGAACAGATATGGACCCTACCTTTTTGTATATTGTGTGCGTGGACAATATAGACATCAAGCAAAAAGTAATTTTAAATGTGAAGAGTGCTAAGAAAAGTTGTGGGATCATGATAGGGTGTAGTCAGGGCTGGCTTCTCAGAGGATTTTACTTTCAGGAAGGAAACCAAAGGATTAAGTTATAGGAGTTGTATTGTGGAAAACCACATAGAAGGAATAGCACAGTAAATGACCTGTGGTAGTACTCTCTCTTGCCTCCTTAACTCTGCATATCCTGCAGTCCTCAGCTCAAGGAACTCAGGGAAACCTCATCTGCCCCACTAACCCCTCAAAGAAAAATCCTAAGTCACAACCCCTCCATTGTGTAACCAACCCTCTTTCATAGAATACATATGAATTGTAATTATGAGAACTAGTCATAAATGCTAAAAAGTAATAAATCAGGGTAAAATATAAAATGACATTGTATAGTTGACCCTTGAACATTACCCTTGGGGGCATCGACCCCTGTGCAGTCAAAAATCCCAATATAATTTTTGATCCCCAGAAACTTAACTACTAATAATAGCCTATTGTTGACTGGAAGCCTTACTGATAACATAGTCAATTAATATATATTTTGTATGTTGTATATGTTTTATACTGTATTCTTATAATAAAGTAAGATAGAGAAACAATGTTACTCAGATAATCATAAGGAAGAGAAAATACTTTTTTTTAAGTTTACTTATTTTTGAGAGAGATGAGAGTAAACAGGGGAGAGGCAGAGAGAGAGAAAGAGAGAGAGAGACGGTGCAGAACCTAATGTGGGGCTCAGACTCATGAACCGTGAGATCATGACCTGAGCCAAAACCAAGAGTCAGATGCTTAATGGACTGAACCACCCAGACACCCCAGGAAGAGAAAATACATTTATAGTATCATACTGTAAAAAATCTGTGTATAAGCGGACCCACAGAGTTCAGACCCATACTATTTAAGGGTCAAAGGCATATGAGTGTGTGGCAACTATTTTAGATAGTCTAGTTAGGCTAATATTTATTGAAAATGATTGTGTTAAGTACTTTATATATTTTATCTCATTTAATCATCATAGCAACCCAATGAGAAAAGTACTAGCTCTGTGGAGGTAGAGACCATGTTTTGTTTGGCTCACAGTTGTATCTTTAACACTCACATAGTGCCTGGTGCATTTTAAGTGCTCAATAAATATTTTTTAAATGAATGAATGACTTTGGGGATGATCATAAAGTCAGAGAGGCATTGTTGAGAAAGGAATGTTTGAATTGGGGGTTTTAACAAGTGGGATTTTGTTGGGTAGGAATTTGGGAAGGAAGGCCATTCTTGGCAAAGGGACCAGCTTGAGCTTAAAAACTAGGACAGAAGCAGGCATGATGTATTCTGGGAAATATATGGCTTTACTATTGAGGGTGCAGGAGATGAGACTAGGTGAGCCTAGGGTCAGATCATGGAGGACCTTGAGTCATAAGCTCAGGAGTTTTGGCTTCACTATAAAGACCCAGAGTGCCTTGAAAGGTTTTCTTGTGTGAAGGAGTATCATAATTAAGAGATTTTGAAGGTTATCACTCTAAATCAATATGAAACATGATGGGGGGGGTAGAGCTATTGCACTAGACTAGGTGAAATGTAAGTGTATGAACTTTCACTCTAGGCTTATTGTGGTAGTGATTTAAATTGGAAGAAGGAGAATATAAGGAAGTAAAATGTGAAGATCTGGCATACACTTTTTGGCTACGTGAATTTTCCATAGAGGCATTACTGTGGAGTTGTAGAAGCACAGACTCACTAACAGCTTTGCAATTTTGCTCACTGGGCCTCAGTTTTTATATATGTTGCCGTTAAGGATTTATGAGAATATTGAAACAGAGTAAATTTACTCTACCAAAGACTTTATTTATGTAGAGTATGTCTTCCAAAGGTCATATATTAGGTCACTGAAAGAGAATCAGTACTTCCCAACCTTATTTAATTTTTTTAATGGATTTTGTGGTATAAGAAAGAGATTTTGGGGTGCCCGGCTGTCTCAGTTGGCGGAGCATGTGGAACATGTGACTCTTGATCTCATGAGTTCGAGCCCCGTGTTGGGTGTAGAGATTATTTAAATAAACAGAAGATTTAAAAAAAAAAGTAATTTTAAGTAAAATATACTTTATTTTTAAATTATTTATGTAGTTTAATAATACATTGAACAAAACATATTAAAACAAATTTCAGCCTTTTCCTATTTAACAAATGACACGTTAATTAAGATAAAGCACTATTTGTCATATTTTAAAATGAATATATTGCAGTGTAGATTGAAATTACGTTTGTGGCATCAAAATAGATACGAAATGACTTTTTAACCTTAAATTTGGAATCCTTGCATTTTTGTACTTAAAAAATCAAAAGGTTTTGTGCTGTTGTTTTACTTCTAACAACTTAAAAGAATTTTTTTAACTTTATTTATTTATTTTGAGAGAGAGAGACATTGCACACGAGTGGGGGAAGGGCAGAGAGAGGGACAGAATCTCAGGTGGGCTCTGTTCGCACTGATGGCGCAGAGCATGATGGCGGCCCAAACTCACAGACTGTGAGATCATGACCTGAGGCGGGATCAAGACTGGATGCTTAACCAACTGCGCCACCCAGGCGCCCCTGTTCTGTTTCATTTCTAAATGACAAAATAAAAGCAATGGCATTAAGCTGCTACTTGCAAGCCTGTTTCCACAAATAAAACTTTGGAAGTATAGTTCATTTCCAATAAATGAAGAGTCAAATTGAATATAACTATTACCACATTTCTTGTTTTTTAAGTTTTTATTTTAATTCCAGTTAGTTAACATACAGTGTCATATTATTTGCAGTTGTACAATTTGGTAATTCAGCAGTTCTGTAAATCACCCTGTGCTCATCACAGGTGCACTTCTTAATATCCATCACCTATTTAACCCAAACCTTAACCCTCTCCCCTCTGGTAATGGTCAAATTGTTCCCTAAAATTAAAAGTCTGTTTCTTGCTTTGACCCTCTCTCATTTTTTTCCTTTGCTTTTTGGTTTTGTTTCTTAAATTCCACATATGAGTGAAATCATTTGGTATTTGTCTTTTTCTGACTTATTTGCTTAGTGTTATACTCTTGAGCTCTATGGCAAAGTTTCATTCTTTTTCATTATTTTTTATGGCTGGAGATATAGATATCTCACACGGTCTTTATCTGTTCATCAATTGATGGACACTTGACACTTGGGCTACTTCCATGTCTTGGGTTGTAAATAATGCTGCTATAAACATAGGAGTGCCTGTATTCCTTTGAATTAGTGTTTTTGTATTCTTTGGGTAAGTACCCAGTGGTGGGATTGATCGTTGGGTAGTTCTGTTTTTAACTTTTAAAGTGATACTTTGCTCTTAATTTTAACAACATTGAAAATAGTAGATATTTCAAGATTTTATTGTGTACAGAGCATACGTGGTATGCATGTGAATTTATGGACTCTACCATACTTAAGGAGTCTGCAGTTTGGGTCCCGCTAGTTTATAGTCGTCCTATAGTGTTGCTAGGGCTGCACAAATTGTACTGTAGAGCTCAGGTGGCAGCTATAATATGGACAGCAATGGGTCTACGAAGATCTGTATCCTGGGTACTTGGCAGTGTCTAGCACATAGTAGGGTTCAGCAAATAGTTGTTAAATGAATGTGTTTTGCATATAATACTAGGACCCTTATTATCTTTTAATCTAATGATCTAATCATTTTATGAGAAAAGTCTGCATGCTCAGTAATACTGAGTACACATTATGTGTTTTTTGTGCTTCTGAGTTTTGTTTACACTGTTCCTTTTGTCTAGGATGCTGTCTTCTTTCTTGACTTTTTGACTTTGAGTGTCTCCTTAAGACCTATCTCCTTTGTGAAGCCTTCAGTTACCTCCAGGCATCCTTGGGTTACTCCTTTCTCTGTGTCTCTCTTGTACTTTGTATTGTTTGTTAAGGAAGGTGGCTGCCTCTCCAGATTGTGAGCTCTCTGAGGACAAGGACAGTAGTGTTTTTCAACTTCATGTTTTAAGCATTTAGCGTAATGCCTGAGACATAGTAAGTAAATAAATATTTGTTCAGTTAAAGAGTATGTGTACTTTGTAAAGAATTGCCTAAGGTAATGTTAACTGAGATGTGAGTTATGAAAAGGAAAGAAAGATGAATACTCTGCACAGGTCCCCTGAGAGGAAAAAGAGGTTTGATGGGCAAGAAATGTTGGATCAGATAGTTTCTCTTACTAGCCCCCAAGAGGTGCTTTTGAGCTAGAATAAATGTTTCTGTCCAGAAGAGTTCAACAGGAAGACTTGGGGAAGAAGCCAGATGATTTTGAGATGAATTGCCAAGCAATGTCTTTTTGTATAAATACTTTCCAATTATTTGTCTATAATTTGTGGAGATGCCCTTTCAGAGAATAGCATATTTAAACACAGATAGTAAAGAATCAGTTACTGTTAAATCTAGAGGGGTGGTTAATTATTTAAACATTTTGTTAGCTCTGTGTAAAGATCTTTTGTTTTTCTTTTCCTATCTTTAGTTCTCCCTTGTACAAACATTTTTCTTAGCTCTCCAGCATCTTAATGCCTGTTCAATGTCATATTCTCCTTTTCTAAGGACATTTTTTAAGCTTGAATGTTCTTGGTTACATGTCAGGTTTTTTTTTTTTTTCTTTTCATAGACCTTGTAACCTTTGGCAAATCATTTCACCTGTGTATGCCTTCATTTAAAAATTTCTCAAATGGAAAAGTTGTGTTTAATCTTCTCTGTGATCCCTTCCACCTCTTAAAAAATGTGATAAGATTCTAGCCAGTTAAGGTAAGTTGTTATATAGTAGATACATTCTGTTAGCTATAGTACTAAGGGGTCAGGGCACTTGAGCTCTTAATCTCCATGAATATATTACCAACTTTTCACACCCCTTCATTCCATTATGTTAAAATTTGAATAGTACTGTAGTATTTTAAAGGCATTTTCATATACGTCCCATTTATTCTTCATTACCATTTTGTGAAGTAGTCAAGATAGAAGTTTAGTATCAATTTTACAGGTAATAAAACTGAGAAGTTAATTTATTTTCCTGAGATCACACAGCTAGTAAGTAGCAGAGCCAGAACTGACTGCAGGCCAGTGTTCTTTCCATTATTAACCTGGCTTCTCTGTTTACCATATTATATTTCAAAACTCATGTTAGTAGTTAGGAGAAAAATAATGCTGAAGTATCTGTTTGAATTAGCGATTCCTAGGATCTATTCATATGTTTAATGATTACTGACCTGAATTTTTGTTTTGTTTCTTAGACTGTTTTATTACAGGAGTTAAAATGGAAGAGAAGGGTATTTATTTACCTTTCTAGGCCTTGATCTTTTTAAGTAGAACTCTAGCTCCTTGCCCTTTAGCACATAGTTGTTTGCCACACTGGCCAGGCCTTGAAGTGATACGTACAAGAAGCTTGTCTTACCTGTGTTTTCATTTGGCATCCAGGGATTTAGAAAAATAAGACCCTATAGTCCATGCCAAATAGTTCTATAAATCTGTACCCTTAGGCACAATATATCTGTGCCCTTGGTATTACCTTCCTTCTTCCTCATTTATAAAATGATTGTGTTTGGGGAAGGAGAAGGTAAAAGGTTTAGATCATATCTAAGGTTATCTTAGATATTTATTGCTAGAAGTTTGACTTGGTTGAATCAGTAGTAGAAAATACAAAAAAACAAAACAAACAAACAAAAAACCCCAAAACCAATAAACTAAGAAGAGATTTCCCATGGAGTACTACTAAAATAAGGAGTCAAAGATTGTCCAGTATCTGAACTTTCTTATACCTGTGAACTCAAATGACACTTGTGTGCCTTTCATTCCCAGTCTTTAATTTCAGGCCTAGACTTAGGACTTAATATTTCTCTATGGGCATACAGTCTTTTTGTCTAGGAGTTAAAATTATCTTAAGTACATCTAACAATAAATTTGTGCTTGATTGTTCGTTTGTTCACTCAATAAACATTTAGTGCCCACTGTGATAGGCATTACTTTAGGCTCTGGGAATGCAGCAGTGAATAAAACAGTTCTATTGAGTTTATCTTCTATAATAATAGGTAATATTTACTGAGCAGTTAATATATCAGTCACTGTTCTAAGTGTCTTCCACTTAGAATTTATTTAATTCTGACAATACTCCTATGATGTAGGTACTGTTATTGTCTGCATTTTGCAGATCATGAAACTGAAGCACAGGGAGATTAGGTACTTTGCCTAAGATTTTATTGTTTTGTGAGTGGAAGAACTGGCACTTTAGGCAAGCTGACTCTCAAACCACCACTTTTCAGAACAGTATTACACAATCCTTCAGGGAGATGTCAATAAAAATTTTATTTTTAATCATAAAATTGTCAAGTTTGTAATCTTTGTAGTCACCTGGTTTTTGTCCCAGTCTTAAGAAAAAAAATCATCCAGGGATACAAAAAAAAAAAGGAGCACTATCAGAGCCATTTGTCTTCTCTTGGAAGATTTGTCAGGTTTAGGAATATTTCAGGTATGTTGAGCCTGACTCACATGAGTTGGAACTGAGACAGCTACAAAAAGCCAGGATCCTAAAATTACACCGTTAGTGAAAAGGTAGCATAAAAAATAAATATCTGTTTGGGGTGCCTAGGTGGCTCAGTCAGTTAAGCGTCTGACTTCGGCTCAGGTCATGATCTCACGGTTCATGGGTTTGAGCCCTGCGTTGGGCTCTGTGCTGACAGCTTGGAGCCTGGAGCCTGCTTTGGATTCTGTGTCTCCCTCTCTCTCTGCCCCTCCCCTGCTCACACTCTGTCTCTCTTTCTCTCAAAAATAAATAAACATTAAAAAAAAATTTTTTTTAAATATCTGCTTGATGGTGTAGGGAGACAAAGAGGGTTATTTGTCTTGACATGGACTCTGCATGGGAAAAATCTCTCGAGAATTTACAACCAACAACCTGCTGTCCTATGTGTCTGAAACCTAAATTTATATTACTTGCGTGAGATCATGGCTAGTAAGAAGGGAATATTTACTGAATAATTACTCTGTCAGGCATTGTGTTATGGGCTTTGAACATACTTTCTCACTTCATCCTGACAACAGCATCATGAGGTAAGTACCAATATTACCCCATTGTACCAAGGACAGAACTGAGGGTCAGAAAAGCTAGATAGTTTACAGTTTAACACCACTAGAATTCAAATCTAGGTCAGTATTCTTCCTACTCACCATAATGCCTCTGGAAAGGGTACTTCATGTTTGTCCCTCAGCTGCCTTATCTGTAAAATAAAATTTGCAATATTTTCTCTTTCATTTCATAAGACTATTGTGTCAAATGAAATAAAGAATGTGAGCTGCCTTTGTTTACTGTAAGCCATTGTTACCAGCATCATCCATAAAGTATATTTTTCTTATAATTAATCAAAAGAGAGACTTCAATATTCAGTGATCCTGAAAGCCCACAAATTCTGTCTTAAGGAATTAAGGCAATTTTGATACTTTTTTGTATCAGATGTTTCCTGAAGTAGTATCATTAGGAGAAATAAAATAAGTTTTGAGACAAGTTACCATCCAGTAATTTACTAATTCATTCAAGAAATAACTTATTGGATGCATTTTATGGGGCTTTCAAGAATGAAAGAAAAGATGCCTGATCTCTTTCATTTTTTGTCATACCAGCAGTAGTGGAAGCCACAGTGCCCTCAACAGTAGACTACAATTGTGATAATAGACAATTCCCAGTGTCCCTCACCTTCCCACTTGGTAGGAATGAGTGGGCCATTACTTAGAATATTGAAATGCTGCTTTGCCATGACCCTGGCAACATAGTAACAGATGAAGCTTATAAATTTATAAAACAAACCAACCTACAAAATACATAACTAAGTCATGGGAAAGGGACTGAGAATGCCTTTCCTCTGAGTGTTGTATAGATGACTAAATATTTCAAGGAAACAGAATATAAGGAAGCAAAAAAAAAAAAGGAGAGATTAAAAGAAAGCCATGAGAAGGTTTAGGAAGAGCTAATGAGTTCAACATGAGCTTCCTCAAAGACAGACCCTGTAGCTTCCAGAATCCCTTGAGTAATGAGGTCTCTTTTTTGGTTAATTACAAGGAAAAATACACTTTATGGATGTCCCTAGTAACAACGTCTAAGAATAAAATAGTATATTCATATCCTTTATTTCATTTGATTCAATAACCTTATGAAGCGAAATGAAAAATATTATAGGTGTCATTTTGTGGATAAGGAAGCTGAGGCACAAAAGGAAGTGCCTTTTCCAGAGGCTAGTAGGAGGAATACTGGACCTAGGGTTTTAAAGAGCAGTAGATAAGGAGGGATCCTCTTGTTGTTGGGGTGGTATGGAGCTAGGTTCTGTAGACACGGAAAGCCATCCAAAAAGATACACTGCTATATAAGACATGTCTTTTATGGGAGAGAGAGAGAGAGAGATGATATCTTGGTAAGACATTTTCTTGCTCTTAGAAACTAGTACTTGCCACAAAAAGTAGTCAAGTGGAAAAAGCTGTTTTGAGGAACTATTCTTTTTTTCCCCTGGCTTCATTATCCCACACCCCTAGCTGTGCCATGTTCTTATAAGAAGCAGCGTTTCAAAAGCAGGGAATCTGCTTACAGGTAGTTCACGTATTCACAGACTCAAGTAGACAGGCATTTGCTCTGTGCCAGAGTAGGGGATATAAAAATGGGTAAGGCATGGATCTTAACTCCAGTCGTTTTCAATTTGTGAGACAGAAAGCTCCTACTGATAGATGATGAACTGTTCTAAACATCCTTTTGTAACTCCTAGGGGCTGGTAAGTGATGCAGTTCCCCAGACTTCTCATTTTTATATCTACATACAAGAGAACTACTTAGTGTGTAATTAAGAATTACTGCAATTTAGGGGCACCTGGGTGGCTCAGTTGGTTTCATGTCCGACTTCGGCTCAGGTCGTGATCTCATGGTCTGTGAGTTCAAACCCCGTACTGGGCTCTGTGCTGACAGCTCAGAACCTGGAGCCTACTTCGGATTCTGTGTCTCCCTCTTTCTCTGCCCCTCCCCTGCTCATGCTCGCTGTCTCTCGCATGCGCTCTCTCTCTCTCACAAAAATAAACATTAAAAAAACCCTACAATTTAATAATCATAAGCTAAAGTTACCAGATTATGAGTTAACTGAAGACTAGTCTTTAATGAACAAGTTTGACACTTGGAAGTGTTGCAAAGCTCCTACTACATATGTACAAATGTAGCTTGTTGGATTTCCTGTAATTTCTTGAAAGAGAGCTTTGTAATCAGTATATCAATAGTCTTGAGTTGGTACTTTTTTATTGTTGCTAGTTTTGTATCTTAATTATGAACTGTCCTTAATTTAACTTTATTATTGGTATCATTTGTTGTGTTTTATTTGTTAAGCTAGTGTGTGGTAATGTATATTTGCATTAATAGTACTCTCCACATAAAAGTTTCCCAATTTAGGGGCACTTGGGTGGCTCAGTCAGTTAAGTGCCTGACTCGATTTCAACTCAGGTCATGAGGACCTGGGTTCAAGTCCTGCATTTGGCTCTGCACTGACAGCGTGGATCCTGCTTGGGATTCTGTCTCTCAACCTCTCTCTGACCCTCCCTTGCTTGTGTTCGCTCTCTCTCTCAAAAAAAAAAAAAAAAAAAATTGAAAAAATTGAAAAAATTTCCCAATTCAGACTTTGACAATGTATTGTTAATCAAATAGGAAACATTCATTTTCTTGTTATTAAAACAGATATTTATAAAATTTCCTTGTAATGATACTTAATTGTTAATTTCCCCCTGGAGCTTGGGAACCAAGTAAGCTGTGAATTTTTTTTGCCCCACCTAAGTGAGCCACAAACAAAAAAATTTGAGAGCTACTAACTTTCTTTGGATTCATAGTCTAGAGGGGGAGACAGCCATCTAAGAAAAAGTTATACAATAGGTGACTATAATAGAACTATATACAAACTGTAGTGTGATTACATCTGTGTGTGTTTTGGTATATGAGGAATATCATGGAGGAGTGGGCATAATGTACTGGCTTTTGTAGAAGGAACAGGAATTTGATAGATGGCCAGACGGGAAAGGGCATTCTAAGAAGAGGGAGCAGCATATATAAAGAAAGGGAGGCATGGCTACCACTGGTAACATTCCTTCTCTGAACATCAGTTTCCTCAACAGAAATAATGTCTATTCTCCTTAACTCACAGTCATGATGATTATTTTGAAAAGGTTTTATAAATTGAAGTGCTAGCTATAGCACTTCCTTCCTTCCTTCCTTCCTTCCTTCCTTCCTTCCTTCCTTCAACATTTCCAACATTTGAGAGCCTTTTGTGTCTCTTGTAGGTAATGTCACATCAAGACCTCTTTTGACATCCTTTCATTCTAGTCATTCTTTTCCTCTGTTTTGTTCCTTCAAGGCCCTGCTCTGTAATATCTAAACACAGGTGCAGAAGAGAAGATTTGTGTATATACCTAGCTTTAATAGTAGGAGAAATTCTTTAACCGCTTATATATAACTGTTTAAATTGTGACCTATGTATCTAGTCTTAACAGTATCATAATCCATGGACCATAATCCCCCACAGCCAAAAAGTCATTTCAAAATAAGTGTAAGTCTTTATTTGTAAATTGTGCAACATTGTGAAGTAGAAGGGAGTTCACAGATCTGCTTCTCAAAATTCTCTTTTTATTTCCTGTCTGCTTCCCTTATACATACATCATAGCTGCTCCTCTGCTTTTCTTCTGAAAACCCTCCTAAGGCTCCCTTTCCAACAGTCCGTCACTAGCAGATGGTAAAACCTGTGGGGAATGTAAGACTACATTGGGAAAGGGTATAAGAGCAGTGGTAAGAAGTTACATTATGGCCAATTCAGGAATAATATGTGTGCCCATGCACGTGTGTACACATACATGTTATCATTCAAAATTAAAATATTGTTACTGAGTCCAATCAAATGTCTGTTTTAGTTTGAATATGAAACTATTATATTGAAAAATATTGTCTCTGATAAAATGACAGTTTCTTGGTTATTTTATAATACTCGAAAAGCAGAAACAAATACAGCTTTTTTGGTTTCCATTAATTTTTATTTTTGTCTTTTTTCCATTTTTAATAATTTGATATATTCAGAAGACCATATGAAACATTTATGTAAGTCATGAAACATAGTAAACAAATACCTAAAAACCTAGTATCCCAAGTTAAGAAATAGAGCATGACCACTGCCATTTTTTTCCCTGTGTGCACCATTGCTTTATGCCACTTTCCCTACCTTTGAGGTATCCTCTATCCTGTTTTATTTCATGTCTTTCCCTTGCTCTTCTCTGTAGATATACGACAGCATATTATTTAATTTGGAGGCAGCTCTCTAATCTTCTGAAATGCTTTTCAGGCAATATAATTTCCTATGACTGTATAGATGTTTAATTAAAATCCTGCTGCATATATTTTTTATTTAACTTAGGTTAATACTTTATTCTTAGTGTTTTGCCATGTCTTTAAAATTTATTCAGAACCACACATATTGCTGTGTAATATTCTACAGAGTTGATACACTATGATTTGCTTACCATTTCCCCCTATTTTTTTTAAAGATTTTATTTTTAAGTAATCTCAAAACCCAACGTGGGGCTCGAACTCACAACCCCGAGATCAAGAGTCATGTGCTCTACTGACTGTGCCAGCCAGGCACCCCTCCCCTATTTTAGACATTTGTATGTGTCAATTTTTTTTTTTTTTTTGTCAGAAAAACTGTGATCAGTCCCTTTGTGTAAATACCTTTGTTAATATCTCTGATCATTTACTATTTTTTAGGTAAATTCTTGGATGAAGAGGTACTGGATCAAGAGTGTGTATGTTTTAAAGACTATTATTAAATCTTTCATATCCAGAAAAATTGTGCCTGTTTACACTCTGACCAGCAGTACTGGAGAAGACCAATCTGGGCAAACTTTATTTGAATAATTCACTGTGTCAGGATTATATCCTGTTCCAGAAAATACCATATTAACCAAAAAAATGTTTAAAAGAGCTGTGTTGTTCTTTCATACTGGAAATTGGTGTTTTTCCTATTTGCTATAGGATATTTTTTCAGCCATTTTTCAGGGACCATGTCATTCTGCCTGCTATACTTGTGATAGTTAATTATAGGGCTTAGTTAATCTCTACTGATCTATCACTCCCTCTGAGAATTTATCTATTCTTACCATTCAGTTGTCACCACTAGGGGATGCTAATTAAATCTGTATATTCAGCTCAGTTCTTTCACCAAAGCATTAGTTCCTTTTCTGTACTTGCCTAAGCAGACAGACTCCATGACTACAACAAATTCTTCTGAAGAAGTAATCCTTTGCCTAGTCTTGTCAGTTTTGTCAGTGAGGTTATGTAAGTATTAATCACTATTTCGTTTTTTATTTTTATTTTCTAACTTTTTATTTTGACAATTTAAGACTTATAAAAAGTTGCAAAAATAATACAAAGAATTCTTATGTAACAGTCACCAAAATTGCCCAAAATGTTAGCATTTTATTCCATGTGCTTTATCATGCTCCCCTCTTGTTACACACACACACACACACACACACACACACACACACACACACACACATTTTTTCCTTCCTGGTTAACTCCTTTAAATCTTGGATTGTTTTTGTTTTTGTTTTTGTTTTTTTTCCTTTTTATCTCAGCTTCCCTTCTTCCTACTTCCCTTCTTCACCTTATGGTGCTATATAAGATAAGAAAAAGGGCATAATATTTGAAATTATATACCTTGATTCAAAACTCAATTCTACCACATTCTAACTGGATGAATTTGGTCATATTCTTTCTGAGCTCTGGTATCATCATATACAAAATGTCTGTTATACCAGTCCTCAAGACTGTTGTAAGGGCTAAATGAGATAATGTGTGTCAAAAGTATGCTATATGATGAATGTTGGTCAGTCCTTCAGAGAACATTTGCCTGTTTAGTAGAGTGCCAGGCATTGTGGTAGGTACTGGGGTTCAGAAATACTTACTTCATGTTGTCAATTCTTCCCTCAAATTATTTTTTACTTTTGGTTGTTTTTTTCCGTTTTCATTACCTCTACCCTAATCCACAGCATCATCACCTCATGTCTGAGCCATCGTAACAACCACTGGGTCCCCAGGCTGTTTTTTGGAATTTGCATCAGTGCCAAACTAATAATTGTTCTGAGAGATGGTATGGTATAGTGGAAGAAGTATGTACTTCATTATCAACAGATCTGGGTTTGTGTCTTGGCCCTACTTCTTAGAAATATTGTGACACTGGACAAGTCCCTTTACTGGTTCTAATTTGAATCCCTTTTCTTTTCTTTTCTTTCTTTCTTTCTTTCTTTCTTTCTTTCTTTCTCTCTCTCTCTCTCTCTCTCTCTCTTTCTTTCTTTCTTTCTTTCTCTCTTTCTTTCTCCTTAAACCAGCAAATGTCAGGGACTGTGCTGGGTGCTAGGAATATAAAGCAAACATTAAGGGGCATCTGGCTGGTACAGTCGGTAAAGTATGCAACTCTTGGTCTTGGAATTGTGACTTTGAGCCCCATGTTGGGTGTGGAGATTACTTAAAATCTTAAAAAAAGAAAAGTGTTAATAGGTTCCTTGAACTTAAAGAACATCATGGTCTGGTGGGGGAGACACACAGTGATTAATAACTGTGGTTAACATGGCATTGTAAAAGAAACCTAGATTTGGAGTCAGATATAAGTGGCAGCTTGTTATGTAGTGATTAAAGCACAAAATTAACTTTACAGTCAGATTGCCTGAGGTCTAGTCCTGGCTTTGCCACTTCTTAGCTGTATCATCTTAAGCAGATTACTTAACCACTCAAAACCTCAGCATCCTCATCTTTGTAGAATGGAGATACTGATAGAATTTAACTTACAGAATTCTCATGGGAAGTAAATGAAATTATATATGTAAAGTGCTGACCATAGTTTAGGCATATAGCATATATTAACAAATAGCATGAGCTCAATAATTATGATTATGATACTGTTATAGCTTAGTGGGTAAAAGCTTAAAAATGTAGGCTGTGACCTCATTCTTGTGTTAGGAGTCCCAGTTGAGTAACCTGTTGGCCATGTAAATATGAGGAAGATATTTAACCTAAATCTCAGTTTCCTCATTTTTAAAATGCATCTTGTAATGGTGCTTGATTCATAGAAATTGAAAGAACTCATGTATCTAAAAGAGCTCTGAACCAGGACCTGAGACTTAGTGTTTCATGAAAAATAGCAGTGGTAATTTTTATTCTTGTTCTGCCATCTGCTGGCTGTTTTATCTTTGACATGTAAATTAATTTTTCTGAGCCTCAGTTTACTTACTTTGTTCAAAACAAAGTTGTTTTGAGATTGCAAGCATGTATAAAGTAGTTACGTTAGTGCCTGGTACCACACAGCTGTCATTCAGTACATGATAGCTGTTGTTATGGTGCAGTTTAATTTGTCAGGTGCTGAGAGTAAAATCTGCTTTGGAAATTAACAAAGACATCACAGAACTTGTGATGTTTGACTGAATTTTGAAGGACATGTGAAATTTTACCACATAGAAGTACTAATCTAAAAAAAAGACTCAGAGGTATCTAAGTGCCTGTCACAGTGCTTAAGGAACAGTGTTAAGTAGTAGGTTGCATTAAGTTACACATAGTTTAGTGTACCTGGTAGGTAGCATATTTGGTGGGAGAAGGGAACAGTGGAAAATGAAAGTTGAAAGGAAGGTTGGAGCCTGTTAGTAAAACATTTTGAATACCTTGCTGAAGTGTTTACACTTTATTCTTAAGGTCTTTGTTTTTCCAACTTTTTTTTTTTTAAGTTATTTATTTATTTTGAGAGAGAGAGCGAGAGAGCATGAGTTGGGAAAGGGCAGAGAGAGAGAATCCCAGGCAGGCTCCACACTGTCAGCTCAGGCCCTATGTGGAGCTCTAACTCACGAACTGTGAAATCATGACCTGAGTCAAAATCAAGAGTCAGATGCTTAACTGTCGAGGCCACCTGGGCACCCTTGTTTTTCCAACTTCTAACAGCAGAGGAAACTAAATTTGCTGTGGGATAGGAAAGGGAATTTTTAGAAACTGGTGTTACAAACATTAATTTCTTGATAACTTCTGTTTTGTCTTAAAATTCATGCAGTGTTTGCCGTCTACATCATGTATTTGTTTCAGTACAAAAATATTTGAAGTCACATATTGGTTACATAATTCCCTCTCTGCCATCCTCCCATACTCTTCATCCCCTCAAATAATCTTTGGATATGTTTAATATTCTGTGATGTGCCAAGTTTATTCTCTAGCTTTAGTTCCCTGGCACACCTCTGATGGGAACCCCTTGTATGTGTTCCCAGCATGAGAACTGTGGTTATAGATAATCTGGCACCTTCGAAGCTTTTTTTTAGAAGTAGAGTAATAGGATAAGAGCTGTGCATTAAAGAACTGGGTAGGGCTGGATTGAATAGATTGCATTTCAATTAATTAAAAAGAACTTTCCTGGAGTACCTGGGTGGCGCAGTCGGTTAAGCAATTAAACCTCAGACTCTTGATTTCAGCTCAGGTCATGATCTCACAGTTTTTGAGATCAAGCCCCCACATTGTCGGCTTGGAGCTGGGTTAGGAGTCAGTTTAAGATTTTCTCTCTCTCAATCCCCACCTAACACCCCTACACCTCTCCCCCACTCACACTTACTCTCTCTCAAAATACACACACACACACACACAGAAGATTCTTTCTCGTCTCTCAAAAAAAAAAAACACAACTCTCCTATTCTTTCTAGAAATTGTTTAGTCTTTGAACTTGTGGATTGTTTTATGATCCAGATGAAGTCAGGGGCACCTGGGTGGCTCAGTTAGGTAAGCATCTGACTCTTGGTTTCAGCTCAGATCATGAGTAGGTTTGAGCTTTGAGTCGCGCTCTGTGAGGAGGCTGCTTCGGATTCTGTCTCTATTCCCCCCCCCCCAAATAAATAAATTTAAAAAAACAACAACATTCAAATGAAGTCAGATTTGACCTCCTCTCTCTTCTGCTATTTTTGGTAGGAGTTTTGTTCTTACTCTGCCGGGGGTGTACCTAGTTGGTAAAGGGGAAAATCTCTGAGCAGGAATTTCCAAGAGATTCATTTTTTAGGCACTGAATTCTAGCTTCTCCTTTATCCTTTCTTTTTTAGTCTTCTGTGCTACTGTTACTTGTTTCAAAATAAAGTAGGGGGCGTCTGGGTGGTTCAGTTGGTTAAGTGTCTGACTCTTGATTTTGGCTCAGGCCACGATCTCATGGTTTGTGAGCTCAAGCCCCGGATCAGGCAGAGCCTGCTTGGGATTCTTTCTATCTCTCCCTCTCTCTCTGTCCCTCCCCTGCTTTCTCTCTCTCTCTTTCTCAAAATAAATAAATAAACTTAAAAAAAATAAAGTAGAAAGGACTGGTCTCTCAATACTTCTGTATTAGCTTAAATGACTAGGATTTGGGGAATCATGGGAGTTTAGATATTGGCTTAGATAACCTAAGTATAGTTCTAGTTCTTTCACTGCTTGATACATAACCTCTCTGTTCTTAAATGGAGGTGATTATCCTTGTTCATATCACAGGCCTACTTTTGAGTATAGGTGAGATACTGTATTCAACATTGGTATATAAAGTTGAAAAGGTAATATATTGCCATTGGATAAAGTTGTAGGCTCTGGAGCCACATTTCCTGGGTTTCAATTCTGGCTCTGTCCCTTACAAGCTCTGTGTTTCCAGACACACTGCCATTATCCTATGTTCTCTGGTTCCTGCTTTATCTCATTTAATCCTCACAACAACTTCATGAGATAGGCATTATGATTATCCCTATTATAAGTGAGAAAACTGAAGAACAAAAGTTTGGGTAATGTGTATGATGTCACACAGTTAGCAAGTAAGAAGTTAGGATGTGCACGCTAGCTCCAAAGCCCAGGTTATTAATATTAGGCAGATACACTTCCTAACAGGAGAGCAACTATCTAGAAAATTCTTTGGCTTACCAATTAACAAGATAAAGTGGAATTTCCGTGAAAAGGAAAAATTTATGAGGTCCAAACCTCCTTGTTGAGTATATTTTACCACTTGTTAAAGAATGATTATTTAATATTATAAACGTTCATATATTACTTCCTGAGTTTATTCTGCTAAATGTCTTGTAAAAAGCATGTACTCATAAAGTTTGATATCTTCCCTCTGACACACAACTTTCATTTATTTTCTCTTCTGCAAAATAAGTAATTTTGAAGTTTACCAACTGAGGTGGAAATATAGCTTGTTTTATCTGGGGGATGAATTTTAAACATTTAGGAAAATGGTACAATGAAGAATAGAAAAAGCAGGAAGAACTCATAGCTAAAACTTGGGAAATAAGGGGCGCCTGGGTGGCTCAGTCGGTTGAGCGTCCGACTTCAGCTCAGGTCACGATCTCGCGGTCCGTGAGTTCGAGCCCTGCGTCGGGCTCTGGGCTGATGGCTCGGAGCCTGGAGCCTGCTTCTGATTCTGTGTCTCCCTTTCTCTCTGTCCCTCCCCCATTCATGCTGTGTCTCTCTCTGTTTCAAAAATAAATAAACGTTAAAAAAAATTAAAAAAAAAAAAACTTGGGAAATAAGATAGGTAAAGTTCTATGTGGCAGCAGTTGAATTTGATGAATTATTTCCTTTGAAATTGTTCTAATGTGTCCTTACTACATCTAGCTGCAGAGGAAGCTGGGATGTGTGGTCTTTGTTACAAGTGGTTGTATGGTCAGGTAAAAATAAAAGGTTTTATTAACATAGAAACAGAGGACAGATATTAGGGTTGGCAGCCAATAGTCAATGTCACACTGGGCCAGCCATTTATGGCTTTTATGAAGTCTGTTTCCTCATGTATAAAATAATATATTTGTTACTCACCTTACTCAGTACAAAATCAAATATGTGAATGTGAAAGCACTCTGTAAACTGTAACATGTAAATATTTTAATAACAATTTTTGATTATAGAAATCTGTGCTGAATAGAAAGTCTGATTTTTTTTTTTTCGGAGAAGAAAACTGGTAACATCCCCAAAATTAACTACCATTGACATTTCAATGTATTTTTTTTTTCTAGTCTTGTATTTATTTACAGTTTCATAAACTTTTTTTTAAAAGTAGGTTCCATGTCCAATGTGGGGCTTGAACTCACGACCCTGAGATCAAAAGTTGCATGCTCTACCAACTGAGCCAGCCGGGTGCCCCTATAAACTATTTTTTACGACAGTTTTATTGAGATATAATCCACATATTATGCAGTTCACCCATTTAAAGTGTATCCCAATTCAGTGGTTTTTAATATATTTGTAGAGTTGTGCAGCTATAACCACAATGAATTTAGAACATTTTCATCACCGCCCCACAAAAAAAGCCCTATAGCCATGAGCATTCACTTCCCATTTTCCTTCAACTCTTCCTCCACCCATCCCTAGCATCCAGTTATCTACTTTCTGTCTGTATAGATTTGCCTATTCTGGACATTTTATATAAATAGAATTATACGGTATATGTTCTTTTGTGACTGGCTTTTTTCACTTAGCATACTATTTTTTTTAAGTTCATTTATTTGTTTGTTGTAAGTAATCTCTACACCCAATGTAGGGCTCGAACTCACAACCCTGAGATGAAGAGTCACATGCTCCTCCAACTGATCCAGCCAGGTGCCCCACTTAGTGTACTATTTTCAAGGTCCATCCATGTTGTGTAATATATCAGGATTTTTTTTTTTTTTTTTGCTAAATAGTATTCCATTCTGTAGATATGCTATATTTTGTTTATCTATTCATCAGTTGATGGACATTTGGGTTGTTCCTACTTTTTAGTTATTCTAATAAGTTTTCTATAAATATTCACATACAAGTTTTTCATTTCCCTTAGGTAGATACGCAGGGCTGGAATTACTAAGTTATATGGTAAAATGGTATACTTTTTTTCCTCAAAGTGTCCACATCACTTTATATTCCCACTAGCAATGTATGAGAGTTCCAGTTTTTCTATATTTTCACCAACACTCATTATTTGACTTCCTGATTATAGCCACCCTCTTGGATGTAAGGTATTTATTTCATTATGATTTTGATTTGCATTTCCCTGATCGCTAATAATGTTGAACATTTTTCATATGATTATTGGTCATTTATACTTATTTGGAGAAACATCTATTCAGACCTTTGCCTGTTTTTAATTGAGTTTTTTTTTATTATTGAGTTGTAAGAGTTATTTATATATTCTAGATACAAATCTCTTATTAGATATATGATTTGCAACTCATTTCTCCCATTCTGTGGGCTTTCTTTTCATTTTCCTGATGATGACCTTTGAAGCACAAAAGTTTCTTATTTTGATGAGATTCAAAGTGTCTGTTTTTTCTTTGGTTGTTTGTTCTTTTGGTGTTGTATCTGAGAAACCATTTATTAATCCAAAATCAGGAAGATTTATACCAGTGTTTTCGTCCAAGATGTTAATTAGCTATTACATTTAGGTCTTTGATCCATCTTAAGTTAATTTTTGTATATGATGTGAAGTTGGACTCCCATCTTTGTCCTTTTGTATGTAGATGTCCATTTGTCCCAGCATCATTTGTTTATAAGCCTGTTCTTTTGCCCATTTAATTGTCTAGGCATGCTTGTCAAAAATATTGACCATAAAAAAATATTTACCACTGGGGCACCTAGGCGGCTCAGTCGGTTGAGCATCCGATTTCGGCTTGGGTCAGGATCTCACAGTTTGTGAGTTCGAACCCTGCGTCGGGCTCTGTGCTGACAGCTCAGAACCTAGACCCTGTTTCAGATTCTGTGTCTCCCTCTCTCTCTGCCCCTTCCCTGCTCATGCTCTGTCTCTCTCTGTCTCTCAAAAATAAGTAAACATTAAAAAAAAATTTTAAAAAACATTGACCATAAATATAAGAGTTTATTTCTGGATTCTCAGTTCTATTTAATTGATCTATATATCTATTCTATCTCAATTACTACACTATCTCAATTACTGTAGCTTTGTGGTAAGTTTCAAAATCGGCAAGTGTGGGTCCTCCAACTTTGTTGTTCTTTTCCAAGATTATTTCAGTTATTCTAGGTCCCTTGTATTTCTTTTCTTTTTCCTTCAAATTTTTACTTGAATGCTATTTAGTTAATGTACAGTGCAATATTGGTTTCAAGAGTAGAATTCAGTAGTTCATCACTTACATACAATACCCAGGGCTCATCATAACAAGTACCCTCCTTGATACCCATCACTCATCTAGCCCATTCCCCCATCCACGCCCCCCTCCCCCATCAACCCTCAGTTTGTTCTCTATCATTAAGAGTCCCCTCTCTTTTTTTCTCCTTCCCATATGTTCATCTGTTTTGTTTCTTAAATTCCACAGATGAGTGTAATCATATGGTATTTGTTTTTCTCCAACTGACTTATTTCATTAACATAATACACTCCACCTCAATCCACATCATTGCAAATGGTAAGATTTCATTCTTTTTGATCACTGAGTAATATTGCATTGTGTGTATATACCACATCTTCTTTATCCATTCATTAGTCAGTGGGCATTTGGGCTCTTTCCATAGTCTGGCTAGATCCCTTGTATTTACATATGAATTTTAAGATCAGCTTGTTAATTTCTGCAAAAAGTAAGCTGGATTTTGATAGAGATTGTATTGAATCTGTAGATCAATTAATAATATTAAGTTTTCTGATCTATAAATATGGATGTCTTTCCATTTAGGTCTTTAATGTTTTATTTTAACACTTTTCTTAAATTTATTCCTATTTTATTATTTTTGATGCTATTGTAAATGGAATTTTCTTTTTATTTTTTTCATGTTTTATTTATTTTTGAGAGGGAGAATTAGCACAATTGGGGGAGAGGCGGAGAGAAAGGGAGACAGAGACTCTGAAGGAGGCTCCAGGCTTGAGCTGTCAGCATAGAGCCCGATATGGGGCTTGAACCCATGAACTGTGAGATCATGATCTGAGCTGAAGTCGGATGCTTAACTGACTGAGCCACCCAGGCACGCCTGGAATTGTTTTCTTTTTTTTTTTTTTTTTAATTTTTTAATTTTTTTAACGTTTATTTATTTTTGAGACAGAGAGAGACAGAGCATGAATGGGGGAGGGTCAGAGAGAGGGAGACACAGAATCAGAAACAGGCTCCAGGCTCTGAGCTGTCAGCACAGAGCCTGACACGGGGCTTGAACTCACTGACCGTGAGATCATGACCTGAGCCGAAGTCGACCGCTTAACCAACTGAGCCACCCAGGCGCCCCTGGAATTGTTTTCTTAATTTCATTTCAAATTGTTCATTATAAGCATATAGATATAATTGATATTATGTATTATAAATAAAACAGGTCTTATAGCCTACAACCTTGCTGAACTTGTTTTTTGTTTTTTTTTTTAAGTTCTGATAGTTTTTGTTGTTAATTCCTTAGGACTCTCTCTTTTTTTATTTTTATTTTTTTTTTTAACATTTATTTATTTTTTAAGAGACAAAGCAGGGGAGGGGCAGAGAGAAAGGGAGCCACAGAATCCGAAGCAGGCTCCAGGATCTGAGCTGTCAGCACAGAGCCCGACGCGGGGCTTGAACTCACGAACCACGAGATCATGACCTGAGCCGAAGTTGGACACTTAACTGACTGAGCTGCCCAGGCGCCCCTATTTTTTTTTTTTATTTTATTTAATTATTTTGAGAGAGGGAGAACGTGCCACCTGGGGGGAGCCAGAGAGAGAGGGAGAGAGAGAATCCCAAGCAGGCTCCCCACTGTCAGCACGGAGCCCCACCCGTGCCTTGATCCCACAAGCTGTGAGACCATGACCTGCACCGAAATCAAGAGTTGGACACTCAACTGAGTCACCCAGGTGCCCTCCTTAGGATTTTCTTTATACAGGATTATGTCACTTGCAAATAGTGATGGTTTTACTTTTTCTTTCCAATCTGTATGCTTTTTATTTCTTTCTCTTGCTTAATTCTAGGACCTTCAGTACAATATTGAATAGAAGTGGTGAAGGCAGGTATCTTTGTCTTATTCCTGAGTTTAGTGGGGAAATATTCAGACTTTAAACATTAAGTATGATACTGACTGGGTTTCTCATAATCTTTATCAGGTTGAGGAAGTTCTATAAACTATTTTTATACCTTACTTCTGTATGTCATTATGAGTACTTCTGTATGTCATTAATGTATCTTTGAACTGTACTTTTTAATGGCTGCCATTAAAATGTCACATGTATGGTATACTTCGTTTAAGATTTGTCCTCCTGAGTCAGTTTTTAATTTGAAGATATACTTTATCAGCGTGTGCAGAATGATGAGAAGGATGTTACTTTTCTGCGCTAGTTTTCAATTAAAACTTTAAAAATGAAGATAATGCTTGACTACTTTTTAGAATAGGGGTGAAAGAATAAATGAAATAATGGATAGTTCATGTAAGATACTCAGCACAGTCACATAGAAAGCATGTAATGAATAATAGCTCCTATAATTTTATTTTAATTATATTATTGGGGATATTTAGAGTGTTTATTTCTATAATTAAAACCCTTACACTCACATCTTTGTGCTTATTTGATTAATTCTTTATTCCTCAGACTGGAATAACTGGGTTAACCTTTTCTATTTTGAGGATGCTAACACCTAAAGCAAATTCTTTTACCCACAGAAATTCATCTTGTTTAAATTATCAGATTGGGATGGGGATTTTGTGGGAGATCAAGTTGGAAATAAATGGGGCTAGATTTTGGAAGAACTGAGTCATCAGTCTAATAATCTAAGAATTTTGTCTTCTTCAGACACATGGAAGTCCATTCAAGGTTTGAGCAGGGAAGGGTCATGAATAGTAATTTAGGAAGATTAATCTATACCTCTGAGGTCTTCCCTGACCATCCTTGACTGATTAGGGCACCCTGCTTGTGCTTACATACTACCCAATATGTCCTCTAATATGGTATTTAGTGCACTTTATGTAAATACTTGTTTAAATGTTTCTCTTCTGCTTCTTGAAAACATGGGTCACCTGTTGTATTCCCACTGCCTAACACAATATCTAACATATGGTGGACTGAGTAAAAATACTTGTTGAACGAGTAAATGAATGTTTTGTTCTCTACTTTCCCAGAAACTAACTTGTTGGCTTTTGTATTCCTTTTATGTTTTTTCTGGGCTCCAAGGAGGAGGCATCTCCATATTCCTTACTTGATATCTGCTTAAATTTCCTGACTACTCACCTTGAGAAGTTCTGTTCAGCAAGACAAGATGGAACATTGTGTCTGCAGGAACCTGGAGTATTCCCACAGGAGGTGGCTGATCGACTGCTTCAGACCATGGCCTTTCATGGTAAAAACTAGACAGAGGAAACCAGAATTATGCGCTGTTAATTGGCATTGGATTTTGAAATGCTGCTGTGGCCATTTAATTATTTTCTTAGAAAAGGCCAGATGAGCCTGATTCCAGGAAGAGGAATTCATTTATTTTTGCCTATCCTGCCACTTACTGTGTAATTTGGAATAAGCGTTTTTCTTTTCTAATCTGGGAAAATTGCTTTTTATCTTTCTTCTTCTTTTTCTTCTTCTTTGCTTTTCTCATGGCAAAAATAATTTATCTAAACTTTCAAAATATCCATTTAGAAATTTGCTGGTATAAAATACATTTTTCCGTTTTTCTTTTGAGAGAGAGAGAAAACACACACACACACACACACACACACACACACACACACACACACACCATGAACAGGAGAGGAGCAGCAGGAGAGAATCCCAAGCAGGCTCCATGACCAGTGCAGAGCCCCACACAGGGCTCGATCCCACAACCCTGGGATCACTACCTGAGCTGAAATCAAGAGTCAGACACTCAACCGACTGAGCCACTCAGGCACCCCTACCTTACATCTTGGCAGTGGGAGAATAAATACTGTTATGGAGAAACTAACTTCTGCTGTTGACCTTTGAATTGGGAAAGCGTCGCTTAATTTAGTACTTCTGTTTTCAAAAACAAATTCTGAACATAAATTGGGAAAGTCTTCTCTCTGAAATTCTGTTTACGTATATTGAGGATTTTTGTTATTTCTGCTTAAGTTTTAAGTTGAAAGGGATAATGTCTTTATATATTTCTGGTTTATAAACTCTTACAAGTAGAAAATAAAACTTGTCCACAAGTATAAAATAGAATGAAAGTGTGGCGATAATAACAACTATCATTTATTGATTGCCTGTTACATGCCAGACATTTTATGTTTTCCTTGAATTTTGTCAAAAACCCTCTAAAATAACCATTACTATCCCATTTATATATAAGCAGATAAAGAAACCTAGGTTCAGAGAAGTAACTTGTTAAAGGTCACAATGCATCAGTCCTGGTTTAAATGTAAGTCTGTCTGATTCCAAATCTGTGCTGTTTTCACTGCCACACAATCTTTCTACATCCCCCTTAGAGATATCCCTGCTCCTAGATGCCAGATAATGCTATACATTTTTGCTGTGGCCTTAAATATATATATATATTTATATACATAGTTTATATATACATAAAGTTTGAATCTAGATAATGCATTCCAAGGAAGGGTAGGAGAAATAAGGCTGTAATTGAGGCATTTTGGAATAATTTTGGAAAGAAGACGTCTGCACTCCTTTTTGCACTAGTTGCTCAAGTCTGTAGTCTGTTTGAATTCTTCCAGCCTGCCAAAAGGAACTAGGGTAAATTTCAAAGGTACTACATATGGTAAAGTTAAAGATCCCTTACAGAGCTACGCAAGAATTTAAGAGATTATGACAGTGCCAACATTTCTTTCTTAGTCTTAGTTTAATGATTATGCTTAACATACTCAATTCACATATATATACATATAACTAATCTTGTAAATCAAAAGCATAAATGTTGGGGCGCCTGTGTGGCTCAGTCGGTTAAGTGTCCAAATTCAGCTTAGGTCATGATCTCACGGTTTGTGAGTTCAAGCCCGGCATTGGGCTCACCGCTATCAGCGCAGAGCCCTCTTTGGATCCTCTGTCCCCCTCTCTCTCTGACCCTTCCCCACACGCAAATGCTCTCTCCCTCTTTCTCTCAAAAATAAAAAATGAACGTTAAAAAAAAAGAATGTTAACTAAAGTTTTAAATTTGCCACATTATTTTTGAAATATAACCACTGATAGCTAAGAATAGCAGCTAACAGTTATTGAATACTTATTATCACATACCAGGCACTGTAGCAAATGCTTTATATGGGTAAAATTATGGAAGTAGTTTTTAAGTGTAACTAAATAGTTATACTCCAAAGTAGTGTCTTAGAGAGGCTACATGCTTCATCAGTGTGTTTTCTACCTCTCCTTTGCAAGCTGCTATCAGATGAGGAAACTGAGAGTCAGAGAAATAACTTGCCCTCCCATTGTGTTACCCCAATGTGATTACCTGCCTTATTCACCAAAAAATGTTCTGAATTACTTAATCTCTTTGCAAAAATTATACCCACTTGCAGACAATCAAGGGTGGATACTATTCACCTGAAACTAATATAACATTGTATGCCAACTATACTTCAGTAGTAAAGATAAAAATTTAAAAAGTAGAAAGCTGTGGGAATGCAAGCTGGTGCAGCCACTCTGGAAAACAGTATGGAGATTCCTCAAAAAACTAAAAATAGATCTACCCTATGACCCAGCAATTGCACTACTAGATATTTTATCCAACGGATACAGGTGTGCTGTTTTGAAAGGACACATGTACCCCAATGTTCATAGCAGCACTATCAACAATAGCCAAAGTATGGAAAGAGCCCAAATGTCCATCGATGGATGAGTAGATAAAGAAGATGTGGTATATATATATACAATGGAGTATTACTTGGCAATCAAAAAAAGTGAAATCTTGCCATTTGCAACTACGTGGATGGAACTGGAGGGTATTATGCGAAGTGAAATTAGAGAAAGACAAAAATCATATGACTTTACTCATATGAGGACTTTAAGAGACAAAACAGATGAACATAAGGGAAGGGAAACAAAAATAATATAAATACAGGGAGGGGGACAAAACAGAAGAGACTCATAAATATGGAGAACAAACTGAGGGTTCCTGCAAGGGTTGTGGGAGGGAAGATGGGCTAAATGGGTAAGGGGCACTAAGGAATCTACTCCTGAAATCATTGTTGCACTATATGCTACCTAATTTGGATGTAAATTTTTAAAAATTAAATTAAATTTAAAAATTATCCATTAAAATATTCAAGCCCTTTGGAAAAAGAAACTTAAAAAAATAATAAAAAGTAGAAATCTGCCGGAAAAAAACCTTACAGTACTTCTAGGCTGTATTATATGTTACATGACAAGTTTGAAATTCAACTTATGTATTTGTCAAATGTAGATTAAGAGATAATTAAAATATGAAAAATTGAAAAACAAGTGGATACTACTGATAATATGCAAAAGAACATACTGCCAATTCTTGTCAAAATTTATAAAATTGTTTTATCAGTTTTTCTGTGTATTTGAAAATTTTCATAATAAAATGGAAGAAGTCCTATGAATACTTTTAGAATTTATAATATCATTTTTTAATAGCATAATGATTTTAGAAAATACTTAGCTTCTTTACATCAAAAATTCTTTCTTATTTACCCAATTCAAAGGAGTAACGATACTGGTAGCAGGTTTTATTAAAATAAGCCAGATACTGGGGTACCTCAGTGGTTCGGTTGGTTAAGCGTATGACTTCGGCTCAGGTCGTGATCTCGGTTCACGATTCAAGCCCCGTGTTGGGCGCTGTGCTGACAGCTCAGAGCCTGGAGCCTGCTTCAGATTCTGTGTCTCCCTCTCTGTCTGCCTCTCCCCTGCTCACGCTGTATTTGACTCTATCTCTCAAAAATAAATAAATGTTAAAAAAAAATTTTTTTTAAATAAAATAAGCCAGATGCTAACAAGTTTTACTTATGGGGATCTTTGATTCTCTTGCCATAATCTTTGCTTATTCTGTGCCATGGTGCTAAAAACTTTCAAGGGAATGTGTGCATAAGAATTAGAAATCAGAATAAGAATTTTGTCATCTAATGGTAATGCCTCTGTACCTAATCTAAACTGATACACCTTGACATGTTCAACCTTCTGTTTTGAGATTAAATTGAAAAGAATAATACCTTTTGAAACATTATGGATTTCATCCTTGAATAGTCAACTAGACTTTCTAGGTGACTGAGAGCTCATTCTCCCAGAGTAGTACCCCACTTATCTGGAGCTCACATTGCTGGTCACCTTTGCTGTCTATAGTCTAAACCAGAAAGCAATAAAAAATGCTTTCGGGCGAAATCCTTGCATTTAGGCTTGTGTACTTCACTTCTTGAAAGAAGCGCTTGAGGAACCTTCATTTAGAGCATATTCTTGAATGGGAGTATTGAGAACTGTGGTAGAGTAGGAGGATCCTAAGTCACTTTGTCCCATAGATACTCCTAAATAATACCCACATCAGTGTAGATAATCTAGAGCATATTCTTAAATATACATGGTTCTAGTTACCTTGGGTCTTTTTTTTTTTTTTTTGAGAAAGATCTCTCTCTCTCTCTCTCTTTTTTTTTTTAATTTTTTTTTTTTAACGTTTATTTATTTTTGAGACAGAGACAGAGCATGAACGGGGGAGGGTCAGAGAGAGGGAGACACAGAATCCGAAACAGGCTCCAGGCTCCGAGCTGTCAGCACAGAGCCCGATGCGGGGCTTGAACCCACGGACTGTGAGATCGTGACCTGAGCCGAAGTCGGCCACTCAACCAACTGAGTCACCCAGGCGCCCCATCTCTCTCTCTCTTTTTTAATGTTTGTTCATTTGAGAGAGAATGGGGAAGCAGCAAAGAGGGACAGAGAGAAATAGAGAATCCCAAGCAGGCTTTCAGTGCAGAGCCCGAGGCGGGGCTTGATCCCATTGAACTGTGAGATCATGACCTGAGCTTAAATCAAGGGTCAGATGCTTAACTGAGTGAGCAGCCCAAACACCCCCCTTGGTTCATAACAAACTAAGAATTGATCATCTAAAGGGGACAGGCTGCCAACTAACAACCCAAGTAGATAGTATGACAGTGAAGGAAGATTTAGCTTAAATATACTGTAGCAAGTACAATTATTGGTCATGGAAAAAAGTAGGCGATTCTTAAATATGTTCATTTTTGAAAGAAGGGGAAGATAATCCAGAAAGATTTCCTTCAGATGTAGTAATGACATTTGGGTAGTGCTTTCAGTTTGCAAAATGCTTTTTATATATATTGTCTTATTTAATCTTCATAGCAGTCCTTGTGAGGGAGACATAATTATTCCCCTTTTATAGATAGGGAATCTTAGACTTGTGGAATAATTTCTCTAGTGTCAAAAAGCCAATAAATGTTGGAACCAGGACTTAAATACAGGACTGATTTCCAGATATCATGCTCTTTTTAAAAATTTTTGCTGTTAAAAAAAATAATAATAAAAAAATTTTTAAAAATTCTTTGCTGTTTTAATTCCATTACTATTAAATGTAGGACCTTAAACTTAGTTATTAGAAAACTTTACTTAGCACCTGGGTGGTTCAGTTGGTTAAGCCACCAGCTTGATTTTGGCTCAAGTCATGATCTCACAGATCCTGTGTTCAAGCCCCATGTTAGGCTCTGCTGTGACAGATCCTCTGTATCCATCTCTCTGTCCCTCCTACCCCCTCCTCTCTCTAAATAATAAATAAATATTTTTTTTTAAAAAAGAAAAAAATTTGCTTAATATAGATTGACCCAAAGAGACCAGGAGTAACTATTTTACAAAATGTATGTATATGGTATCAAAATTTGACAGCACATTTTGTAATGCACGGTGATAGTCACTATAAGATTAAAATCAGTCTTAACTGAAGAGTCTAAAGTTTCATCTATAAAAGACAAAACTGACATAAAAAATATGTGCAAATATATTTTGTGGTATAAACAGGAAAACATTGATCCTAACTCAGAATCTATTTCCATTTTTGGTTTGCACAAGGGTCCTCAACAGAAGTTCCTTAACATATGTGTAGAGGGGGTTACTAGTGGGTTCAGAAGAGGCCCAGTAGAAGTAAAATGTATAAGAAGGAAGCTCCGGAGAAGAAGAAAATTATTAAACACCTGTTGTGTACCTGGTGTTATGTTAGGTATTGAGTGTACAATATTGAACACAGGAGGAATCTTGCTTTCATGGAGCATATTGTTCAGTAGGACTTGTTAACTTACTTAACTGTAAGAAGCAAATCAACATATGGAATTACAACTTGTGATCAATTCTCTGAGGGAAAAAGAACATGGTTCTCTCAGGGAGAATAAAAAAGAAGGCATCTACTTTAGATTGGATGGTCAGAGAAAGCTTCTCCAGGGAGGCAATAACTTGGCTGAGACCTGCATGATGAGGAGGCGTCAGTAATGTAAAGATGGGCTCTCTCAGCACTGGCCAGGAATTCTTGAATATTTCCCTGATCAGCTACCCAGTGCTCCTAAAATTTGTTTAAAACTGTTTTCCAGAGTAGCTCTACCATTTTATATTCCTACCAGCAATATATGACTAATTCAGTTTCTCCAAATACTTGCCAGCATTTGCTATTATTACTGTTTTTTGTTTGAGTCATTCTGATAGTATTTGAGTCATTTCTTTAAGTATTTTTGCAGTCCTGCCCGCTTTCTCTTCTTCTGGGACTGCAGCGACATAAATAACTCTATTCACTTTTTTTCCCAGTATATATATGTTTTTCTGGTTATTTAGATTTAGGTAATTTCTGTTGTTTTATCTTTTAGTTCACTGATTCTGTTGTTCCTTACATTCTGTTATTGAGCTCAACCATTATTTTTCATTTTTAAGATTTCCATTTAGTTCTTTTTATATTTTCTGTTTGTTTGCTGAGGCAATTTTTCATTTCTTTTGAGCTTGCTTATAATTACTTATGAATTTTTATGATGGCTCCTTTAAAATCTGTCAAGGGATGTCAGGGGGCTCAGTCAGTTAAGCATCCAACTCTTGGGTTTCAGCTCAGGTCATGATCTCACGGTTTGTGAGTTCGAACCCCACGTTAAGATCTTCACTGACAGTGTGGAGACTGCTTGGGATTGTCTCTTTCCCTCTCTGTCTGCCTCTCCCCTGCGTGCTCTCTCTCTCTCAAATAAATAACATTTTTTTAAAAAAAGGATTTAAAATCTGTCAAATAATTTTAACATTTCTCTTATCTCAGTGTTGACATCTATAGATAGCCTTTTTTCATTTTGAGATCTTATGATAAGTGATTCCTTGGTATAATAAGTGATTTTTGATTGACATCTAGACATTTGAAGTATTATGGGACTTTTCTGTTTTAGTTTGTGTCCCTGACACCATTCCATTGAGGAAGGTAGAGGCCTTTTTATTGCCTACCTTGTTATTGCCAGATTGGGGTATATATTCTGGTTCCCCTCTTGACTTCTGTTGACACCCAAGACATGGGGCTTCTCAGTACAGTTATGCAAGGGATGGAGTTCTGGTTCCCCACTAGGATTCTACTGATATCTTCCTAGCAGAGAGGGATGTGACTACCTCATTTCTCTTCCCATTTGACTTCCACTGACATTTTGGGGTGAGGTGGCCTCATTACTGTTGGGCATTGGTGAAAGACTTGACTCCTCATCAGGCTGTGTATGAGACTATCCCAGCAGGGAGGGGAAGGGCACCTCATTACTGCCAGATGGATGTGAAAGTCCAAGCTCCCTGGATGGTATCCACTGCCATCAGAGGGGAGAAACTGGTTCTTATCACCCAACAAGGATGAGAGACCTGGCTCCCTACTCAGCCTTCTCTAACACCTTCCTGTGGGGAGATTGGGGCAACTAGTTACAGGTAAGGAGGGTAAAAGTCTAGGCCCCCCGCTTGGCATATGATGGTATGGGTGACGGTGGGACCACAGTCTTTTCTGTGGTGGTTGGCTGAAGTAAAGTAGTTACTGCCTGTAAGTTTTCTGTCCAGGGGTGCATGGCTGTCTCAGTCACTGGAACATATGACTCTTGATCTTGGGGTTGTGGGTTTGAGCCCCACACTGGGTATAGAGATTACTTAAAAAAATTAAATCTTTAAAATAAAATAAAAGTTTTCTGTCTTGTTAGGTTGCTTTCTTCCTGGTTCTTTAGCTAGAATGAACAGATTTGGGGGGAGCTTTTTTTTTTTTTTTTTTTTTGGTCCCTGTCTGCATTTCTGGGTTGCCAACTTCTTCAACTTTAAGAGGGATATATGAGGCAAGGAAAAAACTTCAGGAACTTCATCATGTCATTTGTTGGGTCCCAAGGTCCCTAGCTGATCTGCTTTTCTTCTCTTTAAGCATGATCTAGCCCCAACTCACCTTCCCATCTTGTTTCTTGTCTTTCCCCACTTGCATGCTTAAATCTCTGAGCATATCTCATTCCTCTTCCCCTCTTTATTAGGGAAACGTAGCTCTACCCTTTCTTATGTTCAAGCAGTGTAGAACTACTTGCCATTTCCTAACTATTTTTGTGCTTTCACATCTCTGAGGTCTTTGGGAGGGCATTTTTTAATTGAGATAAAAGTGACATAACGTATTAGTTGAAGTGTACAACATGATTTGATATATGTATGCTAAGACTTTGTTTATGCTGTTTATTCTTTCAATACCACTCACCTTTCTGCATCCTTGAATTTTTCTTCATCTTTGAAGGACTTACTCAAAGATCACCTCTTCCATTGAATCTTTCTAGGTCTTCAGGCATAATGAGTTGCTTCCTTTTCTTTGTTTTCATAGTACTTTGTACTTAGCTCTGGTATACCATATACTTCAGTTTGTTACCATTGTTTGAGACTTCTACTCCATGGAATTTTGAATTCTTTGAGTTTAGGGACATATCCTATTTTTCTTTGTATATACATTTCATAGTGTTTGGCATATAATAATTGCTTAATAATTGTTCAATGGCTGGAAACTTACCATGAATTAATTAATTAAATTAACTCCCCTGAAATAGAATTGAGGTGGTTTAAGACTGTCTCTAGAATGGCACTGCTCAAAGAAATACAACATAAGCCACAAATGTGAGTCATATATGAAATTAAAAAAAAATTAACATTTATTCCTTTTTGAGAACAGAGAGAGACAGAGTGAGAGTAGGGGAGGGGCAGAGAGAGAGGGAGACACAGAATCTGAAGCAGGCTCCAGGCTCTGAGCTGTCAGCACAGAGCCAATGTGGGGCTCGAACTCACAAACCGTGAGATCATGACATGAGCCAAAGTCGGGCACTTAACCTACTGAGCCACCCAGGCACCCCATGAAATTTTAAATTTACAAGTGACCACATTTAAAAAGTAGAAACGTGGGGCGCCTGGGTGGCGCAGTCGGTTAAGCGTCCGACTTCAGCCAGGTCACGATCTCGCGGTCCGGGAGTTCGAGCCCCGCGTCGGGCTCTGGGCTGATGGCTCAGAGCCTGGAGCCTGTTTCCGATTCTGTGTCTCCCTCTCTCTCTGCCCCTCCCCCGTTCATGCTCTGTCTCTCTCTGTCCCCAAAATAAATAAACGTTGAAAAAAAAAAAAAAATTTAAAAAGTAGAAACATGAAACTAATTCATATTTTTATTCAATCTAATATATCCAAAATAACATTTTAGCATATAGTCAGTAAGAAAATTATTAGTGAGATATTTTTCATCTTTTGTAGTATATCTTCAAAATCTAGTGTGTATTTTACACTTACAGCATCCCTCAGTTTGGACTATCTGCATGTCATCGCTTCTCGGCCTTTTGGCTAAGATCAAGTGTGGACTATCTGCATGTCAAGTGCTCAATAACTGTGTGTGCTAAGTAGCTACTGTATTGGACAGCACAATAATTCCACAATAATGGAATTCTTTTTTTTTTTAAGTTTATTTATTTTGAGAAAGAGAGAGAGTGGGAGAAGGGCAGAGAGAGAGAGAAAGGGAGAGAGAGAATCCCAAGCAGGTTCCATGCTACCAGCGCAGACTCAATGTAGGGCTCCATCTCACAAACTTGTGAGATCATGACCTGAGCTGAGATCAAGGTTAACTCTCAACTTACTGAGCCACCCAGGTGCCCCTGTAATTCTTAATATATAGTCATTTTTGTCCGCTGTGACAGGTAAAGGTTTTTCTTGAGTTTAACTCTTTAACCATAAATAAGTCTGCAAAATCCACTAGAAGGCAGTGCTCCCTTAAAAGAAAAAAACAAAAACAAAAAAACTTTCGTTCTAATTTAAGGGTGACAGGCTGACTGCCCAAGTTCTATCTTTAGTATGAGTCTGCTGAAGTACCACTTAGAGTTTTTCCCTTGACTCCAGGCTATTTATTTACCTGGTCCCAACTATTCACTTACCCCAGACTATTCTTAGGCCACCTTATATTGGCATGGCCATTATTTCTTTCACAGTAAATGTTGTTTAATTGATTCATGATATTGTTGAGATAGATGTGGTTCCAAAGCATCATATACTTCTGGCACTATTAAGATCAGGTAGATCTCTAAGGGAGTTTAAAAAGTTGCTGTATCGGGGCGCCTGGGTGGTGCAGTCGGTTAAGCGTCCGACTTCAGCCAGGTCACGATCTCGCGGTCTGTGAGTTCGAGCCCCGCGTCAGGCTCTGGGCTGATGGCTCAGAGCCTGGAGCCTGTTTCCGATTCTGTGTCTCCCTCTCTCTCTGCCCCTCCCCCGTTCATGCTCTGTCCCCAAAATAAATAAATGTTGAAAAAAATAAAAAAAAAATTAAAAAAATAAATAAATAAAAATAAAAAGTTGCTGTATCTACTTTGAATTCATCTGACGGAAAGGGGTTATAACCTCTAGATACTTTTAATAAAATTTCAGATCTAGCCAGTGGTTCAGTGAGTTATAGACATGCATGTGGTAAATATATGTGTGTATATATATATGTTTGTATGTATAATAATGTGTTATAGTGAAATTGAAGAATAAACTCACAATGTAGTAGTAACAAATTAATCCCCCAGATTGAATAGCTTAACACAAAGCTTATTTATACTTCACTTATGGTACATAAATGGTGCAAGTACATGGAGGGTTCCTCTCCATGGTTGCCCTTGGATCCAGGCTGATGGAGACTCCACTCTCAGAAAACTATACTGTCTAGAACTTGAAGATTCCTCATTTGTCATGCAGGAAAAGATAACATGGGAAATCATGCACTGACTCTCGGGTCTTTCAGCCTAAAGCCCATTGGCCAGAACTAGGCACATGGCCCCATCTAACGCTAAGGGTGGGCTGGAAAATGTAGTTCTCTCTGTGTCCAGGAAGGCAAGTAGAACCAGATATTAGTGAATATCTGTAATATCTACCACAGTCCTGATTCTGCCACTTGCTAGCTCTCTGATCTTGGAAAGCTACTTTTCTGAGCCCCAGTTTACTCATCTATAAGTTGTAGATAATAATATTTTTATCTTGTGGAATTGTTAACATATATTTAAATGAAATACTGTTACATGGATGTGCTTTGGAAATGTAAAGTATGCTGGAAATTTTAGCAATTCTTTAATCATTTTTTGAAATTAAGTGCTGCTTGTTTTTTTTCCAGGTCTACTGAATGATGGAACTGTAGGTATTTTCAGGGGCAACCAGATGCGCTTAAAGCGAGCTTGCATTCGCAAAGCCAAGATCTCTGCGGTTGCTTTCCGGAAAGCCTTCTGCCACCACAAGTTAGTGGAACTTGATGCCACAGGTGTGAATGCTGACATCACAATTACAGACATCATCAGTGGGCTTGGCAGTAACAAATGGATCCAGCAAAATCTCCAGTGCCTAGTGCTGAACTCATTAACTCTCTCCCTCGAAGATCCTTATGAGCGGTGCTTCAGCCGGCTTTCTGGCCTTCGAGCATTAAGCATCACTAACGTTCTCTTTTATAATGAAGACCTGGCTGAAGTTGCCTCGTTGCCAAGATTAGAGAGCCTGGATATTTCTAACACCTCGATCACAGACATCACAGCTTTGCTGGCCTGCAAAGACCGACTCAAGTCTCTAACCATGCACCACTTGAAATGTTTAAAAATGACAACTACCCAGATATTGGATGTTGTTCGGGAACTGAAACATCTGAATCATCTTGATATTTCAGATGATAAACAGTTTACATCAGACATAGCTCTTCGCTTACTAGAACAAAAGGACATCCTACCCAACCTTGTCTCACTAGATGTTTCTGGGAGAAAGCATGTGACAGATAAAGCTGTTGAAGCCTTTATACAACAACGGCCCAGCATGCAGTTTGTAGGTTTGCTGGCCACTGATGCAGGTTACTCTGAATTCCTCACCGGCGAAGGACATTTGAAGGTTAGACTTTAAAAATGTATTATTTTGTCAGGCTGACCAATGTCTTAGTTTGCATAAAACTCCACTAAGATGAATGTCTAACAATATATGGAAGATGTTTGTGAAAGAGGGCATTGTATAGTGGAAAGGCCTTGCTTTAGAGTGAGAGAGTTCCGATAAAAATCCTAGCTTAGTTGCTTCGTGACTCAGAGCAAGCTATGGATGTAACTTTTTGGGTTTCCATTTCTTTACTTGTAAAACAGATATTCCTACAGAATTCTTCTGAAAATTAATAGTCATATATGTAAAGCGCAAGTCCTAGTAGGCCCTGGATAAATGATCATTTTCATGCTGGTAATGTTTAGATATTTTGAACCACTGAAACATACCATTTCTAATGGGTTGCTTTAAAAAACTCCTTGTTGAATTGGTATCCATTGGGAAGTCAAGTTCTCCAAGGAGATCTTTGCTGTAGAAATGGTGGAATTTTGCTTTTCTTAAGGTTTTTCATGCCTAATAGTTTAAATTCATCTGCTTGGTACAGCTTGGGATTGAAAGATGAAAAAGATACAGGATCTGCCTCCAAGGAGCTAAGTCTGACAGGAGTGGTGATGGTACAATGCTCAACAACTGTAAAGCCAAGGATCAGTGTAATTGCTGTAAGAGTAGGAGAAATTTCTTCTAGCTGGAGAATCTGGGACTTGTTGGAAAAAATAGTATGAGTCAGACCTTGAAGGATAGAATAATGGCAAGTTTAAGAAAAACTAATATTTTTCTAATATACACTGTATCCTCTAAATGCTTTACATTGATAGGTATTAGCTCCCCCCACCCCCATTTTATAGATGAGAAACAGACTCATAGAAATTACATGATTTTATAGTTAGTTAGAACCAACAACTGGATTTATGTTTAATTCCAGAGCCCCATTTTTTTCCCCCTACTGCCAACACTACTTAAGCAGAAGCATCTTTTGATCCCACCTGGAGCAGTCAGGGATGGCCTAGAAGCGGATACTGTGACCCAAATGGCAAGGTATCTTTTTTGAGTAACCAGCATTGACTCAAAAAAGGAGAAGGAAAAGTTAGTTGTAAACATCTTATGAACATCTCAGTTCTTAAATTATTTGTAAATTTAGACCTTAAGAAATAGAATGTAAAAAATGATTTTGAGTCACTCTTTTTATTCATTCAATGTTTATGTGCCTCTGTGCACTAGGCACTGTGCTGGACATGGGGATTTGATGGTGAGACCAGACTGATGTGATCTTGCCCTCATGGAGCTTGTAATTTAGTGAGGGAGTCAGACAATCAAATATCATATGCCAACAGTGTGTGTGTGCTTTAAGTATATATATACACACATACACATTTAAATATAGGTTTAAATATATATCACGTACATATATATATTTTTATATATACTATATATACACACACATATATATGCTTTAAACTTTATTGTGCTAAGAATCTGGAAGATACACAATATTATGTATGAGAATGTTCAACAAACTTGATTTAATTTAGGCTTCTGTAAAGAATTTAAAAAAAATTTTTTTAATGTTTATTTTTGAGTGACGGAGAGACAGAGTGCAAGCAGGGGAGGGACAAGAGAGAGAGGGAGTCAAAGAATCTGAATCAGGCTCCAGGCTCTGAGCTGGCAGCACAGAGCCTGACATGGAGCTTGAACCCATGAACTGTGAGATCAAGACCTGAGCTGAAGTCAGATGCTTAACCAACTGAGCCACCCAGGTGCCCCTTCTCTAAAGTTTGTTTATTTATTTTGAGAGAGAGGGGGGGGGAAGGAGGGAGAGAGGGTGGGAGAGAGAGAGAGAGAGAAAGCGGGGGAAGGGCAGAGAGAGAAGGAGAGAATCCCAAGTAGGCTCCAAACGGTCAGCACAGAGCCCAATGTGGGGCTTAAACTCATGAACTGTGAGATCATGACCTGAACCAAAATCAAGTATTGGATGTTTAACTGACTGAGCCACCCAGGTACTCCGAGTAGATGTAAATCTTAAGGATGAGTAGGTTGGTAGAGGACATTCTAGACAGAATAATATATGTAAATACATGTAATAGGAAGGAGCATGGTACATCCAAGGTACTAAAGAAGGCCGCTGTGGCTAGAACGCAACAGTAGAAAGTCATAAAGCAATGAGATAAGGTTGGAGAAGTAGGCATCAGGGCCAGACTTGGAAAGATCGCATAAGCCAGGTTCAGGGCAACAAGAAGTGTGAGGACCTTACTTAACAACTTGTTATGGAACAAGACAGATGTTTAGCACAGGGCTTGTTGATGAAGGAAATATAAAAATGTAAATTACTATTGTATGTTACAAATTGCTGCCTAGCAAATTGGTCTGATAGTAAAGAATGGCAAAAATTAGAAGAGAAGAAATCCCTGTGTGCAGAGAATTGAGGGAGAATTTCCCAGAAAAGGTGAGCTTGACCTGTGTCTTGAAGGATGGAAGGAATGTGTTCCTGGTACATTAAGCTAAATAATATTCTCAAGGCAAAAATCCTACCAGAGGATCTGGTGTGATACCAGAGCAGTAAAATTTTTGCTAATTCTTTTTAAAAACCAACAGACTCTTCAGTGAATTAGCCTAAGTTGCAAAATTGAGGCTAGTAGGACATCTGTATTCCATAATGCCTCTGTGAAAACAAGTTTGATTTTACAAACAGAACGGTTATTGCTTTGAAATCTTGGCCGTATGAAGCACCTACTTTATTTGCTATTATTGTCTAGTTTCTACCTCTGTAAACATTGAAGCAGTGATTCTCAACCTGGACTACAATTAAAATCATCTGGAGTATAATTATGTGAGGTGATGGATATGTTAACCAACCTTATCATGGTAATCATTTCACAGTATATACATGTAGTAAACGATCATGTTGTGCACCTTAAACTTATACAGTGATATATATCAATTATATCTTGATAAAGCTGGAAAAAAAATTTGAGTTTTGTTTATTTAAGTAATCTACACCCAATGTGGGGCTCAAACTCACAACCCTGAGATCAAGAGTCGCTTGCTACTCTGACTGTGACAGCCAGGCAACCCTGGAAAAAATTTTTGATTAAAAGAAATCACTTGTAGAGCTTTAACAATTAAATCAGAACCACAGGGAAGTGGGGCTCAGGCATCAGTATTTTTTTAAAGCTCCCGAGGTGATTGCAATATACAGCTAAAGTTGAGAATCGTTTTAAAATAATTTTTTTTTTTAAAAAAAAGGAGATCATGGGGTGGGGGGCCCCTGGCTGGGTTAATTGGGAGAGCATGCAACTCTTGATCTCAGGGTCATGAGGCCTAGCCCCACATTGGGTGTAGAGATTATTTTAAAAAAAGAAACATACTTAAAGAGATCATTGGAACTTTTGCCCTTTAGTCAACTATATTCAAAAATTGATGTTCCTTTTAAGTTATTTGTTTACTAATTTGAGAACTGAAAAATAGTCATGTTAAGGAAGGAGAGCCGAGATTACCAAATCTCTTTTTTAAAAATAGTCCAGTGTAGGGGCGCACCTGGGTGGCTCAGTCTATTAAGCGTCCAACTCTTGGTTTTGGCTCAGGTCATGATCTCACGGTTTCTTGAGTACAAGCCCTGTGTCAGGCTCCGTGCTGACAGAGCGGAGCCTGCTTGGGATTCTCTCTCTCCCTCTTTCTCTTCCCCTCCCCTACTTGCACTGTCTCTGTCTCTCTCAAAATAAATTAAAAAGACTTAAAATTTTTTTAAAAATTGCCCAGTTTAGCAAAGTTGATGAAAAACTTGTCTGAAATGATTGTCTTAGTAGTGTGATGCTTTAAATTAGTTGAGGTTGGCTTTTTGGCTTTACGTGCCTCAGTTTTTTAGGCCACACTAAAGAATGTAAGAAATAGAAACACTGTGACTCTCCAGTATTCCTTATAAGGCATTATGTGGTACTCTGAGTTGGTGGTTATAAGAACAAGTGGTTTGTTTATCACACTTTCATGTATATTACTTAGTTGGATTTCTTGACTCTCTGAGAGAGGTATTATTGCCCTCAGTGAGAGGGAATGGCTTTAAGGGTTACAACCAACTGATACTAGAGTCTGCCTTTGTGTTGGACTATTTGATGCCAAAGCATGTGTCCTTTCCACTACATCTCATTGTCTGTATTTGAGAATCTTAAGAACTTTCCTACTTACCATAGAATTTCTGTCGTCAGTATTTCCCCACCAAATTTGCTCTCCTGTCACCAACAGCTTCCTGAATCTTCCATTTTTCCACAACTACCATCTTTTCTTTTCTTTTTTCTTTTATTTTCCTTTCTTTTCTTTTCTTTTTTCTTTGCTTTGCTTTTTTTTTCTTTTCTTTTCCTTTCCTTTCCTTTCCTTTCCTTTCCTCTCCTCTCCTCTCCTCTCCTCTCCTTTCCTTTCCTTTCTTTTCTCTTCTTAGAAAGAAAGCATGAATGAGGAAGAGGGACAAAGGGTGAAAGAGAGAATCTTAAGCAGACTCCACATGCATGGAGCCTGACATGGGGCTTGATCTCACAACTGTGGGATCATGACGTGAGCTGAAATCAAGAGTTGGACACTCAACCAACTAAGCCACCCAGGTGCCCCTCCACAACTAGGATTTGTTGGTCATCTCATTCCCAGACTTTGGGGTAATCTAGCATGCTGTGGTTCCCAGTCCCTGAGAATCACTGGAAATGTGCTAAATCCAATATTAGTTCTTAGTCTTTATCTTATTTGATCTAAGGTGGTATTTGTCACAGTTGATGTTATGCTCCTTTTTTTTTTTTTAATGTTTATTTTTTGAGAGAGAGAGAGAGACAGAATGTGAATGGGGGAGGGGCAGAGAGAGAGACAGAGAGAGGGAGACACAGAATCTGAAGCAAGCTCCAGACTCTGGGCTGTCAGCACAGAGGCCGACGTGGGGTTCGAACCCACGAACTGCGAGATCATGACCTGAGCCAAAGTCAGATGCTTAACTGACTGAGCCACCCAGGAGCCCCTGATGTTATCCTTGTTGAAATACTTATTTTTACTCAGCTTCCTGGGTATCACTCTTGTCTTGTTTTTATAAAAAACTCTTCTTCCTCTCCCAGGTTTCTAAATATTAGAGTGTTCCTTTTCTTGGTCCTTAAATCTATATGCTAGACTTCTCCCTTGAACTAAGACCCCTATATTGAACTGTAATAATCAACATATCAACATTCAGTGAAGATCTATATAAGTTTTTAGGCAGAAGAGTTGATCCATTTCAAAAAACATTTACTAAGTACTTTTATTTATTTATTTATTTATTTATTAATTAATTAATTAATTAAAAACCCCAAACAGCTCTTTATATGTACTGGGAAGGACTGATCTCAAAAGTATATTGTTAAGTGAAAAACACACAGTTTTGAATAGAGCATACAGGAAGCAACTTATGTAATAACAAGTACAGGCACATGTATGTATATGTTTGTAATGGATTGAATGTGTCACCCCCAAAATTCATATATTGAAACCTTAATCCCATTGTGGTGGTATTTGGAGGTGGGGCCTTTGGGAGGTAATTAGGCCATGGGGGTAGAGCCCTCATAAATGGGAATAGTGCCCTTATTTAAGGCTAGAGAGCTAGCTAGCCCTCCTTCTACCATAGGAAGATATGAGAAGTCTGTAATCTGTAACTCAAAAAAGGGCCTTCACGAGAATCCAACCATGCTGGCACCTCGATCTTGTACCTCCAGGCTCCAGAACTTGGTAATTTTTTTTTAATTAAGTTTATTTATTTTGAGAAAAAGAGTGGGGAAGGGGCAGAGAGAGAGGGAGAAAGAGATTCCCAAAATGAGATGAGGGGCTCTATCTCAAAGCCATGAAATCAATCATGACCTGAGCTGATATCAGGAGTCAGACACTTAATAGAGCCACCCAGGCACCCCTATTTATTTATTTATTTATTTATTTATTTATTTATTTATTTTTAATGTTTATTTATTTTTTAGACAGAGAGAAAACAGAGGAGGGTTAAAGAGAGAGGGAGACAGAGGATCCAAAGCAGGCTCTGTACTGACAGCAGAGAGCCTGATGTCAACCACGAGATCAAGACCTGAGCTGAAGTCAGACATTTAACCACTGAGTCACCAAGGCTCTCTGAACTTGGTAATTTTTTATACAGGAATCACTTTAGGTCATCTGCCATAATGAACCCCTTTCTCCCACAGCATCAATCTCCCCTCCTGGCGTTCTGGGCTGCCGTTCTGGGCTGCTGTGTTCTCTCAGTTGTAAATTCAGGAACAGCTTCAAAGACAGTCTCCTACTGAGTACTTTTTAAAGATGTCTGAGTTAGTGCCCCTGCCCTCGAGGAATTCTATTCTAGTGGAGAGGATACAGATAAATTTTAAAATAGCTTTAATTCAGTGTGGAAGGTGCTATAATAGAGTTATATACAGAGTGCTATAAGAAAATTTTTCCTTAGGGGCTCCTGGTTGTCTTAGTCTGTTAAGTGTCCGGACTCTTGAAATCCACTCAAGTCATAATGTCACGGCTGTGAGATCAAGCCCCGCATCAGTCTCTGTGCTGACAACATGGAGCCTGCTTGGGATTCTCTTTCTCCCTTTCTCTCTGTCTCTCCCCTGCTTGCTTTCTCTCTCTCAAAATAAATAAACATTTAAGAACAAAAAAGGAAAGAAAAGGAAAATTTTCCTTAGAATATAAATTTTAATTTTACTCAGTATATTAAATATTAACAAGGCTTAATTTAGTGGTTGAGGACATTTTCTTTGTTTTAACCTGGGTGGCTCAGTCATTTAAATGTCTGGCTCTTGATTTTGGCTCAGGTCATGGTCTCATGGTTGGTGAGATTGAGATCCTGTCAGCCTGCTTGGGATTCTTGGTGTCCCTCTCTCTTTGCCCCCTGCCCCTCCCCCCATCCCTGGCTTGCACTCTTGACAAACATACAAACACACACCTTAAATTAATTAATTAATTAATTTGTTTGAGAAACTAATACATACAGATACTTGTTTTTTATCATCTAGCATATGAACTTGACTTAACTGAAGATGCTTATAGTTTGAGGAGCCAGACTACTTGATTTGAAGGTTTATCACTGGCTAGAGAAGTATTGATCACTGAATAAAACATACATGCAGTGAAATTTGTTTAGAGTATTTAATTCCCAGTAACAAAAATTCTTTAATTTTACATTCAAAGATAACTTGAGGCTGTATTTCATATAGATATTAAAAAGTAGGGGCGCCTGGGTTGCGCAGTCGGTTAAGCGTCCGACTTCAGCCAGGTCACGATCTCACAGTCCGTGGGTTCGAGCCCCGCGTCACGCTCTGGGCTGATGGCTCAGAGCCTGGAGCCTGTTTCCGATTCTGTGTCTCCCTCTCTCTCTGCCCCTCCCCCGTTCATGCTCTGTCTCTCTCTGTCCCAAAAATAAATAAAAGTTGAAAAAAAAAAATTTTTTTAAAGTAGTTGAATCAACCAGATGTGAGTAAATCAAGTATTACTGAAATCATTGTTATACATTTTCTACATTTTCCTGCTTATAATCCTTTTTATTTTACAGAATATTTTAATGTCTTTCTAAATCTAAGAAAATCTAAGAAGAAGTTTAGGATGATTAAAAAAGAACTGAACACTTAGAAATTTTTCATTATTCAATAACCATTTATGTATGTGAGTACATAATCAAGACCAATATGTATGTGTGTATATTTTACATAGTTTAAAAAGAATTTGTAAAAAAACTTCCCTTGTTATTTCTACAGTCTTATAAATGCTTAATATGTGCTCTTGTGTCAATTGGCACACATCTGTCCTGTAGTCTATCTTCCAACTTAAAGAGATTAGCTCCTTGAATGACAGATAGAGGTTGTTTTTGCTTTTTTTTTTTTTTTACCTTAATGTGAATAAGACAGATGTCAAGACCATAAATAAAAAATGTGTAGCTTAAGAAGGTGCAAATAAGGTGAACACACTTGAGGACATTACTCAGGTTAATAAATAGAACTTTTCAGCTACCCTGAAGTTCTGTGTGCCCCATCTAGATCACAGCTCCCTCTTTCTCCACAAAAGTAACCTCTTTCCTGACTTGAATAATATGTCCTTGCTTTGTTTTTTCAATTTTTTAAATGTTTTATTCATTTTTTGAGAAAGAGAGAGACAGAGTATGAATGGGGAAGGGGCAGAAAGAAAGGGAGACACAGAATCTGAAACAGGCTCCAGACTCCCAGCTGTCAGCACAGAGCCCGATGCGGGGCTCGAACTCACAAACCGTGAGATCATGCTTTTTTAAATCTCTCTCAAAAATGAATAAACATTAAAAAAAAAAAATTAAAAGATCAGAGAAAAAAGGCCAGTGTAGCTTTAACATTGAGTTAGGGAAGTTAAGGGGTTACCTTAAGGGAGAGATAAGAATCTAATCACGTGGTAAGGCTTTATAAATAGTGTTAAATATCTTAGGATTTACTTTAGGTGCACTATAGAAAATCTTACCCATAGGCTTATAGGGGGCTCTAAGCCTATCTAACATCTCTTTAGCATACGTCCACCTTCACAGGATGACTATCCTGGGTAGGTTGGAAAGTAATCATTCCCATTTGTTTCAGGCCTTTACATAGTTATCCTGGGTGCCATCTATGCAAATGATGTTTGGAAAGTTAGAGGGTTGAAAAAATCCTAAAAACTAATCTTCTGGCTATGTTCAAAGGTGTCTGGAGAAGCCAATGAAACTCAGATTGCAGAAGCATTGAAGCGGTACAGTGAACGGGCATTCTTTGTCCGGGAAGCCCTATTTCACCTTTTTAGCCTGACTCATGTGATGGAAAAAACAAAGCCAGAAATTTTAAAGGTAAGAATAAGGAACATGAACATTTTGAAATTATCTCCCTTGATATAGATGATGGTTTTGTGAAGAAAATAGTGAAAATTTGCATTTAATCTTTGGACTTTGGGGGGTGGGGTGGGTAATGGAATTGATGATGTATGATTTTAATTTTTAGCCATAAATGAGAGAGAAAATAGTTGCATAAAGTTTTTGAAGTATTATAGTAGTCTCATTAAGCAACATCATTGCCTTCCACCTCATATTTAACTACCTAAAACCAGTGACCAGTGTGATATTTTTTTCACCATCTATAGTAGAAAATTGAATTATAACACTAGAATTACAATACTGCATTGTATTGCTTCCATATAGACTTTTTAAAGAAATACAATATTGGAATTCCATAAGGCATCTTTCCATGACACTTATTAACCACCTGTGCTTTCATAATTAATTCATGTTATTCCTCAATTAAAATGTCTTACCAAGACAGCTTTTGAAGGCCAAGAAAGTATTTTTTTTTTTTTTTTAAGTAGGCTCCAGGCACAGTGTGTAGCCAAACTTGGGGCTTGATCCCATGACCGGGAGATCATGACCTGAGCTGAAATCAAGAGTCATATGCTTGGGGCACCTGGGTGGCTCAGTCAGTTAAGTGTCCGACTTCGGCTCAGGTCATGATCTCACAGTTCATGAGTTTGAGCCCTGCGTCGGGCTGTATGCTGACAATTCGGAGCCTGGAGCCTGCTTCACATTCTGTGTCTCCCCCTCTCTGTCCCTTCCCTGCTCATGCTCTCTCTCTCTCTCTCTCAAAGAATAAATAAACATTAAAAAAAAAAAAAAAAAGAGTTGGATGCTTAACTGACTGAGCCATCCAGGTGCCCCAAGAAAGGAAGATTCTTAATTTTAGTTGATAGCATAGGGCAGTGTTTGTTAGAATGTGGTCCTTTGGGGGCGCCTGGGTGGCTCAGCTGGTTAAGCGACCGACTTCGGCTTAGGTCGTGATCTCACAGTTTGTGAGTTCGAGCCCCATGTCAGGCTCTGTGCTGACAGCTCAGAGCCTGGAGCCTACTTCAGATTCTGTGTTTCCCCCTCTCTCTACCTCTCCCCTGCTCACGCTCTGTGTCTCTCTGTCTCTCAATAATAAATAAATGTTAAAAAAATTAAAAAAAAAAAAAGAATGTGGTCCTTTGTCCACCAGGAGTCTGGGATATTGTTTATTTTAAAAGCATATTTGTAAAAATAAAAACAAAATTTTAAATAAAAAAATAATAAAAGTATATTTGTGAACCCCACTCCAAGAAATTTAGATTCAATAGGGCTGGATGAGGACAGGAATCTGCATTTTTATAATCCCCAAAGATAATTCTTATACACATTTGAAGCCAGTGAATATAGGACTGTATTATATTTGATACCTCATTTAGTGGGCACAATAATCCCAAGAGAAAAGTTTTATCTCTTATTTTACAGATTGTGTAACTGAGGGTCTGTGAGATTAAATAATGTAACAGTAAGTTAGTGGCAGAGCCAAAAATGACTTAACCAGCCAGTTATCTTAAATTTTGAGAATGGGGTGCTTAACATTTCAATCACTGAGATGCTATTGTCCCCAACACCTGTCATCCCCTCCATATATACCAGAGGATATTGGTACTTGGTATATGAACTATCTTTTTTTGGTTTTGGTTACTATGAACCTGAGCAACAAAGGACCTCTAGTCCTCATCTAAAATACTTATTCATTGATTCAGGGAATGGTACAGAGAAATTTAAAAGAATATAGACAATTCTTTTAAGGAATTTAGCTGCAAAAGAGCGCAAAGGAAAAAGATGATAGTTAACCGAAGAAGGAGGTTTTTTTATCTTTTTTAAAATGGGAGAAAAACAGCTTGTTTGTCCTATGCTAATATGAATGATCCACTACAAAATGAAAAATTGATATAGGAGAGGGAAGAAGAGCTGGAGCAATGTCCTTGAGTAAACAAGAAGGAAAAGATCTAGCATATAAGTGCAGGGCCTACTTTCAGAGATGAGCCCAAAAGATCCTTTATGGTAGTGGGCAGGAAGGCAGCATTTGGGTGTTTGTATACTGGTAAAGGGGATACATGTGGTAGTGAGAATCCCAAAGTCTTCTCTGAATGTTTTCATTTTCTCAGTGTAATTGGAAGCAAGGTCTTCAGCTGATAGTGAAGATTGGGAGGATTGAGGAGAGAGGAAAAGATGAGGAAGTGGTTATCTAGGCCCAGAGGGAAGTGAATGGATTTTATGGTACTGTAACTTTAGCAGTGTCCTCAAGGAACTGAATGTCGGGATTTGAAAATGAAAAGTTTGCCACTTGTTTACTCTAAAGTCAGTAAAAATTTATTTAGTGCTTAATGTATAATAGGCACTGTACTATGTCTGAAAAATACAAAGATGAGTTATCTGAATAGAGAAAATTCATTAGCCCAACAGAAAAATACCCCAACATGAACAACTTGATACCTTCCTGAACCAGGTAGGCAGGAACTGCATGTTGATGAGTGACTACTATGCCCTAGGCTCTTTGCACTTGAGGATAAAAAAGATAAGACATCATAGATATTATCATAGATAACAAAGTAATGATGCTATGTTAAGAGGGCTTGTATTTATACTGTAAATAAAAAGAACTAATTTTTTTTCCAGCTTGTGGTTACTGGGATGAGAAACCACCCTATGAATTTGCCAGTACAACTTGCTGCAAGCGCCTGTGTATTTAACTTAACTAAGCAAGATCTTGCTGCAGGAATGCCTGTCCGACTGCTGGCCGATGTGACCCATTTGCTGCTCAAAGCCATGGAACATTTTCCCAATCACCAGCAGGTAAGCATGTGGGAATTCCTAATCAAGTAGTCCTTTTAGTATCCCCTACCCTCCTCCTTATCTCCATAAAGTTCAATTTAGTAGACCAAGACTAGAATTTCAAATGCCTTTACAGGCTGTAAAGTAATAAATTTATGGTATGACTGAGTGTAGGACAACAGAAAAGTAGAAAACTAAAGAGTGCATTCCCTGCCTAAAAGTATTTAAATCCAAATGTTGAGGGAAATAGTGCAAACCATAAAAAAACACATCTTCCACCTCAATCTTGAGTTTGTGATAATTTCAGCAAACAGCCATAGCCTATTTGTTCTGGGCCAGGCACTATCAAGTACTGGGATACAGAAACGAATAAGACGTGGATATTGTTTCTAGCAGTATGGTAGACTACATAACCTGTCCTGTCCTCAGGATGAAAACTAAAAATGTTGCTTGAATTATACTAAAAAAAATTTTTTAATTTAATTTGGGAGAGAGAGAGCATATGTGCATATATGCAGGGGGAGGGGAGGGTGAGAGGGGAGGGAATCATAAGCAGGCTTCACTCCCATTAGCACGCAGGACTCAGTCTCATGAATCGTGAGATCATGACGAGCTGAAATCAACAGTCAGATGCTCAACCAAATGAGCCACCCGGGTACCCTTATATTTTTAATTAAAATTTAGCAGGCAGTTGATAAATTAATAAAAAATACTCAGAGGTTGGGGTGCCTGAGTGGCTCAGTCAGTTGAGTGTCTGACTTTGGCTCAGGTCATGATCTCACAGTTCGTGAGTTCAAGGCCCACATCGGGCTCACTGCAGTCAGCGCAGAGCCCACTTTGGATCCTCTGTCTCCCTCTCTCTCTGCCCTTCCTCTGTTCATGCTACCTCTCTATCTCTGTCAAAAATAGATAAACATTAAAAAAAATTATGTTAAAAAAATACTCAGAGGTGAAAAACCAAGTAAAAATGACAACCCAGATTGGTGAGTGAATCATTAAAGATAGCTTCCCTCATTGAGGGCACTTGCCAAATTGGATGAACTTTAGGCTTTGGCTTTTGTGGCTCTGGAAGCCAGGTGGACAGAGAAAAAAGCAAGATCCACCCAAAGGCCACCAGAAGGGAAGGAGATTAGCTGGTATTAATTCTGTTTATTATCCTATCTTGTCTAATGGAGACAAAAAAAAAAAAATGTACAAGTAAACTTGTATGGGTCCAGTGGAAGTTAGTCTTTCAACAATAGGTGGGCAGAATAAAAGTTGTAAGAAATCGTTGGTATTTCATCAGCCACCTTTTTTTATAAAGGCTACCCCTGGTTAAAAAATAACAAAGCAATATTTCATTAAGGAATTTTTTTCTCCCTTTGGTTCTTTAGTTACAGAAGAATTGCCTCCTTTCACTTTGCAGTGACCGGATCCTTCAAGATGTTCCATTCAACAGGCAAGTGATAGCCCTAGAACTTAAAATGGGGCAAAGTCTGTCTTGGGCCATTTCTTACCAGTTGGGATATCCTTGGTGTACAGTTAATTAAGTGGATGGGATTGTGCATTAACTTATGAAATGCTAACTCTACTTTCTCTAATTTAGTACTTTGACATTCCTGATAGCAGATTTGCCCCTGTTTTCATAGCCCTTTGCTTAAAAATGTATATTTTTATATTATGGTTTTTAGAATATCCACACAATATTGTAGGCTGAAGAAACCGAGGCATTTAGATTCCATGTCTTGATCAGAGTTTTGTGTCTAGTGACTACAAGGCTAGAAAGACTCAAGCCTTCTAGTTCTAGGTCCAGTGTTCTTTTCTCTGTATCATATCTCTTATTATTACTGTTATTTGATACTGAGTTATAGAAGAAACTTCTTAACCAGAGGTTAAGGGAGGTTAGATAGTTGGATTCAAATAAGTATAAACGATTCCCTTGTTTTCTAGGATACTGTGATTTGAGAGCTAAAAAGGTGATTTTTTTTGTCATCTTAATATTTTAAATATAATTTTTTAATGGTGGTATTTTGAAAAAATATATCTTACGGTTTTATGAAAAGTGTATATCTCAAGCAACAATTTTACTGTGATTTACTTTTATTCAGGTAACAGTACACTGTTATCTGGCACAGCTGAGGAATGAGGTGTTCCATTTACTATTTCAAATAAATAGTTTGGATAAAAATATAACAACAGCTATCTCATGTAGATTACTAATTTTATTTTATAAATATTGAGCATCTGCACTGATTACATGAAGTCATATGTAGGAAGGACATAGTCACTCTCCTAAAAGAAAAGTATCAACTAACCGAAGATTTGGCAAATTTTTTTAAAAGGGCAGCAAATAATATTTTGGGCTTATGAGCCATAGGGTCTCTGTTGGAACTACTTAACTCTGCCAGTGTACCTCCAAAGCAGTCATAGACAATATATAAAAAATGGGGATTTTACTATGTTTCAATAAAACTTTAGAAAACAAGCAGCTGGACCCACAGCTATTAAAATCACTATATGTAGGCTACAGTTTACTTACCTCTGCTCTAGCCAATGCACTCTGCTAGATTTGAGCTTCTTTGTGGTCAGAGATTGTGATTGGTTAATCTCTTTGTCTCTAGTGCTTAAGTGGATGTTTGGTGGATGAATGAATGAAAAATGAGTATAACAGAAGACAGAATTTTTCATAGAAGAAGATGACAGAATGCATTGGGCCCCCAAACGAGGAGGGAAAGATTTCATCTGATTGGTGATCATTAAAGATTTCATGTTAGTGATGGCATTTGAGATCATAAAGATAACAACTAACCTGTATAAAGCACTTCCTATTGCCAGATGCTATGCTAAATGTTTTACTTATGCTTATTCAGTCCTTAAAAACAGTCTTGTGAAATCGTTACTTTTGTAATCTTAATTTTATAGATGAAGAAACAGAGGCATAGAGAGGTTTAGTAGCTTTCTTAAGGTGATAAGATAGCAAGTAGCAGAATTTAGATTTAAATCCAGAATGGCTCCAGAACCTCTACTTTTTACATCCATGCTGTGTTGCTTTGAAGATGAGAGCTGGTTAAATTGATTGTTTTATGTTGTGGGAACTGCACAAATAAAGGCACAGAAGAAGTTGATAATAATACCAGTAAAAAATGACCTTTATCAAAAGCTTGGTATGTGCCAAGTTCTATACTAAATCTTAAGCTTTATGTGTAGTATCGTTTAATCCTCACAACAATCCTATAGAATAGATCTTATCATTTTGCAGGTGAAAAAATAGAAGTTCATAGCGATTAAGGAAATTGCCCTAGGTTCCCAAAGTTAGTAAGTGGTAGAAATGATACTTGAATCCAGACTGAATTCAGTGTGTGTGATATGCTTAATGACTTTATGGCATTGCTTCACATGGTAAAAGAGTTTATTTTATTATATCAGCAACATTAGGTAGAACTAAAATTCAAACCCCAAAATGCAAGGAAGTTCAGAATCTGTGCTGTTAACTATCAAGCTATCTTAACTCATAACTAGGGCATGTTTGGGGACTAACAAGCAGTAAGCATAGGGTAGGCAGGAAAAAAGATGTGAAAGTATGGGCCCATTGTTAGAGTCCAAAAATACTGTGAATACAGGAGTGACATCATAACTAAGTTTTCTGACAGATTTATGTATTACTGATCTGTAGACGCAAATTGAAGGGAAAACAATGGAGGCAGAATGGCCCATTAGGAATCTATCATAAAACAATCAGAGATGGCCTTGGGAATAGAAAGGAGGCAACAGTAAATTTGATGGAATTTGCAGAGGAGTAATTTATATCACTATAATTCAGCCAGCGTGAATTAAACACTGTTTGTATGTAAAGCTCTGTAATGAGTTCTTGGTAAAGAGGGCTAAATAGGATATGGTCCTTTACCCCAAGGAACAGGTGAGGCTACAGATAACCACAGCTCTCTGACAGAGTTACAAACAAATGCTAAGGAGCAGTGAGAAGGCAGTGATAAACTTGTCAAGGAAAGCTTCTCAGAGGAAGTGATACATGAGCTGAGTCTTGAAAGATGAAATTGTGGGTAAGATAATCAGATATATTCTGTGGTGGTGTCCTGATTTCTCTCCTGTCTCACACCCCACATTCAGTCCTTTGACAAAGCCAGTTATCTTCAAAATATATCTAGAATTCAACCATTTCTCTTCAATTCCATTTCTACCACTTGGACTGAGCTAAAAGTGATTTCTGTCCTGAATCATGTGGTAGCCTCTGAACTGTTCTCTTTGCTTCTTTCTTTGCCCTCTTGAAGTTCATTTTAAACACAGCTAATAGGATAATCCTATTAAAAATAGAAGTCAGTTCATGTCATATCTCTGCTTAGGATCTTTCTATGGCTTTCCATCTCATCTGGAATAAAAGCTAATTCTTTACAAAGACTAAGATCTGGTCCCCCTGTTACCTCTGACCTCATCTCTTTTTAAAATTTTTAAAAATTAGTTAATTAATTAATTACTTTTTTTTTTTTTTTTTTTAATGACTTCATCTCTTGGTACTACACTTCTTGTTGTTCTCTCTGTTCTGGCCTCACTGGCTTCCATGCTATTTCTCAAAACCTCCAGGCATACTCCCTATTCAGGGTCCTTGTATCTACCTTTCCCTCTGCCTGGAATGCTTTTCCCCTAGATATCCACATGGCCAGCTCTCTTACTTCCTTAAAAGTTTCAGTGAGGCTTTTCCTGGTTACCGTACCTAAAATTCAACATTTCCTATCCTTTTTACCTGTTTACTCCTTTTTTCTCTATAACATATACCATAGATTTTACTTGTTTGGTTTATGATCTGGTGTCCATACTGCGATGTAAGCTCTATGAGAGTAGAGATATTTTCCTGTTTTGTTCACTACTCTATCTCCAGCACCAGGAACAATATCTGGAACAAAGCAGGGGCTCAATAAATGTTTGTGAATGAATGAATGAATATTTATTTCTGTTGTGCTAGGTACTGTAAGGAACCCAGACAAAACTCAATACAGTGTAGAAATCACTACAGAATAGAAATATGTTACAATCTAGAAAATGAATGCGGCATAGTTTTGATATTTTCCAAACTCTTGTTTCTTTACAAAGTTTCAGAATTAATAATGAGGCACCGGCTCCCGAACACGAAGTATAATTGTTATTCTGTATCAGTTAAGAGGAATTTTCCCTTTCTTTCGCACCTACCTGAATTGTAGCATCAGCTCAGCTAGAGCTGTAAGACTGTGCTTGAGCCTCCAGGATTCATTCATGAAACCCTCTTGTTTGTTTTCAGGTTTGAAGCAGCCAAGCTTGTCATGCAGTGGCTCTGCAACCATGAGGATCAAAACATGCAAAGGATGGCAGTTGCTATCATTTCCATCCTGGCTGCCAAGGTACCTGAACTCCTATGATTGAATAATTTTATGTAGGCAGCTATTTCCCATTACAGTTACTACTTCCCCCAAAATCTATATGCCAGAAAAGTTAGTACACCTCTTCGCCAGTCTGTTTGTTCAGTCTACATTCAATATTGCAGAACTGCATGTTAATCAAAGATTTTAGTCTGACCTTTAGAGTTTGTTACAGTGAATGATATTAAACTGACACTAACTAGGGGCGCCTGGGTGGCTTGGTCGGTTAAGCGTCCGACTTCGGCTCAGGTCATGATCTCGTGGCCCATGGGTTCGAGCCCCGTGTCGGGCTCTGTGCTGACCGCTCAGAGTCTGCAGCCTGTTTCAGATTCTGTGTCTCCCTCTCTCTGACCCTCCCCTGCTCATGCTCTGTCTCTCTCTGTCTCAAAAATAAATAAATGTTAAAAATAAATAAATAAATAAATAAACTGACACTAACTAGTGAGTTCTTGGACATTTACTTTGTCATCTGCTTGCTTACAGCTTTCTACAGAACAAACTGCACAGCTTGGTGCTGAACTCTTCATTGTCAGGGTAAGTCTGTTATACCCTCTATGCAGATCATTAGAGAGTTTTCATTTTCATTGTTTTCAGGCAGTGTTGTGTTATCTTCTGGTATTTCATTACTTTTAACTGGATGTAGTCACTTATTTTCATAGAGGTAGCTTTATTCCCTAACAGAGGTGTAAAGAGCCTTGAACTAGGAGTCCGATGACCTAGGATCTAACTTGTAAACTCAGTTTGTCAATTTAGACAAATTATGTGAACCATTGGAACCTAAATAAGCCTTAAGATCCTATCTAGTTCTAAAATTCTGTTATTTTGTTGTTTATGAAGAAAATGTAGACACTGCCATAGGCATAAGATTGTGCTACATGCTTTGGGGGGAAAAGATAATTTAGATAACTGACAAATGATTTTGCTTGCTTACACTCAGTTGAGGAGATGATATAGTGAACAATGAAAAGTTTAAAAGCTTTAAAGAAAATTGGGGCGCCTGGGTGGCGCAGTCGGTTACGCGTCCGACTTCAGCCAGGTCACGATCTCGCGGTCCGTGAGTTCGAGCCCCGCGTCAGGCTCTGGGCTGATGGCTCAGAGCCCGGAGCCTGTTTCCGATTCTGTGTCTCCCTCTCTCTCTGCCCCTCCCCCGTTCATGCTCTGTCTCTCTCTGTCCCAAAAATAAATAAAAAAAAAAAAAACGTTGAAGAAAATAAATATAAACAGTGTTCTTGGGAAGAGTGGAGGAAAGCAGTCCACTTCAGAGTTTCTTGTTACAATCCTGTCATGATGTATGTGAACAATAATGGTAGATAGAAAAGGCAAATGAAAGACTTCCCCTTTTTAAGATTTTATTTTTAAGTAATCTCTACACCTGACATGGGGCTCAACCCACAAGAGTCACACGCTTTACCGGCTGAGCCAGCCAGGCACCCCGAAAGATTCCCTTTTTTTATGATTTACGAGTTATGTATATAATGAGAAAGTCATTCCTTTGATAAATATGTATAGGATACTTAGCAAATTTCTACCACCTTACTAGATGAGGGATTCACATCGAATTATATCTATAATTTCTGTTCATAAGAGTAGTCTGTCTATAAGAAGTAGTAGAGAAAATAGTTATGTAGACATGGTTGTAATTTAATCTACTAAGTATAATAATAGCAATATGAGTGAAAATAGTCATGTAAAGAGAGGAGAATGCTGTTGATGGTATGATGGAAAGAGTAGGAATTCTGGAGTCAACATATCTGGGTTTATTCCTAATTTTATCACTTACTAGCAGTAGTTTCTATAAACTACCTTATACAGTTATTATGAAGATTAAATGAAAAGGAAATTAAGATTAATTGAAGGGGTGGTGCCTGACCGGCTGTCAATAGAGCATGTGACTCTTATCTTGGGTCATTAGCTCAAGCCCCACATTGAGCATAGGGCTTACTTTAAAAAAAAATTAAGAAGGAATATATGCTAAGTACTTAGCACAAAATACAATATATGTTAGATAAGTAGAAAAGGATGCTACTTTTACTTAGTTTTTACTATTTTCAGGAATGATATTTTTAGTTTTAAATATGGCTATTTATTGCTATGTATGTGTTTCAGTAATTTTGGCTGGAGGTATAGTTAAAGATTTTAAGGAAGTCATCCACTTACATGCTTTGGGGGAAAATTAAGCTTAGTTTAAGCGGAAATTAGTAGCAGTAGTAGTGGTAATCACTAGCTTTTTTTTCCCTTTTTTTGAAGCTCTTAATTATCATTCACAATTTGCAGATGAGGAATCAAAGAATTAAATTAGCAAACAAGGTTACACAGATGCAAATTCTAGTACTACACTCTTAGGCACTATGCTTATTAAGTTACATAATTGCACCTAGATGTTTTTGTTTCTTAAAAAATTTTTCCTTAATTGTATGTAACGTTAAGTAATAGTGTTCGTTAATGTTTTCTTGTATCTGTTTGAGCAGAGCACCCTTCCCCTCCCCCAAATTATTATCTAAAAATGGAGTTATGGGTGCCTTATCTAGGTCTCAAAACATTCACTTTTCAAACTTAAATTTCTTAGGGTAAGGCTATAGTAGAAATGATTTACAAAGGGAATTTCAAAGCTGTGATGTTATTCAAAGCCAATGTAGATTTTAATTCTCTTACTGTTATATGTAATTTATCCTTTTTTTTTTCTTAAGGAAAACTTAGAATTATATAGAATTAGGTCTCCCAATTCTTATTTTCTCATACTAAGTTGACTATGATCAAATTACTTAATATTTCTCACAATTTCCTTTCCCCCAAAAATGGGTATAACAGTATTACAATATAGGATATAATTTGCTGATGTTTATAATAAATGTTAGTTTCATTTCCCCTTCTCCCCCTCCACTTTTTTTATCCCAGGATCTGAAATGAATATATGCTGTGACTGATTGGGTAAGATAGTTTGTCCTAAGCTTTAATCATTTTGCATTTTATTTTATTTACAGGGTATTAGATTTTAGGGATGATGAGAATAATAAAGGATTTCTGAAGATCCTATATATTTTTTCTTGTTGAAGGAAAAATCTGATCCAAGAAGCTGGTTGTTGTACTTATAAAAACCTTTCTAGGAAATGTTTTAAGCCACAAGACCAATCCTCATGACTTGTGATTATTACCACCAATTGTAGTAACAGCTTAGTGATAAGAAATTCATTGTATTTTCCTTCTTTCAGCAACTTCTTCAAATAGTGAAGCAGAAAACCAATCAAAATTCAGTGGACACTACTTTGAAGTTTACTTTGAGTGCACTTTGGAACCTCACAGATGAATCTCCAACCACTTGCAGACATTTTATTGAAAACCAAGGGTTAGAACTCTTCATGCGGGTTCTAGAGGTTAGAATGGGAATTTAGCCTATAGTTTTGACATTGATTGATTAAAATATTCATTTATTATATTTGATTCTTTATGTAGTTATAGGTTTTTCTTTCTTTTTACAGTCTTTCCCAACTGAGTCATCCATTCAACAGAAAGTTCTAGGACTTTTGGTAAGATATAAATATTTCCTGCTAAATTCCAAGCTGTAATTAATTATTTTTCTTCTGAGATAATACACTGAAAGATGTTTCTCTATTTATAAACACTTAATGACATCAGAAAATATATACAATATAATAAAGTGGAAAAAAAAGCAGGCCATAAAACAATGTATACATATTAGGATTTTTCACCACATTAAAAGGAAAAATATAAATTACATAATTTTCTCTATATTTTTTGGAATAATATAAAGCTTTATAGTGGCCCAATTTTACTTTTATAATCAGGGGGAAAATCTCATTGCAAAATCTCACTAAATTGTAAGTGTTCTCACATGCTATGTTTGGTAATTAATAATTACTACTTAAAAGACTGCTTAACAAATTAGATATTCCAAGGGCACATGGGTGGCTCAGTCAGTTAAGTGTCCCAACTCTTGATTTCAGCTCAGGTCATGATCTCACAGTTTGTGAGTTCCAGCCTGGCATAGGGTGAGTTCGAGCCAGCTTCGGGTGAGCTCAAGCCCTGTTTCCAGTGAGCTCAGGCCCTGCAGCAGGTGAACTTGGGTCCTGCTTCAGGCTGCAAGCTGACAGTGTGGAGCCTGCATGGGATTCTCTCTCTCCCTCTCTCTGCCCCTCATGGGATTCTCTTTTTACCTCTCTCTCTGCCCCTTGTTCACTCATGCTCTCTCTCTCTCTCAAAAATAAACAAACTAAAAAAAAAAAAAAAAAGCTTAAATCACACACACAAAAAATTAAAAAAACATAGTGAGCCCTCTAGGATTTGAGATAAAGGTGAAGGATCAAATGTTTTGTTAACTTTAATCACTGCAACATTAGAAACATGCCTGTGTGGTAAAAGCTCTTTCTAGAGCAGATCTGTGCTTTTGAGGAATTAGATCATGGGAGGCATAGATTAGTGAGTAAAATATATATACATCAGTGTTTGTTTTATAGATGCAAGAGTATGAGATACTGAGCAATGAGAATGGATTTTGGGGAAAGCTAAGGGCTGGCATTTAAAGAAGACCTATCTGTTCACTGTAGCTTCAGGTTAATATAAAGTAGAAAATGTAAAAAGACCTAAATTCCCAGAGATAGGGAAGTATTAAATAAATTAAGGTATTTGATTATTTTATTCAGGGTTCATAGGGATTATTAGATACAGAAGTTGGTTCACATCACCACAAGAGGAAAGGTGGAATTTATTTTAAGTATTCCATAAGGCTTTAAGAGAGCTTCCATAGGGATTTAAAAATGCTTTTTTTAATTTCAAAAAGAATACATGCTTATTATAACTAGTAAAACAGTGCAAAAGTGTATTTGAAAAGCTTAAGACTCTGTCCCCAGACTTCAATCATTTTCATTTCCATGAGGTAATTAATATTAATACAACCTGGTGTGCTTTCTTCCAGATCTTTCTCCATTACTTTGTGTTTGAATTTTTTTTTCAATAACCTATTTTGAAATATTGCATCTAAATTTTTTGTGATCAGAGAACATACTTTGATGTGAGTCCTTTGGAATTTATTGAGACTTGTGTATGACCCAGAATATGATCTTTGTAAATGTTCTGTGTGTAGTATGGAGCCTGCTTTGGATTCTCTCTCTCTTTCTCTCTTTGCCCTACCCCCCGAACATGCACACATGGGTCCATGCACTCTCTCTCTCTCAGTAAATAAAATGTTAAGAAAGAAGAAAAATAAATGGAAATGCCTTTTCATATTTGAATATGTGAGATTAGAGAGGAGCAATGATTAATCATTGATGCTGGTGGAAAAATAGATTATACACATTCATGTAGTGTATAGTTAAACTTGTCTCTTCTACCCTCTTTTTCATAGTTGAAGAAGAAAACTTGTTAGTCATTACAGAGAATACATTTGGACATGATGCCTTTCACTTTCATTTATTATAAAATGACTTAAGCTAAGGAACAAGTAGTCTCTTAATAATCCAAAGTTCAGTGTTTTGGTTCCTAAGAAATGGAATCAACATGTTAGGAAGAAAATTATTGTTTCATAGTAGATCAAATTAAGTTTTAAGAATGAGGATTAATCTTCAGAGCAGTATGTTAAGTTGGATCTTAGATCCTTTAGACCCATAGTCTAAATTGGAAACCCCTCAGTTGTTTCCCATGCGAACAGAGGTCTTCCTTATGTACTGTGTAAGGAAGCCATCACACCCCAAGCCCAGATAAAACGTCTACCTTATATAGGCCAGCAGTCAAACTTTGGCGTTCAGTGGAGGTCTAAGGCTGTGAAATTTTTAAGACACGAATTACTATAATGAGGGGTGGCTGGCTGGCTTAGTTGGTAGAGCACGTGACTCTTGATATCAGGGTTGTAGGTTCAAGCCCCATGTTAGGTGCAGAGATTACTTAAAAATAAAAAATCTTAAAAAACGATCACTATATTGCTCAAAGGGATGCTTTTTTGCCTTCATTTTATTTATGCTCTCCACATTATTCAGAACTGCTAATCCCTTTGTCCTTTTGATACACTCACCCCTCTCTGCTTTCTTGATAACCAAACTTTCCTGGTTTTTCTTCAACCTCTGTTACTGTTGCTTCTCAGCTTGGAGTTTCTCCAGACCACACAGATGGTATAAATTTGAGCTACAATCTTGCATGAGGACAGCCCCTTATTGAAAATGGCAAGAGAAGACTTTTCCTTTTAGGCCAGATCCCAGATTACAATAGGCCTCTTTTTCATTCACCTGTGTCAGTCTACTCTTTTTCTGAGGTGTGATACTTTGAAAGTCCTTGTCTTATATGTGAAGTCTTAGTTCCAGTTTTTAGCCTTACTTTCTGCCTTTGCATGGCTATTAAAACCCAGTGCTCTTGACTCTACAAGTCAGTGATGGCCTGTTACTGCTCTGGTTTGGTTCCCTATTTGCTTTTTATCCCAGCAGGTTACATATTTAAAGGTTGTTGGATCACCTAGGTGGCTTAGTCAGTTAAGTGTCTGACGCTTGATTTTGGCTCAGCTTATGATCAAGCCTTAGTTCATGGGATCGAGCCCCACATCCAACCTCTGTGCTGGCAGCACGGAGCCTGCTTTAGATTCTCTCTTTCCCTCTCTCTCTGCCCACCAACCCCCTTGTGCCCACATGCTCTCTCAAATAAATAAACATTTTGAAAATAAATAAATAAACAAATAAATAAAGGTTGTTAGCTGTTTTCCCACTATCACTTCTAAATATTTTATAGCAGGGGATTTTTTAGGTTATCCACCTCATCATTTTGCCTGAAAAAGGAACTCACTACTGTTTCTGTATTATTTTATTGTTTTGGGAGGAGAGAAAATAAATCACCCATAAACACACTGTGCTAACATAACAAAAGTCTTCACCTTTTATGTATATGCAGATACATGTTTTTTTTTTAATGTTTATTTATTTTTGAGACGGAGAGACAGAGAACGCGCGTGGGCACAAGTCAGGGAGGGGAGAGAGAAGAAGACAGATTATCTGAAGCGGGCTCTGCACTGACAGATGAGGGGCTCATACTCACAAACTGTGAGATCATGACCTGAGCCAAAGTCAGACACTTAACCAACTGAGCAACCCAGGCGCCCCTGCAGATACGTGTTTAAATTGTTACAATCTCTGTTCCTTCTTAGAATACAGATGGTCATTTAGCCATTATGCATATTACTTCAATTTTTATATCTTCTTTTTTTCCAGAATAATATAGCTGAAGTGCAAGAATTGCATTCTGAATTAATGTGGAAGGATTTTATAGACCACATCAGTAGCCTCCTGCATAGTGTTGAAGTGGAAGTCAGTTACTTTGCAGCTGGAATTATTGCCCATTTAATATCTAGAGGTGAACAAGCTTGGACATTGAGCCGTAGCCAGAGGAATTCTCTTCTGGATGATCTGGTAAGGTCATTTGGTGTTTTCTAGAAGCATACAAACAAACATTCATCGTAGTTAAGCTATCAGAGTTTCATAATGCAATAATGCAGTGCTGAATAAATATTGTATTCTTTCTTGTGTGTCTTGTGTCTTGCAGCATTCAGCTATTTTGAAATGGCCAACTCCAGAGTGTGAGATGGTAGCATACAGGTAACTAGCAAGATAATTAATATTAAGCCCTTAACCTAGTCATTTCGCTTGCTTGGAGATTATTCCTACCAGGTGTATAATGTATTTTCCCTCAGGCATCTATCTTCTTACTGGTTTTAAAAGGATTGAAATATTTTCACTTTTTTCTGTTACCTGTCATTCATCATTTCTTCTTTCATTTCACATTTATTGAAGAAAGTGCCAAGGACCTGTTCTATGCTCTTAAAATTCAAAGATGAGTAAGACATGTTGCCTACATTGAAGAGGCAGAGGAGAGAATAGGTGAACTAGAAGATAAAATTATGGAAAAAGAGGAAGCTGAGAAAAAGAGAGATAAAAAATCCAGGAGTATGAGGGGAAAATTAGAGAACTAAGTGATGCACTAAAAGAAATAATCTACGCGTAATTGGTATTCCAGAGGAGGAAGAGGGAGGGAAAGGTGTTGAAGGTGTACTTGAAGAAATAATAGCTGAGAACTGCCCTGATCTGGGGAAGGAAAAAGGCATTGAAATCCAAGAGACACAGAGAACTCCCTTCAGATGTAATTTGAATCGATCTTCTGCACGACATATCATAGTGAAACTGGCAAAATACAAGGATAAAGAGAAAATTCTGAAAGCAGCTAGGGCTAAACGTGCTCTAACATATAAAGGGAAACAGATAAGACTCGTGACGGATCTCTCTACTGAAACTTGGCAGGCCAGAAAGGAATGGCAGGAAATCTTCAATGTGATGAACAGAAAATATATGCAGCCGAGAATCCTTTATCCAGCAAATCTGTCATTTAGAATAGAAGGAGAGATAAAGGTCTTCCCAAACAAACAAAAGCTGAAGGAATTCATCACCACCAAACCAGCCCTAGAAGAGATCCTAAGGGGGATCCTGTGAGACAAAGTACCAGAGACAACGCTACAAGCATGAAACCTACAGACATCACAATGACTCTAAACTCATATCTTTCTATAATAACACTGAATGTAAATGGACTAAATGCACCAACCAAAAGACATAGGGTATCAGAATGGATAAAAAAATAAGACCCATCTATTTGCTGTCTACAAGAAACTCATTTTAGACCTGAGGACACCTTCAGATTGAAAGTGAGGGGATGATGAACTATTTATCATGCTACTGGAAGTCAAAAGAGAGCTGGAGTAGCCATACTTATATCAGACAAACTAGACTTTAAATTAAAGGCTGTAACAAGAGATGAAGAAGGGCATTATATAATAATTACAGGGTCTAGGGGCGCCTGGGTGGCGCAGTCGGTTAAGCGTCCGACTTCAGCCAGGCCACGATCTCGCGGTCCGTGAGTTCGAGCCCCGCGTCGGGCTCTGGGCTGAGGCTCAGAGCCTGGAGCCTGTTTCCGACTCTGTGTCTCCCTCTCTCTCTGCCCCTCCCCCGTTCATGCTCTGTCTCTCTCTGTCCCAAAAATAAATAAACGTTGAAAAAAAAATTTTTTTAATAATTACAGGGTCTATCCATCAGGAAGAGCTAACAATTATAAATGTCTATGTGCCGAATATGGGAGCCCCCAAATATATAAAACAATTACTCACAAAAATAAGCAACCTTATTGATAAGAATGTGGTAATTGCAGGGGACTTTAACACCCCACTTACAGCAATGGATAGATCATCTAGACACATGGTCAATAAAGAAACAAGGGCCCTGAATGATACATTGGATCAGATGGACTTGACATATATTTAGAACTCTGCATCCCAAAGCAACAGAATATACTTTCTTCTCAAGTGCACATGGAACATTCTCCAATATCACATCCTGGGTCACAAAACAGCCCTTCATAAGTATAAAAGAACTGAGATCATACCATGCACACTTTCAGATCACAATGCTGTGAAGCTTGAAATCAACCACAAGAAAAAGTCTGGAAAACCTCCAAAAGCATGGAGGTTAAAGAACACCCTACCAAAGAATGAATGGGTCAACCAGGCAATTAGAGAAGAAATTTAAAAATATATGGAAACAAACAGAAATGAAAATACAACAATCCAAACACTTTGGGATGCAGCAAAGGCAGTCCTGAGAGGAAAATACATTGCAATCCAGGCCTATCTCAAGAAACAGGAAAAATCCCAAATACAAAATCTAACAGCACACCTAAAGGAAATAGAAGCAGAGCAGCAAAGACACCCCAAACCCAGCAGAAGAAGAGAAATAATAATGATCAGAGCAGAAATAAACAATATAGAATCTAAAAAAACTGTAGAGCAGATCAACGAAACCAAGAGTTGGTTTTTTGAAAAAATAAACAAAATTGATAAACCTCTAGCCAGGCTTCTCAAAAAGAAAAGGGAGATGACCCAAATAGATAAAATCATGAATGAAAATGGAATTATTACACCAATCCCTCAGAAATACAAGCAATTATCAGGGAATACTGTGAAAAACTATATGCCAACAAACTGGACAACCTGGAAGAAATGGACAAATTCCTAAACACCCACACACTTCCAAAACTCAATCAGGAGGAAATAGAAAGCTTGAACAGACCCATAACCAGTGAAGAAATTGAATCAGTTATCAAAAACTTCCCAACAAATAAGAGTCCAGGACCAGATGGCTTCCCAGGGGAGTTCTACCAGACGTTTAAAGCAGAGATAATACCTATCCTTCTCAAGCTATTCCAAAAAATAGAAAGGGAAGGAAAACTTCCAGACTCATTCTATGAAGCCAGTATTACTTTGATTCCTAAACCAGACAGAGACCCAGTAAAAAAAAAAGAACTACAAGCCAATATCCCTGATGAGTATGGATGCAAAAATTCTCAATAAGATACTAGCAAATCGAATTCAACAGCATATAAAAAGAATTATTCACCATGATCAAGTGGGATTCATTCCTGGAATGCAGGGCTGGTTCAACATTCGCAAATCAACCAATGTGGTACATCACATTAATAAAAGAAAAGATGAGAACCATATGATCCTGTCAATCGATGCAGAAAAAGCATTTGACAAAATTCAGCATCCTTTCTTAATAAAAACCCTCGAGAAAGTCGGGATAGAAAGAACATACTTAAACACCATAAAAGCCACTTATGAAAAGCCCACAGCTAACATCATCCTCAATGGGGAAAAACTGAGAACTTTTTCCCTGAGATCAGGAACATGACAGGGATGTCCACTCTCACCGCTGTTGTTTAACATAGTATTGGAAGTGCTAGCATCAGCAATCAGACAACAAAAGGAAATCAAAGGCATCAAAATTGGCAGAGATGAAGTTAAGCATTCACTTTTTGCAGATGACATGCTATTATACATGGAAAATCCGATAGACTCCACCAAAAGTCTGCTAGAACTGATACATGAATTCAGCAGTTGCAGGATATAAAATCAATGTACAGAAATCAGTTGCATTCTTATACACTAATAATGAAACAACAGAAAGACAAATAAAGAAACTGATCCCATTCACAATTGCACCAAGAAGCATAAAATACCTAGGAATAAACCTAACCAAAGATGTAAAAAATCTGTATGCTGAAAACTATAGAAAGCTTATGAAGGAAATTGAAGAAGATATAAAGAAATGGAAAAACATTCCGTGCTCATGGGCTGGAAGAATAAATATTGTCAAAATGTCAATACTACCCAAACTATCTACACACTCAATGCAATCCCAATCAAAATTGCACCAGCATTCTTCTCGAAGCTAGAACAAGCAATCCTAAAATCTGTATGGAACCACAAAAGGCCCCGAATAGCCAAAGTAATTTTGAAGAAGAAGACCAAAGCAGGAGGCATCACAATCCCAGACTTTAGCCTCTACTACAAAGCTGTAATCATCAAGACAGCATGGTGTTGGCATAAAACAGACACATAGACCAATGGAATAGAATAGAAACCCCAGAACTAGACCCACAAAAGTATGGCCATCTAATCTTTGACAAAGCAGGGAAGAATATCCAATGGAAAAAAGACAGTCTCTTTAACAAATGGTGCTGGAAGAACTGGACAGCAACATGCAGAAGGTTGAAACTAGACCACTTTCTCACACCATTCACAAAAATAAACTCAAAATGGATAAAGGACCTGAATGTGAGACAGGAATCCATCAAAACCCTAGAGGAGAAAACAGGAAAAGACCTCTCTGACCTCAGCCGTAGCAATTTCTTACTTGACACATCCCCAAAGGCAAGGGTATTAAAAGCAAAAATGAACTTTTGGGATCTCATGAAGATAAAAAGCTTCTGCACAGCAAAGGAAACAATCAACAAAACTAAAAGGCAACCAACGGAATGGGAAAAGATATTTGCAAATGGCATATCGGACAAAGGGCTAGTATCCGAAATGTATAAAGAGCTCACCAAACTCCACACCCGAAAAACAAATAATTCAGTGAAGAAATGGGCAGAAAACATGAATAGACATTTCTCTAAAGAAGACATCCGATGGCCAACAGGCACATGAAAAGATGCTCAACGTCGCTCCTCATCAGGGAAATAATCAAAACCACACTCAGATATCACCTCACGCCAGTCAGAGTGGCCAAAATGAACAAATCAGGAGACTACAGATGCTGGAGAGGATGTGGAGAAACAGGAACCCTCTTGCACTGTTGGTAGGAATGCAAACTGGTGCAGTTGCTCTGGAAAACAGTGTGGAGGTTCCTCAAAAAATTAAAAACAGACCTACCCTATGACCTAGCAGTAGCACTGCTAGGAATTTACCCAAGGGATACAGGAGTACTGATGCATAGGGGCACTTGTACCCCAATGTTTATAGCAGCACTCTCAACAATAGCCAAATTATGGAAAGAACCTAAATGTCCATCAAGTGATGAATGGATAAAGAAATTGTGGTTTATATACACAATGGAGTACTACGTGGCAATGAGAAAGAATGAAATATGGCCCTTTGTAGCAACATGGATGGAACTGGAGAGTGTTATTCTGAGTGAAATAAGCCATACAGAGAAAGACAGATACCATATGTTTTCACTCTTATGTGGATCCTGAGAAACTTAACAGGAACCCATAGGGGAGGGGAAGGAGAAAAAAGAGAGAGAGAGGTTAGAGTGGGAGAGAGCCAAAGCATAAGAGACTCTTAAAAACTGAGAACAAACTGAGGGCTGATAGGGGGTGGGAGATGGGTATTGAAGAGGGCATCTTTTGGGATGAGCACTGGGTGTTGTATGGAAACCAGTTTGACAATAAATTTCATATATTTAAAAAAAAAGATGAATCCAATAAACTAATCTGGAAAAAAAAAAAAAAGACATGTTGCCTACAGACAAGAACCTTACAGCCTAGTGAGAGACACCAAATGTGAATCAGACATAATTCACTATTAAGCTAGTTATATACATAGGATGCTATGAAATTAAAGATGACAGTACTTAAATGCAATGGAAAATGGTAAAAAGCTTCCAGAGGAAGTAAATTATGAGCTGAATTTTGAGAGATAACTAAGTAGGGGCAGAAGATTTTAGGAAGAAGAGATAATGTCTTAATGCAAAGAGGTCCAGGACAAGATGATACACTGAAAGAACTAGAAGTAGCACCAGGTTAGTTTGGGGAAACAGTTTGTGATAATTTCTTAAAGTGTATATTGGATGCCTCACTGTTTATGACAGGTGACTTCAGAGCTAAGTTACTAATTTCCTGAAGGACTCCATATTGCCATATAAATAACATTATTGCATCTTATTTTTGTTCTCTACTTCACAAATGCTGATAGTGCCAACATTTTTGATTCCCCCAACTTATGTTCTATCTATTTTGGAGCAGAAGGCAGAGGACTGGTAGAAATTGAAAAGCTGGTATTCACTTTCGTGGTGTTCTACCAGATAGTTGCCAATTAACTCCTCCTTTTCTCAGTTTCCAAAACAAGGTCTGTTGTTCTTAAATGTTTATCTTCAATACCAAAAGAGTATTTCCAAAAAAATATTTCTGCCAGTACCTTGTTCTGATCACCTTCCAACTTTTGTACCAAAACTTTATATGAACATGATCCTTTCTCAAGTGTCTCAAGACAAGGAAAAAATGTACTATAATTCATTTATATTAGTTTAAAAAAAGTTGGATGAAATTTCTAGTATGAAAAGCTCAGGAATTATTGCTTTAGAAATGACACTAAGTATAGGATGTAACTTTATTTTTTTTCTTTTGAAACTTTAGGTCCTTTAATCCATTTTTCCCTTTACTTGGCTGTTTCACAACACCAGGAGTCCAGCTATGGGCAGTTTGGGCCATGCAACATGTCTGCAGCAAGAATCGTATGTACCAAAAAGAGAACTATGTTTTTCTTTTTCAAGTGATATTCTCCTTACACAAGAAAGCCATTTCTAAATGGTATATTTAAAAAAAAAATTTTTTTTACCTTTGTTTATTTTTGAGAGACAGAGACAGAGCACAAGTAGGGGAGGGGCAGAGAGAGAGGGAGACACAGAATCCGAAGCAGGCTGCAGGCTCCGAGCTGTCAGCACAGAGTCCAACGTGGGGCTCGAGCTCACAAATCGCGAGATCATGACCTGAGCCGAAGTTGGACGCCTAACCGACTAAGCCACCCAGGCGCCCTTTAAATGGTATATTGAAGTGATTTTTTTTTTTTTTTTAAGGACACAGATTTTAAAAGACACAATATAAGAACCTTTAGGGGTGCCTGGCTGGCTCAGTTGGTAGAGCATGCAACTTTTGATCTCAGGATCATGAGTTCAAGCCCCACCCACACTGGGTGCAGAGATTACTTAAGAGAGAATCTTAGGTTATAAACTAAATTTATTCTTTCAGAATTATCTCAGTAATACTAGATACTGAATGACAGTGATGAATGAGACACTGTTCTGACGTCATGGAGTATAAAAATTAGGTTCCTACATGGGGTGCCTGGGCGGCTCAGTTGGCTAAACGTCTGACACTTGACCACAGCTCAAGTCATGATCTCAGGTTGTGAGTTCAAGCTCCCGTGCTGGGCCTTTAAAAAAAAAAAAAAAAAAAAAGGAGCCTATAGTGAGTCCATCTGCTAATCAAAAGTTTTAAGGTGAGGGGCGCCTGGGTGGCGCAGTCGGTTAAGCGTCCGACTTCAGCCAGGTCAGGTTAAGCGTCCGACTTCAGCCAGGTCACGATCTCGCGGTCCGTGAGTTCGAGCCCCGCGTCAGGCTCTGGGCTGATGGCTCAGAGCCTGGAGCCTGTTTCCGATTCTGTGTCTCCCTCTCTCTCTGCCCCTCCCCCATTCATGCTCTGTCTCTCTCTGTCCCAAAAATAAATAAACGTTGAAAGAAAAAAAAAATTAAAAAAAAAAAAGAAAAAGTTTTAAGGTGATCCAGTGATTATGGTACATTTCAGTGCCCAGTCCTCATCCACACAAAACTTCATTGTTTAAGACATTGCTGTCTGCACTCATGGTCTCTGGAGAAACAAGAATTTGGATTAGATTCCATATTATTCTTTTTTGAGGGTTATGATACAACTCTTTGTTGGTTATTAATAAAATTCATTCCATTAAATGATTTGAAACACTGCAGAAAAAACACTTTAATAGTAGAAACATTTTAATACAGTATAAATTAAAATATTTGAAATTAGGGGTGCCTGGGTGACTCAGTCGATTGTGTCTGACTTTGGCTCGGGTCATGATCTTGGGGTTTGTGGATTTGAGCCCCACGTCAGGCTCTGTGCTGACAGCTCAGAGCCTGGAGCCTGCTTCAGATCTGTGTCTCCCTCTCTTTCTGTTCCTCCCCCACTCGTGCTCTGTCTCTCTCTCTCTCTCTCTCTCTCTCAAAAATAAATACACATTAAAAACATTTTTTTTTTTTTTAGTATTTAAAATTAGAGATCAGGACCAAGGAAAAATAATTGGAAAAGAAATTAAAGGTTATAGGGAAAATAGTAGAATATAAATATATAGACCATACATGGTGATTCATGTTCTTTCTGTGGCTGGGCTGCAAATAATCAGCTACATAGTTCTCTTTACATATAAGGAGGAAATACCATTCCATATCCTTACAGGGAATTAAAGTTTTTCTGGGCAATTAACTACAAATTAAATTTTTTTTTACGGAACCTCAATAGGGATGATATTATAAATGGACTCATATAGGAAGTGTGAGAGTTGTTTTTAACAATAGTGATGTAGTAAATAGCAGTAACATCTTACAAGATACCTTCTTATTCTTTGATGAAAACTCAGTGCATAACACAAAAAGGCAATTCAGTGAAAGCTCTTTTATGTGAGATACACAGAGGACAGGGGTTTAGAGAATAGGATATGATAGAGAAAACTGCCTTGTACCCAGCTAAACTTCTACCTCGGAGCTTTTTTGTTGTTGTTAAATTTTTTTTTTAACGTTTTATTTATTTTTGAGACAGAGAGAGACAGAGCATGAATGGGGGAGGGTCAGAGAGAGGGAGACACAGAATCTGAAACAGGCTCCGGGCTCTGAGCTGTCAGCACAGAGCCTGACCCGGGGCTTGAACTCACTGACCGCGAGATCATGACCTGAGCCAAAGTCGGCCGCTTAACCGACTGAGCCACCCAGGCGCCCCTACCTGGGAGCTTTTCTGACCCCTCCTACTATATTCCCCAGTTCATTCATAGACACTTCCTCTGGGGTGCCTGGGTGGCTCAGTCAGTTAAGCTTCTAACTCCTGGTTTTCACTCAGGTCATGATCTCATGATTTGTGAGTTTGAGCCCTACATCAAGCTCTGTGCTGATGATGAGGAGCCTGCTTGGGATTTTCTCTCTCTCCCTCTCTCTTTGCCCCGCTCACACTGTCTCCCCCTCTCTCTCTCAAAATAAATAAGCTTAAAAAAATTGAGACTGCCTCAATAGCTATATTAAACTGCCTCTGATCCAAAAATTTCCTCCTTTTATTGTCCTTACAGGTTCTGAGAACTCCCTAGTTTCTTAACAGCCTATCACATAAGTATTTATTTTTGTTATTACTTTTAAGTGTTGATGTTCTTTTAAGTTTATTCTGTGGATGATCCTCCTGAAAAATTTATTCCAAAATGCACTGTAGGGGTGCCTGTCTGGCTCAGTCAGTAGACCATGTGACTCTTGATCTTGGGGTTGTGAGTTCGAGCCCCCTGTTGAATGTAGAGATTATTTTAAAAAAATGAAAATAAACAAAATGCACTGTAATTGGGGAATGTTAGAATATTTATCTCCAACTCAAGTAGTTTAGGTTTCTATATTCCTGCTTCCCTGGCTTATTTTGTTTATATTTAAATGGAATTGACTTCTCAGTTTGCATTAAAAGTTCTAATGCTGCTTATAGCTTTTAATAATTAAGAGATAGTATAGCATAGTAGCAAAAGCACATAGGAATCTACCTGGATTCAAATCATGTTCCAGCACTTATGTATGACATCTTGAAGAAATCAGTAAGCCTGGGGCCGCAGTTTCACATTTGTTAAATGGGAATAATAATAGTACCTATATCACACATTATAATGAGTATTTTCCCGTATTTTAGAAAGTTTTTGACAACATGATTTTTAGTAATCACATAATCTTTATTGTATGGTATATTAGTTTCCTAGTACTACCATAACAAAGTACCACATGTGGGTGACTTAAAACAACAGGAATGTTTGTCTTTCCGTTCTGGAGGCTTGAAGTCTAAAATCAAGGTGTCTTTAGGGCCATACTTTCTGAGACAGCTCTAGGGAAGAATTCTTCCTTGCTTCTTCTAGCTTCTGGTGTGTGCTACCAATCCTTAGCATTCCTTGGCTTTACACGCATCACTCCTGTCCGATGACCATCTTGTCCACATGTCTTCACATTGTTTTCTGTGCATATGTTTCTGTGTCCAAATCTCCCCTTTTCGTAAAAGAACACCAGTCATAATGGATTAAGGTCCACTCTAACGACTTCATCTTAATTAATTATATTAGCAACAACTCGATTTCCAAATAAAGTCACATTCTGAAGTACTGGAGATTAGGACTTTAACCTGTGTTTTGGGGGGACATAACCCTTAATACATTCCTCTATACTTAATAAATGAACTTAGCAGTAATTTATATAGCCACTTCCCTATTGATCAACATTTAAGTAGTCTACCTGTTAATTTTAAAATTATATCCAAGCACTTGTTTGAGAGATATTCATCAGACCGTTATTTATAATAGCAATTAAGTTTAAGTAACCTAGAGGTCCAGCAATAGATAAATGTGAAGTAATGTTGAAATACCAAGACAGTGGTATATTTGTATGTTATTAGTAAAGAAGACATGATAGAAAATTATATAAGCAGAAATTTATACTCTGGGGGCCATGACAGAGTAACTTGTACCAGACTCGCCCTCTAACCATTAATACTAGAAAACACAGGGTGGGAAAGATTTGGAACAAGTCTTTCTAGACAGTAGGCAAAAGGCAGCAAAGATTCCCATCCCTGAAAGAGAACCAAGTACAGCACAGCAATTTCATTGACCTGAGGAGATAAGTTTGGTGAGATTGAGGTATCGGACAAAATGTATGGAATTTATAAGGCAGAGTAATGCAGAGGTGAAAGCTACATCTAGAAGAGACTCCAGAAATCTTAAAGGTTTCTTGAGTTTTTGTCTGATTAGTGAGCTGTGAATGTCTAGGATGAGACTCCTTGAGGTCTGAGAAAGAACAAATACCAAAGAGTGGCTAACTGAACAACACTTGGAGCTCACACAGGGTTTGGAAATACTAGACTTCCTAACACTGGAAAGAACTTAACACCCAGGGCATTCAGTATAGATGCTAGAAGAGATTAAACTAGCCCTAAAATAAAGGCTTCTCTAGGGTGACACTAACACAGCTTAAAAACAAGTTTGAAATGGTTAAGTTGCTCTGAAAATAAATTAACTTTCTGCCGGAGAAAAACTAAGCACTCTTTTAAAAAAAGAACAGAATCTAGCCTAACTCAACAACATGTTTAGTATCTGATAAAAATTGCTAGATGAGGGAAGAAGCAGGAAAATGTGACCCATAACCAGAAGAAAAATCAGACACTTGAAATAGACCCAGAAGTGATGGTGATAATGCAAATACCAGAAAAGTAACTTCAAAAAATTTTTTATAGATATGATCCAAGATTTTAAATAAAACATGAATATTAATAGAAGAAAAATATAAAAAGTAATAAAATAGAAATACTATAGCTAAAACTTTAAATATTTGACATGAAAAATATCTGGATGGGGTGCTTGGGTGGCTCAGTCAGTTAAGCATCTGACTTCAACTCAAGTCATGATCTCACAACTTGTGGGTATGAGCCCAGCATTGGGCTCTGGCAGATAGCTCAGAGCCTAGAGCTGCTTCAGATTCTGTGTTTCTCTCTCTCTGCCTCTCCCCTGCTCGCGCTGTTTCTCTCTCTCTCTTAAAAGTAAATAAACATTAAGGGAAACAAAAGTAGTGTAAAAACAGGGAGTGGGACAAAACAGAAGAGACTCATAAATATGGAGAACAAACTGAGGGTTACTGGAGGACTTGTGGGAGGGGAGATGGGCAAAATGGGTAAGGGACACTAAGGAATCTACTCCTGAAATCATTGTTGCACTATATGCTAACTAATTTGGATGTAAATTATTTTTTTAAAATTTAAATTAAAATTAAAGAAAAAAATAAACATTAAAAAAGCTTCTAAAAATGAAAAAATATATATCTGAATGAACTTAATAGTAGATAACAGAAGAAAAGATCAGCAAAATTAAATGCATAGCAGTAGAAGCTATCTAAACTGAAGCTTAGAGAGAAATAAAGCTTGGGGGGGCGGTGGGTATGTGGGGTGGGAAGAAAACCAGAATTACCCTGAAATCAGTACCAGACAAAGACCTTGTAAGAAAAGAAAATTACTGAACAATATCTCTCATGAATGTAGATGAGGAAATTCTTAATTTTCTAACAAATGGAACTCAACAGTGTATAAAAAGGACCAGGAAGGTTATTCCAAGAATGCAAGGTTGGTTTACATTTGAAAATCAGTGTGTTCCTTTCTATTACCAGAAGAGGAAAGAAAAGCAATCTGGGGCACCTGAGTGGCTCAGTCAGTTGAACGTCTGACTTCAGATCAGGTCATGATCTCACAGTTCATGGGCTTGAGCCCCACGTTAGGCTTTGTGCTGACAGCACGGAGCCTGCTTCAGATTCTCTCTCTCTCTCTCTCTCTCTCTCTCTCTCTCTCTCTGCCCCTTTTCTGCTCGCGCACTCTCTCGCTCTCAAAAATAAACATTAAAAAAAAAAAAAACGAAAAGCAGAAAATAGATGCAGAAAAAGAATTGACAAAATCCACTACACAGTCCTGATAAAGGATGTCTAAGGAAATCCTATAGCTAGCATCAAAATTAATAGTGAAAAATTAAATGTGAATGTTGCCCTACCAAGATCAGGAACAAGAGGGTGTCCAGTCTCACCATATTGAACATTGTAATGGAGGATTTGTCCAGTGTGATCAGGAAGGAAACAAAAGACATCCAGAGTGGAAAGAGTGAGGTAACAGATGACCTGATTATCTCTGTAGAAAAATCCCATGAAATCTGCAAAAGGGCAACTAGTTCTAATTGAGTTTAGCAAGGTTCCAGGATACACGATACACACAATAATCAGTTGCATTTCTGTATACCAACAACAACCAATATAAATGGAAAAATGACATTTACAATTGTGTCAAAAACTGAAATACTTAGGGATGGGTGTATCTTACCAAAATGTATAGACCTGTACACAGAAAAACAAAGCACTGCTGAGAGACATTGAAGAAGGCCTAGCTAAATGGAGAGATCTACCATATTCATGAGTTGAAAGACTTTATAATGTTAAAATGACAGTTCTCCCCAAGTCTGTTGTAGATTTATACAGCCCCAGTCAAAATCCCAGCAGGCTTTTGAAGAGAAATTGACAGACTGATTCTAAAATTCATACAGAAATGCAAAGAATATTAAAATAACTTAGAAAAATGAAGAACAAAATTGGAGCACTTCCACTACCTGACTTCCAGCTATTCTATAAGCTACAGTAATCAAGACAGTGTTTTGTGGCTCCAGTGTGTGTTTTCTCCACAACTCACCAGGCAATTCTCCCATTCTCAGCAACACTGACTAGATGTCCTACAAATTTAGTTTAATTCTGACACTATTAACCTGGAGATGGCATCAGATCCTACAATCCCATAAGACTACTGCCCTACTTCAGATGCCAGTCCCAAGTCTAGGTTTTTACCTGTGCTTCTGACTGGTTATAAAGATTAGAGGTTCCTATAAGCCCCTCTTCTGTTTGATTAATTTGCTAGAGCAGCTCATAGAACTCAGGGAAACATTTAGTGACATTTACCAGTTTATTATAAAGAATATTATAAAGGCTACTGATGAACATATATTGCTCTCAGGCAGCTGGTACAACTGAGCTAAGAGATATCTCTTGCTCTGAGCTTCTTTAGCGGTGTTAGTGTTCTCTTGGATTTCACTCATGACATGACCCATTTGTTCATTTCTGTACCCTTAGCTACTATTTTTCTTTCTCTTCATTTATACCAAACTTTTCTACCTCTGGAAGGGACATTAGTTTTGGCCACTGTGCTGATCTAGATTGCAGGCAGTGATACTAGATTAGTACATGTCTCCCACTGAGTCAACTCTCATTCAGAGAGGGTAAGATTACATAGGTACAGAACTAGTGGGCTGTATTTACTTCCGGGCAGTATAATTGCATTCACTTCTAATCCCAATTCTGTCAGATGGAACATCTCCTCTCCATTAGGCTCTGGGTATTCTGACAAAAATATTTTATTATTATTTACTCTTTTAGGGAGAGTGTATGAGAGGAGCAGAGAGGGAGAGAGAGGGAGAATCCCAAGCAGGCTCCATGCTCAGTACAGAGCCCAACTCAGAGCTTGATCCCACAACCCTAGGATCATGACCTGAGCCTAAATCAAGAGTCAGACACTCAACTGACTGAGCCACCCAGGCACCACAAAAACATTTTAAAATACAATTACAATTTCTTACTTAGGAATCATCCCTGCTTCCAACATGTGTAGTTGCAGCCCTGATCTGTGACCACTGCATCAGACTGGGAATTTTTAATTTTTTTTAACTTTATTTTATTTTGAGAGAGAGAGAGAGCAAGCGTGCATGTGCACACAAGTGGGGAGGGGAAGAGAGGGAGGCAGAGAGAGAGAATCTTAAGCAGGCTTTTAACTGTCAGTGCAGAGTCTGATTCAGGGCTCGAACTTAACAAACCTCAAGATTATCACCTGAGCTTAAGTTGGATGCTTAAGTGACTGAGCCACTCAGGTACCCCTTGGGAATTTTTTTTTTTTTTTGCTTGTTTATTTTGAGAGAGAGAGAGCACAAGCAGGGAAGGGGCAGAGAGAGGGGAAGAGAGGATTCGAAGCGGGCTCCGTGTTGAGAGCAGAGAGCCCGATGCAGGGCTCAACTCAAGAACCGTGAGATCATGACCTGAGCCGAAGTCAGATGCTTAACCAACTGAGCCACCCAGAAGCCCCTGGTTGGGAATTTTTTTTTTTTTTTTTTTTTTTTTTAAGTTTAATTGGAGCTCCTGGGTGGCTCAGTCAGTTAAGTGCCAGACTTCAGCTCGGGTCATGATCTCACGGTTCATGGGTTCGAGCCCTGAGTCTGGCTCTGTGCTGACAGCTCAGATCCTGGAGCCTGCTTCAGATCCTGTGTCTCCCTTTCTCTCTGCCCACCCCCCCAACTCTGCACTGTCCCTCTCTCTCTCTCTCTTTCAAAAATAAACATTAAAAAAATTTTTTTTAAGTTTAATTAATACAGGGAAGAAGAAGAAGGGGGGAAAAAAAAGTATGGTCATTTTACCAGTATCCTCCCTTGGCAAGAATTACATAGCCATACCAGCATCCTTTCCCATTCCCTCTTCTCTGGACCCACCAGAAAAACGGAAGAATATCTAGTGGGGACACTCTTTTTAGCCCCACTCATATTGAGCATGAGCATACTCTCACAAAGGCATGGGATCTAGCTCTTCAGACCTGTTTCTCACCTCTACCCCACCCCGTTTTTATTTTTTATTTTAATTTTTAATTTTTTTTAACGTTTATTTATTTTTGAGACAGAGAGAGACAGAGCATGAACAGGGGAGGGGCAGAGAGAGAGGGAGACACAGAATCTGAAACAGGCTTCAGGCTCTGAACGGTCAGCACAGGGCTCAAACTCACAAGCCATGAGTTCATGACCTGAGCCGAAGTCAGACGCTTAACCGACTGAGCCACCCAGGCGCCCCCCACCCCCTTTTTAAAACAACCAATATATGAATTGCCCATTCCAATTCTTTGAAACTGTTACCCTGAGGAAGATCTCTCTCTGCCCATTGTTGGACATTGGAAGGGAGGAAAAAGTATTACTCAGCTCTGCCAATTTGTGCCTCAGAGGTTGCAGGAAGAATGTCTAGATTCAGCCTCTGTCTGCATTGCTGCAGTACCCCAGATCCACTTATTTCATGGACCCAGGTGGCTACCTCGAGGGAGCAGATGGGCCTGAAAATTAAACTGATGAAGACAGATTTACAGAAAAAAAGCATACAAATTTTATTAAAACTTCAAAGTTTTATATGTGGGAATCTTCAAACAAGAATGAAGCCCTGAAGTGACCAGAGCAGGAAGCTTTTATACCTTTTAGATAAACAAATTTTTGAAAAATTGACAAGACAAAGATGTTTTGGCTAGGGGTAGTAAATGGTGAAGAAGTGGCTAGGAAAATAAGAGTTAGTTAAATACAGTTTGTTTGTACAGATTCCTCAGCCCCCAATTCCAGGTCTCTGGTGATAAAATATCTTCTTCTTCCTGGTACAAGGAGGGTACCTTTCACATGGGCGTTTTATGACCTATTTCAGGGAAGAAGGGTGAGGGAGGGAAGTCAGAGTAATCTTCCTGCTTCTGCTGTTTTCTCAAACAACTTTAGCTTAGGATAGTCAATATGCTAAGAAGCCATGTTTTAGGGCAATGTGTCCTGAACTCCATCAACATTATACACTGTAAAGTATGTTCCTTGATCAGAAGAAATGACAGTCGGCTGTCCAAATTGTTTCAATGCCTTATGTTTTGGTTGCTCTATAGCATTCTAAGCATTCATATCTATCACTGTCTGAGCAAAACCCAGTCCAGAGTCAGTATCTACTTCTGTCAAGACCCATCTGTATCTCCCCAGGACTACCAATGCTAGTCTGACTTGCTAGCTATGATCAGGGCCTTTCCCCCCAGGGAATTTGCCACATAGCCATCTACAGTGTCTGTCTTCTTTGCTGGCAGGCTGAACAGTTCTTGCTGGCAATTTGTGCCTCAGAGATTGCAAGGGGAATATGTCTACATTCAGCCCATATCTGCATTGCTGTAGTATCTCCATATCCACTTATTTCATAGACCCATGTGGCCACCCCAGGCAAGTTCTTCTGCTGGTCTATTCCAGTTATCTTCTGAACCTACAAGGAGTTCTGATGGGCGTAGAAATGTCCTACTAGAATGCACTCTTCAGATTCCCACGGTGATTTCCATAGGGCCATGTCTCATACAAGCACCCCTTCAGTTCTGTTCCTATTGCCCTTGTGCCCATCCGTATGCTCAGGCCATTGACCACTGCCCTCGAGTCATTAAAAACCCAAAAAGAGCCTTTTATCACTTTTCAATTCTTTAATCACTGCTGGGAAAACAGCATGCAGTTCAGCTCACAGAGCTCATTTGCTTTTACCTTTTTTAGTCAGAGTGCTGGCCTTTCAAACAGGATGTTGTCTGTTCACCTTGGAACTACTGTCCACAAACCAAGCAACTCTTTGTCGGCTAGTGGACAGCTGTTTACAAGGTACTGTCCAAGTGATGATAGAATGTAGCAGCTCCTTGTGCAGTTTCAAAGTGGGTCCTAGGGAGAAAGAGTCTTCCTGCCCATGATTATACCCTCCTTGCATTCCCCAGGCAGCATTATCCTGTATAAACAATTTCCATTTCACTAGGGAACTCTCCTAGCACTGCCATCCCCATTAGAGTGTTTCTCTGACATCACCCAGAACACCATGCATATTTCAGGTTTTAAGATCATTTTTTAATCCTTCTGTCATAAGGTAGCTTCAATTAATGTCAGATAGCAAGGTAGTAAATGCCTCTTGGTTGGAAATTCTCTAGTCCAATGCCCCAGTCTGTTCTTCACATAAGTAAGGCACAGAGAATTTGTCCCTACCAGCACTTCGGCCTATATTCTACACTACACAGGCTTGAGAAACCTTCTGGTACCCATTTAGCATGTCTACTTAACATTGCTTGAAGAGTAGATTTACATGCTTTCTGTTTTACAATGTTAGGTAGGAGTAACATTTCCTAGTCAAATAAAATGTCCATCCTTATAATACAGTCAAGTAAAAGAAATAAAATCACTTTACATAAACCCTACTCAACCATACCAGTTGTCCTACAAACTTTTAGTTTAATTCTATTACATTCCTGACTGTAGCCTTCATTAGGACTTCATCCACAGATTTTGACTTTATATTACTAGGTAGGTGAAGTGTTCCCTAGCCAGACATAAAGCTCATTCCCATAAGACATTCAGGTAAAGGAAACACAGCTTCTTTATGTAAAACCTGTTTAAACATTCCACCTTTCATAATTCCATCAACCCATACATTAAAAAAATTTTTGTTTAATATTTATTTTTTTTTTTTTTTTGAGAGAGAGAGTGAGAGAGCGAAAGTGTGAGTCGGGGAGGGGCAGAGAGAAAGGGAGACACAGAATCTGAAGCAGGCTCCAGGCTCAGAGCCCAGTGTGGGGCTCTAACCCACACACTGTGAGATTATGACTTGAACCAAAGTCAGCCGCTTAACTGAGCCACGCAGGTGCCCCTCAACCCACACATTTTTATTTTCTCTCGATCTAATTATAAGCCCACATTAGGGCTTCACCAGTGGATTTTGGTAACTTTTCCGTTCCCTGACCAGTTTACCCAGTCTTACCTGAAAGGCTTTGAGTCCCCAGTGAGGGGTCATGCCAAGGAATCCTGGCCCTTTTATCTTGATTAATCTTCGTAACCACTGCCACAAGCAGTTGCTGGTAAGGTTTAGATCCATCTCTAAATTCTATTGGCAACTTTTACCTTTAGTAACTGATTGCAGCTCAGCTTCTACTCCATATCATGGTGAATACCTGGCTACTCTGGAATCAGAGGTTTTTCATCCCTCTTTCATCTTTTCCCAAACCACATATTTTTATGAGCCACAGTCATTATAGCAAATCCCATTTCTTTTTTCCTTTTTCTTTTTTTTTTTTTTTTTTATTCTGAGGGAGAGAAAGAGCACATGCGAGATAGGAGAGGCAGAGAAAGGGAGAGAGAAAATTCCAAGCAGGCTCTGCATAGATGGTGCCGAACCCAATGCAGGGTTCGAACTCATGAACAGCAAGATCATGACGTGAGCCAAAAGAGTCAGATACCTTAACCAACTAGGCCACCCAGGCACCCCTCAAACCCCACTTCTGACATCAATTCTAACACGTGTTTTTTCCACACTCCACCAAGCAGTTTTCCAGTTCTCAGCAGACAGCATCTGTGCATACTACAAATTGAATTCAATTCTGACATTTACCTGGAGACAGTGTCAGATCCCATAGGTTAAGGGTTAGTCCCACAAGACTGCCTTCACTTCAGACACCAGTTGCAAGTCCAGGCATAGAAATAGGCAAAGGTTCAGTGGACCAGAACAGAGAATACAAAAATAGGCCTAGACACATATGGTTGATTAATTTTTGACGTAAGTTTAAAGTGCATTCAATAAAGAAATGATAATCTTTTCAACAAATGGTGCTACAACAAATCCAGCTACAACCGCTGGATCTCTGGATGCAAAAAAAAGTGAGGGGTGCTTGGCTGGCTCAGTTGGAAGAGCAACTATTGATCTTGGAGTTGTGAGTTTGAGCCCCACATTGGATGTAGAGATTACTACAAAAAATAAAAAAATAAATAAATAACTACTTAAAAAAAAGCCCCACTTTAGGCATGGAACCTACTTTAGGAAAAAAAAAAAATGAGCTTATTCTACCTTGGACTCTATATAAAAATTAACTCTGATTGATTGATTGGGTGGTTGTGACCTCTACACCCAGAGTGGGGCTTGAACTCATGACCTCAAGGTCAAGAGTCTCATGATCTTCCAACTGACCCAGCCAAAACCCCCCCAAATTAACTCTTAATTGATCATAGGCCTACATATGAAACAAGAAACTATTTAAGAGTACTAGAAGACATGCCTGGGTGGCTCAGTCAGTTAAGCATCCAACTCTTGATTTTGGTTCAAATCATGATCTCACGGTTTCATGAGTCTGAGCCCTGTGTTGGGCTCTGCGCTAAGTGGGGCCTACTTGGAATTCTCCCTCTCTCTCTGCCCCTTCTCCACACGTACTCTGTCTCTCTCAAAATAAATAAACGTTAAAAAGAAAAAAGAAGTTCTAGAAGAGGGGCACCTGGGTGGCTCAGTGGGCTAAGTGTCTGACTCTTGGTTTCGGCTTAGGTCATGATCTCAGTGGTTTCTGAGTTCAAGCCCCATGTTTGTCATATTCTGCACTGACAGTGCAGAGCTTGCTTGGGGTTTTCTCTCTCTCTTCCTCTGCCCCTCCCCCTCTCATGTGCACGTGCTCTGTCTCTCTCTCAAAATAAATAATTAAACAAACTTAAAAAAAGGCTCTAGAAGAAAACAAAAAATCTTTGTGACCTGATGTTAGGCAGATTTCTTTTTTTTTTCTTTAAGATTATATTTTTTAAGTAATCTCTACAATCCAATGTGGGGCTCGAACATACAACCTGGAGATCAAGAGTTGCTTGCTTTACCGACCAAACCAGCCAGCCACCCTGCAGATTTCTTAAATATGCACAAAAACATGATCTACAGAGGAAAAAAAATAGCTAAATTGCCCTTGATTGAACTTAAGGACTTCTGTTCTTTGAAAGATACTGTTAAAAGAATCAAAAGCCACTACACATATTGGATCAAAGTATTTGCAAATCACATGTCTGATAAAGCATAGGTATTCAAAACTTTTATAAAGAATTCTTGGGGCACCTGGCTGGCTCAGCCAGGGGAGTGTGCACCTCTTGATCTTGGGGTTGTGACTTTGAGCCTGTGTTGGGTGTAGAGATTTCTTAAAAATAAAATCTTCTTTAAAAAAAAAAGAAAAAGAAAGAAAGCTCTCAAAACTTAATAAGAAAACAATACAAGTGAGGAGAAAATGGACAAAAGAGTTGAACAGATCCTTTACCAAAGAAGTTTAATGGATGGCAAATAAGCACATGAAAAGATGTTCAACATCCTTAGGACAGACATATATATCAATGCATTAGAATTGAGAGTCCAGAAATAACCCCCAAAATTGATTTTTGACATGGGTGCTAAGACAATTTAATGGGTAAGGAGCCATTTTTTCAACAGTGCTGGGAAAACTGAGTAGGCACATGTAAAAGAAGAATCTGATTCCTTACTTCATACTGTATATAAAAATTAACTCAAGGGGCGCCTAGGTGGATCAGTGAGTTGAGTGCCCGACTTCGGCTCTGGTCACGATCTCCCAGATTGTGAGTTTGAGCCCCACATCGGGCTTGCTACTGTCAGTGCAGAGCCCGCTTTGGATCTTCTGTCCCCCTCTCTTTGCCCCTTCCCCACTTGCACACACTCTCTCAAAAAATAAATTAAAAAAAAAAAAAAAAACCAACATTAAAAACTAACTCAAAGTAGATTCTAGACCTAAATGTAAGAGCTACATCTACATCTACATAAGCATATAAACTTTTTAGGAGGAAAACATAGATATAAATCACTATAACCTTGGATTAAGCAGTAGCTTCTTAGCACACCAAAAGCTTAAGTGACAGAGAAGTTAGTTTAATTGGATTTAATTAAAAAAATGAAAACTTTTGTGCTTCAAAGGACACCATCAAGGAAGTGAAAAGACAATTTACAGAGGACACCATCAACAAAGTGAAAAGACAATTTACAGAAAGGTTGAAAATATTTGCACGTTATATATCTGATAGAGGGACATGTTTTCAGAATATATAAAGAGTTCTTACAACTCAATGATAAAAATAACCCAGTTTAAAAATGGGCAGAGGACTAACTAGACTTTCTACAAAGAGATCATGTGAACGGCCAATAAGCACATGAAAAGAAGCTCAACATCATTGGTCATTAGAGAAATACAAATTAAAACCACAGTGAGGGGTGCCTGGGTGGTTCAGTCAGTTAAGTTGACTTTTTTTTTAATCTTTCTTTTTTAATGTCTATTTATTTTTGAAAGAGAGACAGAGAGCGAGTAGAGGAAGGGCAGGGAGAGGGAGACACAGAATCCAAAGCAGGCTCCAGGCTCTGAGCTGTCAGCACAGAGCCTGACACAGAGCTCGAACCCACAGACCACGAGACAATGACCTGAGCCGAAGTCACATTTAATCACCTGAGCCACCCAAGTGCCCCAAGTGTCAGACTCTTGATCTCAATCCAGGTCATGATCTCTGGGTTTGTGGGTTTGAGCTCTGTGCTGTCAGTGTGGAGCCTGTATGGGATTCTCTCTCTCCCTCTCTCTCTGCCCCTCCCCCACTCTCTCTTGCTCTCTCAAATTAAACAAACATTTAAAAATTAAATAACACCACAATGAGACGCTAGTTTATGCCTACTAAAAAGGCTGCCTATAAACAAAAAGATGGATGATGGCAAGTGTTGGCAAGAATGTGACACAGCTTTCTCCTTCATTACTGATCAGATTGAAAAATTGTACAGCCATTTTTTGGGCGCCTGGATGGCTCATTCAGTTATGCATCAACTCTTGATTTTGGCTCAAGTCATGATCTCATGGTTTGTGAGTTTGAGCCCTCCATCAGGCTTTGAGCTAACAGTGGGGAGCCTGTTTGAGATTCTCTGTGTCTCCCTCTCTCTTTACCCCTCGCCCAGTTTCTCTCTTTCTCTGTCTCAGAATAAATAAATATTTAGAACAATGAAAAAATTATGCAACCATGTTAGAAAACAGTTTGATGATTTCTTATAATGTTAAGCACACATTTAGCATTTGCCCAGCATTCTAAGTATTTCCTCAAGATCACTGAAACAGAAAGTCCACAAAAATACTTATGCTGGGCTCCTGGGTGGCTCAGTCAGTTAAGCATCCTACTTCGGCTCAGGTCATGATCTCATGGTTTGTGAGTTTGAGCCCTGCTTTGGGCTTTCCATCTCAGTGCACAGTCTGCTTCAGATCCTCTGTCTCTCTCTTTGTCCCTCTCCCTCCCTCCCCCTCCCCTGCTCATGTCCTCTCTCTCAAAAAATGAACATTAGGGGCACCTGGGTGGCGCAGTCGGTTAAGCGTCCGACTTCAGCCAGGTCACGATCTCGTGGTCCGTGAGTTCGAGCCCCACGTCGGGCTCTGGGCTGATGGCTCGGAGCCTGGAGCCTGTTTCTGATTCTGTGTCTCCCTCTCTCTCTGCCCCTCCCCCGTTCATGCTCTGTCTCTCTCTGTCCCAAAAATAAATAAACGTTGAAAAAAAAAAAAAGTTTAAAAAAAAAAAAAAGAACATTAAAAAAAAAAAGATTAAAAAAATAAAAATACGTAGTATAGTCAATGCAATAGAATGTTTACTTAAAATACTTAATACTTTATTTTTTTTATTATTTTCTTCTTTTTTTGAGAGAGAGAGAGAGAGAGAAAGAGAGAGAGAGAGAGAGAGAGAGAGAGAGAGAGAGAATGAATCTCAAGCAGGCTCCATGCCCAGCACAGAACCCAACATGGGGCTTGAACTCACAACAGTGAGGTCATGACCTAAGCCAAAATCAAGAGTTGAACACTTAACTGGTTAAGTCACCCAGGCACCCCTGTTTATTTTGTTTTATTATTTTTTTTAATGTTTATTTGTTTTTGAGAGAGAGAAAGACAGCCGGGGAGGGGCAGAGAGAGAGGGAGACAGAGGATCTGAAGCAGGCTCTGCACTGACAGCAGAGAGCCTCATGGGGGGCTCGAACTCACAAAATCTGAGATCATGACCTGAGCTGAAGTCAGACACTTAACTGGGCCACCCAGGCACCTCCTAATATTCAAATTTTAAAAATACTTAAAAAAAAAAAAACAAAACACTACCACATATACATAGCAATATGGACACATCTCAAGTCAGGCTGAGGGGGTGAGTTCCAGCCCTGCATGGGGCTCTTTGCTGACAGCTCAGAGCCTGGAGCCTGCTTGGGATTCTGTGTCTCCCTCTCCTTCTCTGCCCCTCCCCGACTCGTGCTCTGTCTCAAAAATAAACATTAAAATAAAAATTTTTAAATAAGCCATCCTGAGCAAAAATAGACTCAAAAGAATACATACTGTATGGTCCTATTTACTTGAAGTTCTAGACCAAGCAAAAGTCAATATCATAGAAATTAGAGAAGTGGTTGCCTAGGTGAGGCTGCAGAGGGGATTACAGAGGTGCACAAGGAACCTTTTTTTTTTTTTTTTATTCTATATTCTGATTGTGGTGGTGGTTATACAAGTGTATACATTTGCCAAAACTCATCAAATTATAGATTAAATTGGGAATATTTTACTGTGTGTAAATTATACTTTAATAAATATGACTAAAACTAAAAATACTTTTAAAAGTGGTATATATAAAAAGAAGAAATACTTAAAAACAAGGCAAAGAAAATATTTTAAAAGAAAATTACGTGTGCAATATGAATGCCATTAAATTTTTTTTTAAATATATAGGAAATGCATAAAAGTGTAATAGCACCTATCTTACCTATGATTTGGGATCAAACAAGTTTTCTTTTCCAGATTGTCTATGCTTTAAGGTTATGATTTTTATTTATTTATTTTTGGTAAAAAAATGGTTTATCCATTTCATTTTTTTGGTATAAAACACATGGGAGAAACCTATTCAACCTAGCCAATCAACATACAGCCTTCCACATGGAAAGGTACTTTTATCAAACTTTGAGTCTAAGAACATACAGATGTTTCTTTTCTTTTTTTTTTTTTTTAAGGACATGCAAATGTTTCTTTTACCATGTCTAAAGTAATTGTCTATGCTTTGCCTTATAACTGTTTTAAAATTTCCATATGCCTCCATTATTTCATCTGTCCCAGTTAAAGTATAAGGAAAGGAGGAAGAGGGTTGGTTTAAACGTCTAAGTTTTCTACTGCCCTTTCTTTCCACATAGAGACTTGTGGATGTGAGGAACCAATCCCCCCACCCATAGCTGTGGTAGCCTTGATAAGAGAACCATATATATATGAATATGAGAATTGTATATATATATGAATTAGAGAATCATTGTTATGTGCGGAGCCTTGCAGTGTAGACATAACATCATTACAGAGGTATTTATCAAGGTTTAGCATGTAGTAGTAGTCAATAGCAAAAATAGCTCAAATTTTGGGAATGCAAGCTGGTACAGCCACTCTGGAAAACAGTATGGACGTTCCTCAAAAAACTAAAAATAGAACTACACTCCAACCCAGCAATTGCACTACTAGGCATTTACCACAAGGGATACAGGTGTGCTGTTTCGAAGGGACACATTCACCCCAATGTTTATAGCAGCACTATCAACAATCGTCAAAGTATGGAAAGAGCCCAAATGTCCATCGATGGATGAATGGATAAAGAAGATGTGGTATATATATATATATATACATATATACACACACACACACACACACACACACACACACACACACACACAATGGAGTTTTACTTGGCAATCAAAAAGAATGAAATCTTGCCATTTGCAACTATGAGGATGGAACTGAAGGGTGTTATGCTAAGTGAAATTAGAGAAAGACAAAAATCATATGACTTCACTCATATGAGGACTTTTAGACACAGAACAGATGAACATAAGGGAAGGGAAGCAAAAATAATATAAAAACAGGGAGGGGGACAAAACAGAAGAGACTCATAAATATGGAGAACAAACTGAGGGTTACTGGAGGGGTTGTGGGAGGGGGGATGGGCTAAATGGGTAAGGGGCACTCAGGAATCTACTCCTGAAATCATTGTTGCACTATATGCTACCTAATTTGGATGTAAATTAAAAAAAAATGAAAAATAAAATTCAAAAAAAAGAATTAAAAAATAGCTCAAATTTAAGTGACAAAAAGAACTTTTTTGTGTGTAGAATAATTTTTTTTAAGTGTTTTAAGAAAAGTTCTTTCTCCTCTTTCAGCCTCAAGGTATTGCAGCATGCTGATTGAGGAAGGAGGATTACAGCATTTATACAACATCAAAGAACACGAACAGACGGATCCCCATGTCCAACAGATTGCTGTGGCCATTCTAGACAGCTTAGAAAAACACATTGTGCGCCATGGGAGACCACCTCCCTGTAAAAAGCAGCCCCAGGCTAGACTAAATTGATAGCCATAAGTAATTGAATAACTGAATCACGGGAATCCTTTTTGTGATAGGCTCATTTGGAATATCTTACCCTCTGTGATGTTTTAGGGGTTTCTATGACAAGAGTCATAAGATCAGTTTGGGATTGACGGTGTAAAGTACTGCCCATGTGAACAGTCTCTAATTTGTCTTGTGCTTTTTAACTTCTGAGGCAAGAAGGATCTGTTCCTTCATCATTGCCTTTTAGGAAATTTTCCACATCTTTCCGTGTTTGAACTTACCTGTGCTTGAAATTCTACAGTTTTATGATAAAGTTTGCACGAACCCTTAAGCCAGACTTTTCTGATCTTAAAGTCCCTTCCAATCAATTTGCAGCTTCAGATAAGCTGTTAACCTGATTTCTGGCACTGCTTCAGTTGTAAGTTTTATACTGCTTCTGTATAAAATGGCTTTCTTCTCTGTGTACCTTTTATAAGATGTCCTTCTTAGTGTGAAAGAGCGGAAATCCAAGTCCTGTTTGAAAGCTACTCACCAACTGGAGCCTGGGTGGATGGCAGAAAAAGTATATTGGAAAGAAAACTATTAAGGGAAAAAGAAATAAGGAACTAGAGAAAGGTCTGCTCTTACAATACAGTTTTTAAACTAGGACAGGCTATCCTGGAGCCCACCTCTTCTGAGGCAGTAAGCAGTAGCTTATTCTTCATATTTATTCCTGGAAGCATGGGCTGCTGCTTCCTACACAGACTGCTGGTTACTCTCTAGAAATATTTCCCGGGACATCACAGTGTAAAATATTACAACATTCTGTGTTAAAGATTAATTGTCTGAATCTCTATAAGTCATACTATTGTGAAAATGTGAATTTTTATAAAATTGTCTCTTGTTAAAACTGAGCATTATTTTCCCTCTATTTCAAAGACATTTTATTCAGTGACATAGAGACTACACACGGTATTACCTGCTCAGTTAAATACACTTAACAACAGTAAATTTTGTCACAAGAAGTTAAATTTTCTTTCTTTCTTTCTTTTTTTTTTCAAAATACATGTATCTTAATGTTCTCATGTTGGAGAAAGATGTCCACACCTCACTGCCAAAAATGAATGAGAAGCATTAGACTGTTGTTAAATACAATGGTTCTAGATGTAGCGTGTAAAAGGAAATATTTTTTGATGGGTTATTTTTCAGACAATTGCCTTTCCTTTTGAGATACCCGTTACAGCAGAGTAAAGAATCAATTATCATTATATCAATAATGGCAGCTGGGAGGCAGCAAGTCACCAAGAAATTTAATTTCTATTTAAAATTTTAGTTTGTGAATAAGGTTAATCACAATTTCAGATGACTGCATTTTTTTCCATAGATGGCTAAACTGTTTTCAATAGAGATTTAAAATGGTATGTTTAAATTATGGTGATTATTCAGAGGCATTTTTATTTAAAAAAGAGCTGGCTTATTAGTGTGCTGATAGCATTTTTGACATACATATTTCATACCACTATCACAAAAATCATACTTGAATTATTTCATACTCCTTCGCAGGGATGAAAACTTAAACTAAAAGAAAATAGTTATTTAGAACCATTAAAAACCATATTATATTGTGGATTACTTCTGACTTAATTGGTTTAAGGAATTTTTATAGGCACAAGATAAATTTTCACGGATTGTCTATTTCAGGGGAAATGGAAGATTCTTTTAGCTTTCCCCCTTTTTCCTAGATTTTAATGTCTAAGGCAAAATGTAGAAAATAGGCCGGCCTGCACTAGCTTGGAAATCGCTAGCTATTTTGACTATCTCCAGGCCTCTTAGCTTGTATAGTTAGGGAAAAGCCTGTTTGAGAAGTTTGGCTTCAAGTGTCTCTTCTGTCCTGTTGAAGCAAAAGTATGTGTTCTTTATTAGGCTAGGCTTAGGTTTTTATCTTTACAAATTGTTTTCAGAAATAGCTAACAATGTACAGAAAACAATAACTCCCTTCATTGCTCAGAATAACTTGATAGATGAAGACTTAAAAATATTGAAAATTAGTTTTAAATTTACTACTTTGAACATTGGTAATGGTGGGATATTTCTGAGTCTTAAAAGCAAAATAATTGCTCACATCCCATATATAAAAATTGTAGTGCCTTTGTGGTTGGGATGGTTCTTAAAATTGTGTATCTAAGGCACAGAATTGTCTGTAAGGTCTTGAATCTGGCTAAAATATAGTAGATGTATATATTGAAATTATGAGGCATAACTGGCCTGTGTCTACAGTTGGAATCTATTAATTAGGCCTATCTTTTACATGCGTATAGTAGAATGTAACAGTACTTGGTGCCTTCAAGGGTTACCTCTTCAGTGGCTTAGAGGTGCTGTTTCAAGCACAATTTAGACTAGGGCTGAACCACTCATTGTTCAAATCACTGGTGCACTCAGATATTGTAAAATATCACTACATCAGTCCACAAGCAGCAGCAAGGTTTAGATCTACCAAAGGAAATGTAATTAGACTTTTTAAGAGTATAATGATGCATGTTGGTATCATTGAGTAAAACAAGAACAGTCTAAAATTAAAGCAGAAATCAGGCATCTTGTTCTTTACATCAAATAAGTTTTGCTCGTGGTCTTTACACTCTAAAAAATCATTTTTTCCTTTTGGCAGTTGAAAAGAAACATAAATCAAGTAGTAATAAGGGGTTAGTTTACTCTCTGGCCAAGGACTCAGTGGTTACTGATCTTAATTGAGGATTTGAAAAATCGTATCAGACCCACAGTTCTAGGAATTGACCTTAAATATTGCTGCTCTTTACCCCTGGACAGAAATGCCAGTTAGTGGCACTAGTCAACTTAATTACCTAAGGTGGAGGTGAATCACCATAAAAGGGTGCTATAGGAATTGAATTTCATGATCTCTTTTGTTTGCAAACTTCAAAGATTCGTGTTTAAAAACATCAAATCTATCAAGCCTAGGAAGTTGTTCTTACTATTGAGACCTTTTGAGTTGGCCCTTTTCCTCCCTAGTCACTTTCATTTAGCTGTATGTTTAATTATGCCATGTGTCAAGATAAGATTGGGCCTTCTTCTAGCCCTTTGGAGCACGTTTTAATGAAAATATATTTTATGTTCTCAGTTACAATACATTAATGAACAATGGTTTTGGCTTAGTGTTTTAAAATGCATGGCGCCCTCGTAGAACAACCTGCAGCCAATACCTGAGACTGAAAAGAGGTCATGAGTAGCAGGGAAAACCCACCCCTTTCCTGCCCTCTCTAATGCTATGTTTACAGTATTTGTTCATTGTGCAACTTTTATTTTGGAATAAACAGTATTATTAAACTGAAGGTGTAAATTAAAGGCAGTATCATAATGTCAGCTGATGTGGGCAGTTTTATCTGTATGTTACTTATTTGGGAACTTTATATGGATAGGGCCTCAGAGTAGTGTTCTAAGGCAGCCTGTAGAGAAGTTTGCAAACTTACGGTTTCCCTCTCTAATCCGTTGTAGCAGTTTCAAATGATTGTGTGGATATTGGATGTTTAACCTTTACCATTTGCTTTGTATCGACACATTTTTCATTTTAAGTGTTAACTCATGTACTGTTTACTTTAGGAATAATGCAAATCCAACCTTCATCCAGTGATGAGAATAGCAGTATGATAGGAATTTGCTCAATGTGCTTTAAATGAGTAATTGCTTTATCTTTTTTAGTATCTGATAGACTTTGCATGACACGGTACACTCCTAATTATGCATTCTTTAGTTTCCAAATCTTAACCTAAGACATTCTATATTAACTGATGGGTAGCCTGAGAAAGAGCTTTCTCTGTTTCTCCCCTCAGCCAATATTTTTGGGTAAATTATGGGAAAGTCAGTGCTATTTCTCATTTCTCTGGATGAAGCGAAGTTCATTTGGATGGCACAACCAAACTTTAGAGCTAGATAGAATGGCTATTAAGAATATTTAGAAAATCCAAATTTATCAAAATTACTCTATGGAAAATCATACATCTAGTTCATTAATACTATTAGCGTAATTTCGAACTTCCTTTTGGGGAAACTGTTCAAATGGGTTCTTTTAAGCTTATTTTAATCAGCTTAGAAGCAAGAAGCTACTTAGCTAATGAAAGCTGAGATACACTTTCATAAAAGCAAGAAATTGTTGAAAGCATTTTTTTCTTTAAAAATGGGATGATGTTAATGTCAAGATTTATACTGAGATAATCTGCAAGAATAAAATTTTAAAATCTTAAAATCCTTGACTTTTGTAGAATTCCCACTGTTGGGGCGCCTGGGTGGCGCAGTCGGTTAAGCGTCCGACTTCAGCCAGGTCACGATCTCGCGGTCCGGGAGTTCGAGCCCCGCGTCGGGCTCTGGGCTGATGGCTCAGAGCCTGGAGCCAGTTTCCGATTCTGTGTCTCCCTCTCTCTCTGCCCCTCCCCCGTTCATGCTCTGCCTCTCTCTGTCCCAAAAATAAATAAACGTTGAAAAAAAAAAATTAAAAAAAAAAAAAAAAAGAATTCCCACTGTCAAATTCCCACGGACTTATGAGAGAAAGGCTATCTTTTGCTTAAATTTCGATGGAAGAGTTTAACTCCTTTCAAAGGATATGAAAAATTCATTGGGAAATGTAATGTGTATACATTTCCAAGGCTCTCAAATTCTCTGGACTGAAGGCACTGTTCTCACTGTGGCCAGATGAATGGGAGTGTTCTGTACATGAATCATGCTATATTTTAAATCAGGACATCACTTAGGTATTAATGTTGTGTGTACAGAGTTTTGTTTTGGGAATTTTTTTTTTTTTTTGCCTAAATAAATGTTATAAATTTTATGTAAAGCGTGTCTTGTCTACTTTATTTCTAGACTATTTGCTTTAATGCAAGATATAGATTCCTTAGTTATTAACTTGTAGCAATGGCTTACCAGTGGTTTTATTGCACAAGTTTCTAGTACTGGATGGAACTCCATTCATTCATTTCATTAAATACCTGTGCTAGGTACTGTTTAAGTGTTGGAGTTTATGTAATTTATAAATCCCTCAGGAAACTTACAGTTTTGTGGGGAGGAAATATTAAGCATAGAAATATTATTTTAAATTGCATTACAGGCCAGTCCACAGTGCTTATTATAGAGGCACAGAGATCACAATCCAAACTGGGCACCCATTACACAACCCCAAGAAGACTTCCTAGAGAACATAATATCTGGGTTGACATTCATTCACACAACTATTGAGATAATTAACTGATATAATGTATATTAAGAGTATTTAATGAGGGAGATTACCAAAAAACAAGGTTTAAGCCAGAAAGAAGCCTTAGTTATTTATTTCAGTTTCAGAAACTCATTTTGTAGTTGAAGAAACGGTCTTAAATAAAACAAGCTTGTCTGTCACGCAGGAAGCCAGTGACAGACTGTGTACTACAATTCTTATTTCCAGACTTCCAATCCAGTAGGCCTCTCCTCCCCACCACATTGTTACATAATAGCATGAGATTTCTTAGATTTTAGGCATTATGTGATTAAGCATCAAGTGAATGTTACAGAAAAGAATGCACAAATGGTCACAGAAGTGGAGATTGTCCCTGAGGATGATGTTCTAGGGCAGCGTTAGTATTAGAATGCTATAGAATCGTTAATGAATGGTCAAAATAAATATGATTGCTTCACTAATATACAAATATGAGATTAGCTGTGTTAGGATGACAGGTTTTTTTTTTTAAGTTTTATAACTTCAAAAAGGAAAAATTGTAAAACCTTACTCCACCCTTCCCCCTCCCTCACCCTTTGTCACAGTTTTTATTATGTAGATTGACCCAATCTCTCTTGACTGAATTCCTCCTTTCTTCCCATTATCCTTCCATCTTCTATTCCCCATTAATCTGCATTTTAGGAGTCCAATGAATTGTTCTAACTCCATTAACTCCTCGAATTGAGAGGAGGGGATGAATGGTAGAAACCATGAGCACTCACATTAATCATTTTTGTTCTTATAATTTAAGATTCTAATGCAGTCTCAAAATTTAGTCTTTACACAGGCTCCAGCCTATGAAAGAGCAAGTCCTAGGCTGGGAGTACCCACAGTGAGCTCTTAGCTTTCAGAAGTAAGCCTTTAGAACAAGTTTGGGGAAACGACACCAATAGCCAGGTGCTTCAAACGAATGGCTTACTCCCATGCCTTCAGTAAGACAGCTGCTCAAAATCATCTTGCAATGACTCAGTCAAGGACCATCTCTAATGAGTAGCCCTTCTTGACTTGGGATATGACTACTAACAGCTAAGAAGAACAGCAAAAACTCTTAGCTCAGGTGCCTGGCTGTCTCAGCACCACTTTGGGCACAGGGATTGGAAGACAAAACAAAACAAAACCAAACCTTAGCTCTCCTGTCACTTCACATTAATATACATTATAAAAGGAACCATTTTCAATTACATACCTAGAATGTTGTTGTCATATTTGAATATGGAAATTAAAGGGTTTCCAAAAACATATTTTACCTAATTCTCAGTCTCATCAATTTGGCCTTAAACAAAACCCTTCAAAACTGCCAATACTATGAATGATGAGCCAAGTACTGCATTTAACTCTCAAATATCTTGTAAGGAAAGATAATTATTCCCTACCTTTACAGATGAAGGGAAGCCTAACGAGGTCAAATGACTTGCCTCAAATCATAAGATATAGAGGAACTTGTAGATTAAACCTAGACACTGTTTTGACACTAGTATCTCCACTATTTGTAGAACTTTTGCTATTTTGTAAAATTAGTACTAATGATTTTCAATGCAAAGCAAAGGTATAATCAAAATCCCTTTGAAACTGATTCATGAAATAAAGCACATTATTATTAGTGGATATTAGCAGTGGATTTAAAGATTTCCCCTTTAAAGACCTATGAGACTAAATCAACCATAATTTAGGTTTTGGGGTCAATAAATTAACACTATATGCCAAGTACTATTGGAAGGGGTCTATAATTTCAAATACTACTAGTTACTCGATAGATTCCAATGACTGCCTTGGAATTCCAATGTAACTGGAAAGTATATCAAGGTAAGCACTATGCTAAACCTTTTTATGTGTATTTTCTCAGTTAAGCCTTGCAACAACCTTATAACAACGGTGACAATTATTCCATTTTATGGATACAGAAATTGTGAGGTATTAAATAACTTTGCCAGGGTCACAGACTATTAGGTGTCATAGTCACACATTAAGACTCAGGTCTGTCAGGCTCTGAAATCTATGCTCTTAATCACTGTGCTATACAGAGGAAAAATCCAATTTAACCATTAATGCCAATCTCAAATCCAATTTAAACCTTTCCTGTTTAGGGCTCCTGACACTTTGTGCTCCTCTGTGGTTCCAGTTCCTTTCTTTATTTCCTAGGCAGGCTCTTTCCATAACAAAGGTTTTATTGCTGATCACAATGGGAGAAATAAACCAAAGCTAACAGACATAGATATGGGTAAATCACAGATGTTAATAGCTCATCTTTGTGTGCTTCCTCAATGCCCAGAAAGAGACAAATACTTGCTCAAAGTCACAGACCTTTTCCCTTAGAAAGCATCCTATCTATTTGAAAGCCAAAAATAACACATAGGGTAGAAGTTCTATTAGCTTTTAAGTAACTGCCCAAAGGAGAGGTGAAGTGGAATTTGAATTCAGGCTTTTTTGACATCAACATGATCTTTCCTCTATACTTCAGGTCCATGAGGATTAAGAGATTTTATAAAATTCTTAAAGAATGTCAACCATGATTTAAAGAGATCTTGACTACAGTTTTCTAATTTCATTTCAAAGTTTAATTTCTTTATTTTGTTATTTTTAAAGATATTTTTATTAAGTTTATTTATTTTGAGAGAGATAGAGTATGTGAGGGAGAGAGGGGAAGAAAGAGGGAGAGAGAGAGAATCCTGAGCAGGCTCTACACTTCAGTACAGAGTCTGATGTGGGGCTTGAACCCATGAACTGTGAGATCATGACCTGAGCTGAAACCAAGAGTCAGACGCTTAACTGACTGAACCACCCAGGTGCCCTATTATTATTGTTTTTAAGTAGGCTTCATTCACACCTAGCAAGGAGCCCAACATGGGGCTTGAACTCACGACCCTGAGATGAAGATATGAGCTGAGATCAAGAGTCAGATGCTTAACTTGTGGGACCCAAGGAATTTAACAAAAACCCCCTACCCCTGGACCAGCAGAGCAAGACTAACTCCATTTTATGCTACACCCACCATCTCATGTATAACCCCCACATGACCTACTTATTGCTTAAGACACTCCCCCACCCTAGTCAAGCCGCAGAGCCCACCTTTACTGGAAACCGGCTCATATAGGAACGCGGAACCCCTAACCGCCAAAGAGTGTAAACCCCGCCTTTTGCCCGCCAAACTTGCGTGCCAATTCTGACCAGAGTGATAGGCTAGTTCAAACAGTTACTATAGGGTAAACTGTAATTCAATTGGCCACCTGCGTGTGGACTAACATGACTATGCAACTTTCTGTGTGTGTTACAATCTCATTGGCCACTGGCCCCTATAAAACTGCTACGCCTCTTAACCTAGGGGCCAAGTCCCTGCTCCGCTGTGTCGGGTATACTTGGGCCCAAGCTCGAGCTTGCAAATAAACCCTCGTGCGTTTGCATCAGTATTGGCTCCTTGGTGGTCTCTCCAATTCGAAATCGGGGGCATTACAAACTGACTGAGCCACCCAGGTGCACTGAGAAATTGAATTTCTTTAAACTTCTCAGTTTATCTACATCTGCACAATCCTTCCCTACCTTTTCTTCAGAGTTGGCAGGAAGAGAGTAGGGTATGTCAGTGAAGGCTTTCTAGAGGAATTAACATCTAAGTGAGATTAAAAGGATCAATAGGAATTAGGTGGGGGGGGGGGGGGTAGAGTGAACAACAACGTGTGCAAAAGTACATTTCTGGGGGCGCCTGGGTGGCTCAGTTTGCTAAGCTTCCGACTTGGTTTCTGTTCATGATCTCACGGTTTGTGAGTTCGAGCCTAGCATCGGGCTCTGTGCTAGCAGTGCACAACCTGCCTGGGATTCTCTCTCTCTCCCACTCTCTCTGCTCCTTTCCTGCTCACACTGGTGCATGCTCTGTTCGCTCTCTATATTTAAGAGTCTCTTATGTTTTGTTCCCGTTAGAGCACCATCTTTAAGAATTTTTTTATTCTTCATGAGATGGGAGGTTATAGGAGAGTTTTGTTTAGAAGGGTGACATGACCGTTTAAAATGATCACCCCATGGGACACCTGGGTGGCTCAGTTGATTAGGCAACCAACTTTGGCTCAGGTCATGATCTCACAGTTTGTGAGTTCAAGCCCCGCGTGAGGCTCTGTGCTGACAGCTTGGAGCCTGGAGCCTACTTTGGATTCTGTGTCTCCCCCTCTCTCTGCCCCCTCCCCTGCTCACACTCTGTGTCTCTCTGCCTCTCAATAATAAATAAACGTTAAACAAAAATAAAATAAAATGATCACCCCAGCTCCTGTTTTGAGAATAGATTTCAGTGGAGCAAGGGCGGAAGCTGAGAAACCAGATAAGAGGATCTTGTAAAAATCCAAGCAGGGGCGCCTGTGTGGCACAGTTGGTTGAGTGTCAGACTTCGGCTCAGGTCAGGATATTGCAGTCTGTGGGTTTGAGCCCTGTGTGAGGCTCTGTGCTGACAGCTCAGAGCCTGGAGCCTGCTTCGGATTCTGTGTCTCCCTCTCTCCCTGACCCTCCCCCATTCATGCTCTGTCTCTCTCTCTCTGTCAAAAATAAATAAACATTAAAAAAGTAAATTAAAAAAAAATCCAAGCAGGCAATGACAAGCTGTTGGCCCAGGGAAGAGGTAGAGCATAGATAATCTCTAGATATATTTTGAAGATAGAACCAAGGGTTTCTTAAGAGGTAGGATAGGTGATATAAGAATAAAAAACAAGGGGGCACTTGGCTGGCTCAGTTGGTAGAGCATGGGACTCTTGACCTTGGGGTCATGAGTTCAGCCCTAATGTTGGACCAAGAGCCTATTCTTAAAAAAGGAGAGAGAATAAAAGAGTTAAAAATGATTTCCAAGATTTCATAAGCAACTGAAAATGAAGAAATTGCCACATATACTGAAATAGAAAAGACTGGCAAGAAAAGCAAGTTAGGGGGAGGATATCAAGAGTTTACTTTTGGACACATTGAGGCTGTTTATATAACCAGGTTGTCTATATGTTGAATAGACAGCTGGGTATGAGTCTGAAGTTCGAAAGTGAGGCATGGGGTAGACATAAAAAAATAGGGATACATCAGCATATAGATTGCTTGCAAAGTGATGAAACTAGATAAAATCCCCACAAGTAAAAGAATGGATAGAGGAGAGGTATACAAGCACTGAGTCCTGGCATACACAAAGAAGTAGAATTCTGAGTGATGAGGAATCAGGAGGATGAGAAGGAGCAGCCAGTGAGGTAGGTGGAAAAGAGAAAGAAAGAAGAAAGAGGTTGGGGGCGGGGGGCGGGGGGGGGGGGGGAAGAGATGTATTCTGGAAGCTAAATGAAAGTATTATTTATTTATTTATTTATTTATTTATTTATTTATTTATTTATTATTTTTTGTGAATGTATGTTAGAGAAGAAGAAATCACTTGGGTCAAATGCTGCTGAACAGTCAAATAAGATGAAGAATGAAAAGTGCATTTATCAACTTGACAAGAACTGTTTAGTGGAGTGGCCAGGGTGAAAGCAAATGGTAAGAGACACCAGGTACAGACCACACTTTAGAGAGGTTTTACTGTAAACAGAGTAGAAGAGATGGGGGGAGTATGTTGTCAAAAGTTTAGAAGCAGTAGAAAAACCAATGAATTACCAAAGTAGTGATTAGTATAAGTTTCTTGTGCACACCAAAACCCTGGAAACCAGGAGCACTCAAAACCAAGAAATGGAATGAGGCTCAGGGGTTATAAAGCAGCTTATATAGTGAGAAAGCAGTGATTACTCTTCACAGTGGTTGGTTATAATATTAGAGTTTTCTTAAATGATAAGGAATTGATCAGTGGTTACCTCATACCAACCTTGGGAAACAGTTTAAGTTTTGCTTATTATTTTCAGAAGCATAAGCAAGAAATGACCCAGGTTAAGTTAGCCTTGCAAAATAAATTAAATTAAACTTCGTACAACTAACTGTTTCTTTCTGTTCAGGGAATTTTTGAGGGTGGTCTCCATTTGTTTTTGACTTTTACAACCTGAATAATTAGGTCAAAAGTATTTTTTTGTTTTTAATTATGGAAAGAGTATAGGCTTTTTTTTAAATGTTTTTTTAAAATTTATTTTTGACAGAGAGAGAGAGAGAGACAGAGCATGAGTGGGGGAGGGTCAGAGAGAGAGGGAGACACAGAATCTGAAGCAGGCTCCAGGCTCTGAGCCATCAGCACAGAGCCCGATGTGGGGTTGGAATTCACAGACTGCAAGATCATGACTTGAGCCGAAGTCAGACGCTCAACCCACTGAGCCACCCATGTGCCCCAGTATAGGCTTTTTTTTAAATTTATTTTTTTTAAAAGACTTTATTTTTGAAGTTATTTATTTATTTATTTATTTATTTATTTATTTATTTATTCAGAAAGAAGGAGAGAGAGCCAGGGAGGGGCAGAGAGAGAGGGAGAGAGAATCCTAAGCAGGAGTTCGAGCCCATGAACCATGAGATCATGACCTGAGCCAAAACCAAGGGTTGAATGCTTACCCACTGAGTCACCCAGGTGTCCCTTAAATATTTTATTTTTAAGCAATCTCTGCACCCAACATGGGGCTCAAACTTAACAACCCTAAGATCATAAGTCGCATGCTGCACCCACTGAGCCAGTCAGGTATCCCTCAGCTTGTTTATGTGCTGGTGTCAATGATCCAAGAAAGGGGACAAATGATAATGCAGGAGAAAGAAAGGATGTTGCTGGGTGATGTCTTTGACTAAGCAAGAGGGGATAAGATCTAGTGGACAAGTCCAAATACAGGAGCTGGCCTTAAGTAAGAGCAAAATAGTTGATAGTAATAGGCAGTAAGGCAAAGACAGTTTGCCCATACAGAGAGGTGGGTAGTTGTTGATGGTGAGAACTTAGGATGCTCTTTTTTAAAATTTTATTTTATTGCTTTTCTTTTTTTCAGTAAAACAGGAAGCTGAGAATATGTTTGGAGGAGGAGGTGTTGGAAGTTGGAGGATAGAGAAGTTATGAAATAATAGTCCACTGAAAATAAACTCCCAACATTGACTGGACTGGGAGTTAGGAAACTAGATTTTGATTCCCAGGTTTTCTGTTCATCACGTGGGTAAAATTTAACTTGTCTATTCAATCTCTCAGGTGTTCAGTTTCTCTGTGGGTAAAATGGAGATACCTACTGTAAATAATTTTTTTAATGTTTATTGTTTATTTTTGAGAGAGACAGACCGGGGTGGGGGGGGGGGGAAGGGCAGAGAGAGAGAGAGAGGGAGACACAGAATCTAAATCAGGCGCCAGGCTCTGAGCTGTCAGCACAGAGCCAGACAGGGAGCTCAAGCTCACAAGCAGTGAAATCATGACCTGAGCTGAAGTCAGACAGTTAATGGACTGAGCCATGCAGAAGCCCTGGATTTTTTTTTTTTTTAATGAGGATTAAATAAAAGAATAAATGTGAAAGGAAAGCATTTTGTAAAGTATTTGTACTTGAAAAATAACTAACTTTTGAATCCACTTATTAAGGACTTGCTATGTGTCAAGCATTATCATAGTTTTATGTATGTTATCTTGTTTAATCTTTACACACCAACCCTGGGCGCTAACACATTCTTATCACATTTTACTGATGGGGATGTTGAACTTCAGAGAAATTAAGAACTTTGCTCAAGGTTCACAAATTAGTAGATGGCTGAGCAGGCATTCCAATCCAGGGTTCAAATCTAAGGCTCATACTCTTAAGAACTACCCTTTTCAAGACATATTTTTACTTAAATTAGCTGAAGTGTACTAATTTACTGCTTTCAGGGTTTCTTTCTTGGAGCAGGTTATAAGGATTTTCTTAGTACCTTGCAGGTCACAAGAAAGCTGAGTAAAGGAAGTCAGAAGTGTTTTTGATACTTGATTCATTCAGTGTCAGTAGGAGTTGGATCAACAGAGAAGAGTGATAAAAGAGGTGTTGTTACCATAGTTTTAGGAGAAAGGTCTTTAAAAATATATTTTTTAAAGTATTTATATCTATGTATCTATATATAGATATATATAGAGAGATATAGATATATATATATTCTAGGGGTGCCTGCCTGACTCAGTCAGTAGACCATGGGACTCTCAATCTTGGGTCCTGAGCTGAAGCCCCACGTTGGGTATAGAGAGTACTGAAAATACATAAATAAATATTCTATTTTCCAATTTCACAGGCATACTCTAGAGTGGGCATACTCTAGAGTGGCTACAGGAGTGAGGTATCAACCCCTGAGGTGTGGGTTTAAGGCAAGTTGGTCTCAGAGGCGTGAGTAGGAGTTGGGTGAGCGCTCTCTGTGGCGTTGGTGTGCCCAAAGGAGGACGGTTGGGCCCTGATAGGGTGGGGTGGTGGTCGGCACTGGTAGGCGAGGGGCGGGCCGGCCCCGGGGGCGGGGTCTGCGGCGGTCCGGCCTCCGAGGGAGGGGGAGGCCGCGGCGGGCGCGTGCGCGTGGTCACGCCGGGCGTTTCAAAACCCCTGCGGTCCGGACGGAGCAGCGTGATTGCTGCGTGCGCTGCCCGGGAGCGGGCGCTCCTCAGCTGCTTCACAGCGAGGTTCGACCCCTTCTCTCGCGGGATCCGGGTCCGCGCTCGACGCTCGCTCTCTCCTGCCGCCCCGCCGACGGGGGTCGCCATGGTTCACTTCTTGCACCCGGGCCTGTCGCCCAGGAATATCGTCCCTCCCGACGCTCAGAAGGATGCCCTGGGTTGCTGCGTGGTGCAGGTGAGCACCGGGGCGGGGACGCGAACCTCGGCGGGACGCCGCGCTAGCCAGGGAGTCGTCGGGGACTGTGCGAAGGCACTTGCTGGTTCGTTTGGCTGACGTGGGGTAAAGTCTGAAGAGTGAGCCGAGGCTGGGCTTCTGTCGTCGCTGGGGAAGTGCACGCTGGAAGGGAGTTTTCTGTCCCGGGGGTCCCAGCCTCTGGGCCGAGCGCTCCGACCTGGCGCCGCAGCGTTCAGGCTCGGCGAGGGCGAGTCCCGCCCCCCCGGCTGACCCGAGGGCATCTCCTCCTCTGGTCTGCGATTCTCATCTGTGGAGGCAGCCGCCGTTTGCTGAGTGGTGTAAGTTCGGACGTAAACTCTCTAGGCTTGGCCGGCAGTTGACGGTGGCGCTTATTATTGTCATAATGAACCCAAATGCCCCCGACCTCGACCGTACTGCCACGTGCATTGTGGACGTGGTACTGCGTAGAGACTGTGACCCAGCAGTCCCTAGTACCCGAGGCCTGTGCCCCGGAACTCTAGCTGGAAGCCGCTCGTGCGTCCGGCGAGGGGGTGGGGGGACTAGAACCCCAAGACTTGAAATCCTTTCAGTTCACGTGTACCCCCTTCCGCCCTCCCTCCAGGGAATTCCTATTAAACTACACCTACAAAAATGCAAACCAACAGAGTGTATTTTCTGCTGTGTGTTAAGTATCGCGTTTCTAGAGTAATCCGGTTATCTCTAGTCTTTTGTATGCATTGATAGTCTCCATTTTTCTGTGGTCTAGGGCAGTTGAGAACTCTAAAGGTTAGTTGATTTGCTTAAGAACCTGAACTTGACTTCGGGTGTTCTGGGGTCAGATTCCACGTTCTACAACGCCCCAAGGGCCACGACTCTTAGAACTCAAAATCCACTTAAGGCTCAACCTAAAATATGGAGGGAAGGAAACGTTCATTGAGGTTGTACTTTACGTGCAATACCTTGTTGGAAGGTTGTTGTGCCCTACAACGATTTGTCCTGTACTTCTCTGTACTCTGTTGGATTCACTTTTAATGCTGCTATATAATTTGTAAATTTGTTTGTAGCAAATAGAAAAGCTGGGTTTTTAAGCATGTACTATATAGCACAGTATCTCAAGCACATTTTTTGTTGACGCTGATTGGAATTGAAACAAGATTTTTCCCTAGAAATCAAACCAACCCATTTTCTGCCTGGTTCCATAGTGTACTGCATACATTCGTTTTCTTGGTAAGATTTTATTTTCAATTAATCTTGAAAATTAACACATTTTCGCTTATATATATTTTCCCATTTATGTCATCTTTAATTTTATTTAGTAATGTGTTGTAGTTTTTGATAATAAAGGTCTGTGACATATTTTGTTAAATTCATCCCTATTTTTGATACTGTAAAAATATTTTGGAAAAACAATGCAAAGAATTTTTTGGTGTATTGCTCTTGCATCCTGCAATCTTGCTAGATTCACTTTTTTTAAAAAGATTTCTTAAGATTTTCGTCACAGTTATGTCATCTGCAAATAAAGACAGCTTAACTTTATTCCCTTTTAGTCTATGCTTTTTTTTAAGTCTATGCTTTTTATTTCCTTTTTCTAAATTGTATTTTCTCTAGAACCTTTGTAAAATGTTGAAGTGGTGAGAGTAAACATCTTTGTATTCTAGATCTTTCACCTTTAAGTATGATACTGGTTAAAGGTTTTTCCATAGATGCCCATTATCAAGTTAAGGATGTTTTCTTCCATTCCTAGTTTGCCAGGAGTATATTTAAAAAAATATATATTTTTTTATGTTTTTATTTTTGACAGAGAGAGAGAGAGAGAGAGAGCGCGCGAGCGAGCATGAGCGGGGGAGGGGCAGGAGAGAGAGGGAGACATAGAATCAGAAGCAGGCTCCAGGCTTTGAGCTGTCAGCACAGAGCCCGATGCAGGGCTCAAATTCACAGCCTTGAGCGATCGTGACCTGACTGAGCCACCCAGGCGCCCTTGCCAGGAGTATTTTTAAAATCATGAATGTGTGTTGAATTTTGTCAAGTGCTTTTTCAGCATTTATTAAGATTATATGTTTTTGTTGTTTTTCTGTTGATGTGGTGGACTTTCTAGATTGTGAATTTAACTTTACATTTACATCTAAACCCCACATGGTCATGATGTATTGTTTTTATATATCACAGGATTTTATTTGCTGATATTTCGTTAAGTATTTGTATGCCCCGTGTTTATGAGGGAGATTGCTCTCCAGAAATATTTTATCTAGTTTTAGTATCACGATAATGCTGGCCTCAAAAATGAATTGGGAATTGTTCCTTGTTCAATTTTTTTTCCTATTCAATTTTTTGAGTTTGTGGAGGATAGATATTATTTTTTGCCTTTTTAAAAATTTAATTGTTTCTTTTGAGTAAACTCTGCCCTCAATGTGGGGCTCAAACTCATGACTCTGAGATTATTTCTTCCTTAGGTGTTTAATAGCACTCATCAGTGAAGCCACTGAAACTAATTTCTTTGGGAGAGCTATTCATATACTTCATTTTATGTTTTATAAAAGCATCAATTTATCGAGTCATAACATTCCTAAATATGTATGCATTTATTAATAGATTATCAGTTTTTGTAGTTATTTAAGTAATTTGCCTATTTCATCTGAGTTACCAAATTTATTGGCAAAATTGTTCATAGGATACCTTTTTGTCATTTTAATTCTTATAGGATCTGTAATGATGTTCCCTCTTTTGTTCCTGGTATTGGTGTTTTCTCTTTTTACTTTCTCTTAGTCTTTGTATCTAGGGATTTAATAATTGTTAGTCTTTTTGAAGAACTAACTTTTGGTTTTGATTTATATCCATTGCACATCTGTTTTCTCTTCTGCTTGTATCTTTATAATTTCTTATGTTTATCCTTGGGTTTAACTTACTCTCTATCTTTTTAAGGTGGAAACTTAGGGCATTAAATTTATAAGTTGTTTCTAAATTTTTTAAAATGTTTTTAAATTTATTTTTGAGAGAGGCATAGCGCAAGTGGGGGAGGGGCAGAGAGACAGACAGACACACACACACACACACACACACACACAATCTGAAGCAGGCTCAAGTCTCTGAATTGTTAGCAAAGAGCCTGATGCGGGGCTTGAACTCATGAACCTTAAGATCATGACCTGAGCCAACGTTGGACGCTTGACAGACTGAGCCACCCAGGCGACCCTTACATCTTGTTTCTAATACAAACATTTCCTCCAATAGTGCTTTGGTTAATACCCATAAACTCCGGTATATTGTTCACAATATTTTCTAATTTCCATTATGATTTCTTCTTTGAGCCATGGGATGTTTAGAAATGTATTGCTTCATTACCAAATAGTTGGGGATATTTAACATATCTTTTTTTTTTAAGGGGGGGAGGGGAGAGGGAGAGAGAATCCCAAGTAGGCCCCTCACCCAGTGCAGAGTCCTTCACTTGGCTCGATTCTAGGACCTGAGCTGAAATCAAGAGTTGGGTGCTCAACCAACTGAGCCAGTCAGGCCCTCCACACATCTTTTTTTTTTTTTAATTGACTTCAAACGAGGGGCGCCTGGGTGGCTCAGTCGGTTAAACGGCCGACTTCGGCTCAGGTCATGATCTCGCGGTCCGTGAGTTCGAGTCCCGCGTCGGGCTCTGTGCTGACAGCTCTGTTCTGTGATTCAGAACAGGCCGAATCTGAAATCAGCCTGCTTCAGATTCTGTGTCTCCCTCTCTCTGACCCTACCCCGTTCATGCTCTGTCTCAAAAATAAATAAACGTTAAAAAAAAAAATTGTAAATTGACTTCAAACATAATTATTGTTAGAGACCATACTCTATGATTTTAATCCATTTGTATACATATATTTTAAATGTTTATTTATTTTTGAGATAGAGAGCACAAGCATGGGAGGGGCAAAAAGGGGTGGGGAGACAGAGGGTCCAAAGTGGGCTTTGCACTGACAGTGGTGAGGCTTGAACTCAGGAACTGTGAGAATCATGACCTGAGCTGATGCTGGACACTCATCAGACTGAGCCACTCAGGTGCCCCTTAATCCATTTACATTTATTGAGATTCGTTTTATGGCTCAGATATGATTTATCTTGGTGCACACTTATGTGCACTTAAAGATATATATTGTACAGCAATATATATGGGTTTTATCTATGAATGTCAGGTGAAGTTGGTTGATAATGTTAATTTTCTATATTCTTACTCCTTTTCCAGCTCCTTGTTTTTTATCAGTTGTTTGAAGATGAATGTTCATTTCCAACTCTGGATTTTTCTTTTTATTCTTTGAGTTTGCTTCATGAATTTTGAAGCTGTTAGTAAGTGCATATACATTTAGGAATTACGTCTTCCTGATGAATTGATCCTTTTATCTTTATGTATTCTGGTAATAGTCTCGCCTTGAAGTCTTTTTTTGACATTAATATAGTTAACTCCGTTTTCCTTATGATTGGTATTTGACAATCCTGTATGGTTGTTCATGTTTAAAGCACATCTCTTGTAGAAAAGGTCTTTTATTCAGTCTGACAGTCTGCCTTTTAAATCAGAGTAAATGTGATTATCAAAATTGTTGTGTTTAAAGTCTGCTGTGTTGCTATTTGTGTTTTATTTGTCCTGTTTGTCATTTTGTTTCTTCCTTTCCTGACTTGAACACTTTTCAAGTTTCATTTTATCTCTCCTATTGACTTGCTAGTTCTGCTTCTCTCCTTTACCTTCTTCCAGTCTCTTTCCCCCCTCCCCCCTTCTGTCAGTCTTTAATGGTCACTCAAAGGTAGCAGTTTTTAAAGTGTGGATTAAGGACCTCTGTGGTCTTTAAGGCCCCATTTTCTTTCTTTTTTTACATTTATTTATTTTTGAGAGACAGAGACAGAGCATGAGCAGGGGAGAGGCAGAGAGAGAAGGAGACACCACGCTCCAGGCTCTGAGCACGCTGTCAGCACAGAGCCCGATGTAGGGCTTGAACCTGTGAACTGTGAGATCATGACCTGAGCCAAAGTTGGACGCTCAACTGACTGAGCCACCCAGGCGCCCCAGTGTGGAATTGGGTTTTTAACTTCTTTTATTTCTAAATGAATTAATACAGGTTTTAAAGATTTCTGAGTTTTAACTTATGTAGTAACATGTTGATAGATAGAATCCAGTTTTTAAGAGTATAAAGTGGTCCTAAGACCAAGAAGTTTGAGAGTCACAGCTCTGGGTTTTAAAATACACATTTGACTTGATCACATTCTACTTTAAAATATATCAGTTTAGGGGCACCTGAGTGGCTCAGTTGGTTAAGCATCCGACTTCAGCTCAGGTCATGATCTCACTATTCGTGAATTCGAGCCCCACATCTGTGCTGACAACTCGGAGCCTGGAACCTGCTTCAGATTCTGTGTCTCCCTCTCTTTGCCCCTTCCCCACTCAGGCTCTGTCTCTCAAAAATGAATAAACGTTAAAAAAAATTTTTTTAAAATATAGCAGTTTACCTTAAAACAGTATTCTTTGATTTTTTTTCCCTTTTGTTTTGTCCTTGGTGCTAGTGAGATAATATACCTCTTACTTCTCCATGTTATAAATTGCACAATTTATTTCTTTATTTTTGCTTTGATCAGTTATTTCTTAAAGACATTAGGAAATAAAAAAGTTTTTTTCTTTATCCACATTTCCATTTCCATTACTCCCTTTTTCTTAAATCCCAAATATTCATCTTCTTTCCTTTTTCTTCAGCTTAAAGAACATTTAACCTTTCTTATAGTGTAGATTGGTTGGCAACAAGTTCTCTCTGCTTTTTGTTTGAGAATATCTTTATTTCAGCTTTATTTTTGAAAGCTATTTTAATTGTACTTAATTTTTTTCCCCTATTGTACTTTTTTGGGAAAGATTTTGTTTTATTAAATTTTTTTTTTTTTAATTTTTTTTTTCAACGTTTATTTATTTTTGGGACAGAGAGAGACAGAGCATGAACAGGCGAGGGGCAGAGAGAGAGGGAGACACAGAATCGGAAACAGGCTCCAGGCTCTGAGCCATCAGCCCAGAGCCCGACGCGGGGCTCGAACTCACGGACCGCGAGATCGTGACCTGGCTGAAGTCGGACGCTTAACCGACTGCGCCACCCAGGCGCCCCTTATTAAATTTTTTTAATGTTTATTTATTTATTTTGAGAGAGAGAGAGCAGGGGAGGGGCAAAGAGAGAGAATTCCAAGCAGGCTTTGCACTGTCCGTGCAGAGCTGGATGTGGGGCTCAAACTCACAAACCTTGAGTTCATAACCTGAGCCAAAATCAAGAGTTGGACACTTCACTGACTGAGCCACCTAGGCACCCCTCAACATAAGAATTTTTGAGGAACACAGTCTATAGCAAGGAGTGAGGGCTAATTTTAAAGGAGTGATTTGGGGGACACAGCCCAAGGCAACCTTAACACATCATTAACAAGTCTTAACAAATGTTAAGAATCTTGATGAGATTAGTGGAATCTATGAGAGAATGGAGGGAGATTTGAGACCTGGAGACACAGGGAGGAAGGCCATGTGAAGACAGAGATCATTTTTGCTGCCTCAGTTGGGGAGAGCCAGGAGCTTCTACAAGCTGATAACAGTTTTTCCCTTGAGCCTTCAGAGGAGAATGGCCCTGCTCTCAGGGGACTTGTTTTCTGGACTTCTGTTCTCCAGAACTGTGAGAGAACAAACTTCTGTTGTTTTTAGCCATCTCATTTTTTTTTCTCAGTCTTTATTTAATTTATTTTTTAATTTAATTTTATTTTTTTATTTAAAAAAAAATTTTTGTTTTAACGTTTTATTCATTTTTGAGACAGAGAGAAACAGAGCATGAACGGCGGAGGGGCAGAGAGAGAGGGAGACACAGAATTGGAAGCAGGCTCCAGGCTCTGAGCCATCAGCCCAGAGCCCGACGCGGGGCTCGAACTCACGGACCGCGAGATCGTGACCTGAGCCGAAGTCGGCCGCCCAACCGACTGAGCCACCCAGGCGCCCCTTAATTTATTTTTTTAATTTACATCCAGGTTAGTTGTAATATAGTACAACAATGATTTCAGGAGTAGATTAATGCCTCTTACCCATTTAGCCCATCCCCCCTCTCACAACCCCTCCAGTAACCCTCTGCTTGTTCTCCATATTTAAGAGTTTCCTCTGTTTTGTCCCCCTCCCTGTTTTTATATTATTTTTGCTTCCCTTCCCTTGTGTTCATCTGTTGTGTGTCTTAAAGTCCTCATATGAGTGAAGTCATATGATTTTTGTCTTTCTCTGACTAATTTTGCTTAGCATAATACCCTCTAGTTCCATCCACGTAGTTGCAAATGGCAGGATTTCATTCTTTTTGATTGCCTACTAATAGTCCTGTGTGTGTGTGTGTGTGTGTGTGTGTGTGTACGTGTACACACCAAATCTTCTTTATCTATTCATCCATCGATGGACATTTGGGCTCTTTCCATACTTCGGCTATTGTTGATAGTGCTGCTGTAAACATCGGGGTGCATGTGCCCCTTTGGAACAGCATACCTGTATCCCTTGGATAAATACCTAGTAGTGCAATTCCCGGGTCGTAGGGTAGTTCTATTTTTAATTTTTTGAGGAACCTCCATATTATTTTCCAGAGTTAGTCATCTCATTTTTTGTGGTAATTTTAGCCACACTAGGAAACAAATTCTAACTTCATTCACCTCCCTTCTGTCTTCTTTGAGAGTTTCATGTTGTCAGAACCAAACTGACAGGGCAAGGGAATCTGTTCAGGAGATCTGCTTTATTCCAGTAGAGAGCAGGGTAGAGAAGATTAAGGAGTGAGTCTGGGTAGGAGGTAGGTGGCAAGTGCTGTAGTACAATTCTGCTTACATAAAGTTTACAGACATGGAGAACTAAATAGTATACAAGATAATGATTGTCTCTGGGTGAAGGGATGGGAAATAGCATCAGAAAGGGACTGCAAACATACTGGTATATTCATTTTAAGCTATGGGATAAATACAAAAGCGTATTTTAAAAATATACTTTATATTATATTTTATTTTTATATTTGAAATGTTTTATAAATTTTCTTTAATTTTTTTAATGTTTATTTATTTTTGAGAAACAGAGAGACAGAGCATGAGCAGGTGAGGGGCAGAGGGAGAGGGAGATACAGAATCCGAAGCAGGCTCCAGACTCTGAGCTGTCAGCACAGAGCCTGACGTGGGGCTCGAACCCACAAACTGTGAGGTCATGACCTGAGCTGAAGTTGGTCATTTAACCGACTGAGCTACCCAGGTGCCCCTGAATGTTTTATAAATTTCTAAATATCTTTTATGTGGATTTAGTCTTTAGTATACTATATTTTTATTTTTGTTCTTTTTAAAAAATGTTTATTTTGAGAGAGAAAGAGCGAGAGCAAGTGCACAGGGGAGGGGAAGAGAGAGCAGGAGAGAGAGAATCCTAAGCAGGGTCCTCGCTGTTAGTGCAGAGCCCTATGCTGTGTTCAATCCAACAAAATGTGAGATCATGACCTGAGCTGAGATTAAGAGTCAGTGCTTAACTGATTAAATTAACAGATTAAGTGTTTAACAGATTAAGTGCTTGACTGACTGAGCCACCCAGCCATCCCTACTATGCTATATTTTTTAAATGGGGCTGTCATGTAGTAATATGGCAAATAATGTTAGAAAATCTTAAAACTAAATATTTGGGATCAAATGTTACAAACATTTGCAAAGTAAGAGAAATCCCCAGGACCCCCACCTAATCCAGATAAAGTGGAAAACATCACTGTAAGCAGACCCTAAATCTTTGACATTTACCAATATCAATAACTTGGGATTGGAGGCTAGGCTTTTGCCAAAATCTGGGAGGGAATTTGAGTGGATACTGTAAACTATAACTATATATATAATATAAACTAATATGGGCTAACAAAGGCTGGCTTTACTTTAGTGAAATGGTAGATCTAAAAAAATTTGCTTATGGGAAAGGGAAATGGGGAATGCTGTCAGTTTTGGTGTGGATTTTGAGTAGATAGATACCTCCTTAAAATTTGCTACTGGGGTGCCTGGGTGGCTCAGTCAGGTATCCAGCTTTGGCTCAAGTCACAATCTCACGGTTGATGAGTTCAAGCCCTGCATAAGACTCTGTGCTGACAGCTCAGAGCCTGGAGCCTATTTCAGATTATGTGTCTCCCTCTCTCCGTACCTCTTTCCCCACTTGTGCTCTTTCTCTTTCAAAAATAAGTAAACAAAAAAACAATTTGCAGGGCGCCTGGGTGGCGCAGTCAGTTAATTCGTTCGACTTTGGCTCAGGCCATGATCTCAAGGTTTTTAGTTCGAGCCCAACATCAGGCTCTCTGCTGACAGCTCGGAGCCTGGAGCCTGCTTTGGATTTTGTCTCCCTCTCTGCTCCTCTCCTGCTCGCATTGTGTCTCTGTTACTGTCTGTCTCTCTCTCTCAAAAATAAATAAACATTAAAAAAAAATTTGCTACCATAGGCTTGTCTTCACACACATTCAGGGTTTTTTGTTTGTTTGTTTATTCTGAGAGACAGCACAGCTTGGGAAGGGCAGAGAGAGACTCCCAAGCAGGCTCCACACAGTCAGTACAGAGCCCAACGTGGTGCTCAGTCTCATGAACCACAAGATCATGACCTGAACCAAAATCGAGAGTTGGACACTTAACTGACTGGGCCCCACATTTAGGGTTTCTTGCTTGGTTCAGGAAATCTATAGTTCAGAAATTATCAGGGTGAGCCTTGGTAATTCCCCTGGGGTAACCATAGTTTTGCAGAATCTCTCTGATGTGAACATCTTTTTTCTTCTTCTTTTAAGTTTATTTATTTTGAGAGAGAGAGAGTGCAAGAGAGAGAGAGAGAGAGACAGAATCCCAAGTAGACTCCACGCTGTCAGTGCAGAGCCCAGTGTGGGGTTTGAACTCATGAACTGTGAGATCATGACCTGAGTGGAGATTAAGAGTCATATGCTTAACCAACTGAGCTACCCAGGCGCCCCTGTGACATGTCTTCTACCCAGGCCTCATAGGAGTCCAGTAAATAAAATCCCATTAAAAGTGCGTTCACAATCTTAATTTATGAACCACGAATCTCCATGAGTAAAATTCAACAGAATCAACAACAGGATTACATTCCAGGAAACTTAAGGAAATGGATTATTAAAACACTATAAGTATATTTAAAAGTAAAGATATAAAAGATGAAATAAGTCATGAAAAAAGAACAATATACAATTAGACTATGAAGAAATATATACCACTAAACAAAGAGATAGTGACCTGGGAGATAGATGTGTAGAAATTACCCACATGAAGTATAATCTCCATTTTCCCATGGGCCTGTAAACCAATTCTGGCTTTTAAGACCTAAGTAGAAGTCTCCTGAGACTCTTTCAGGGAATCTTTTTGCTTCCCTCAGTCTTTTGGACATGAATTCTGACCTGGGGAGTTGGAGCAACTAAAATTTTGGGAATGCAAAATTGTAGATCCATTTGGCAAGAACAGGTTGGCACTTTTCTTTTTTTAATTTTTTTTTTTTTAACGTTTATTTATTTTTGAGACAGAGACAGAGCATGAACGGGGGAGGGGCAGAGAGAGAGGGAGACACAGAATCCGAAGCAGGCTCCAGCCTCTGAGTCATCAGCCCAGAGCCCGACGCGGGGCTCGAACTCACGGACTGTGAGATCGTGACCTGAGCTGGAGTCGGACGCTTAACCGACTGAGCCACCCAGGCGCCCCGGCACTTTTCTTATATAAAGTTAAATACAGACTAGTAGGAAGTGTGGAATCCCAGGGACCCAGGAATCCCATTCCTAGGAAACTACCCAAGAAAAATGAAACCCAGATTCACATAAACTTACATGAATATTTATAGCAGCTTTCTTCAAAACTGTCTAAAACTTTAAATAATACAAATGCCCTTAATGATAAAATTGTGGAACATGCGGTATAATACTTCTCAGCAATAAAAAAGGAACTAATTACAAAAACACAACATGGAAGAATCTTGAATGCTTTATGGGGAGTGAAAGAAATCAGATTCAAAAGGCCTACATGTTGAATGATTCTATTTATATGACATTTTGGAAAAGGGAGAACTCTGGGGACAAACACAGATTTGGTTGCTTGGGGTTGGTGGGAGGGATTGTCTATAAAGGGACATGGGAATTTTTGGGTTATAGAACTGTATGTTTATTATGGTGGTGTGGCACATGACTATGCATTTGTTAAAATTTGTGGAACTAAGTACACCAAAAAGTAATTTTTTTGCTATATGTAAATTAGACCTCAGTTAAAACACACACACACACACACACACACACACACACACACACACACACACACAGAAATGAATAGGAAGAAAGTGATTACAGTAGTCTCCCTTTATCTGAGGTTTCACTTTCTGTGGTTTCACTTACCCTAAATCAACTGTAGTCCCGAAGTAGGTCATTGTTTGTTTTATTTTATTTTATTTTTTTAACGTTCATTTATTTTTGAGAGAGAATGTGAGCAGAGGAGGGGTAGAGAGAGAAGGAGACACAGAATCTGAAGCAGGCTCCAGGCTCTGAGCTGTCAACACAGAGCCCCACGTGGGGCCTGAACTCACAGACCGTGAGATCATGACCTGAGCCGAAGTGGGACACTTAACCAACTGAGCCACCCAGGCACCCCTCAGGTCATCTTCTCTTGGCATATTGTCAGAAAATCATTAGTAGTCTAATGCTGCTTCACACTGCCTGTGGCATTCACCTCACTGCTTTTCATCATGTAGCCATTTTATCATTTCATATCCTCACAAGAAGGATGAGTACAGTACAGTTAAGATATTTTGAGAGACAACATTGATATAATTTATTACAGTATATTGTTAATCTCTTACTGTGCCTAGTTTATAAATTAAACTTTATTTTAGGTATGTAGAGGATAGAGGAGAAACCAGTCTGTATCGGGTTTGGTACCGTGGGCAGTTTTAGGCATCCACGGGGAGTCTTGGAATGCATCTTCTGTGGATACGTGGATAAGTGGGGGACTACTGGATAGCATGTGAACTTATTGGAGAAATTTAGTTATGAAGAGGAGTAACTGAAGAGAATGTGGGTTTCTGCAGAAGGTGTTTTTGTTTTTAAGGTATATAGCAGAACAAATTATATGTTAAGAATGATCCATTTGAGGACACTCTGAAGATGTATGCATGAAGAAATGATAGGAGGGACCAAGGCAAGGGGGGATGAAGTCAGTCAGCACATGTGGAAGTGTTGGGCTTTGCAAGGAGGTACACATTTTCTTTTTTTGTTTGTTTGTGTTTTTAAAGTTTATTTTTGAGAGAGAACGCACACAAGCAAGGGAAGAGCAGAGAGAGAGAATCCCAAGTGGAGCTTGAACTCAGGAACCATGAGATCATGACCTGAGCTGAAATCAAGAATTGGATGCCTAACCCAGGTGCCCCGCCCCCCCCAATATTTTCCATGTAAGAGGAAAGTAAAGGAAAGATGCATGCATTTTCCGGCTAAATTTGATGGTGAGATGGCCTCATTTTTCTCCATGAAGTGAGTCAGATTCTGATAGCATAAAATGCATTTGAGGAATAAGTAGAAGGCATGGAATAATTCTTGCCTGATGTTGGGAGAGTACCCTGTCTTGAAGACCTTATGGACAGACAACTGTCTCAGAGCTACGGAGGGCTAATTTGAAGTTAATGATTATGAATTTGCTGTGACATGCTATGTTATGGGAATCTTCCTCCTTCCCAGAGATGATTAGCTGCTGTGTGTTGCCACAAAAAACTAGTTAGTAGAGTTCTTCTAAGAACGGAGTTTTGTCTGGAGAGGGAATAAGGAGTTGAGGGTATTTGCAAAGGAGTAATTTTTACTTTGGATCATGGAAGGAACTTAATCATTTGAAAGTGGTGTGGAAGTCAAGGAATTATTCCATGTTGAAGCCTCTGACAAAGGTAACAACCTCTGTTTGACCTATGTCTATCTCTTCGTGTCTGATACAATGCCATGCCTTTCAAATATTTGTTGGATAAACAAATGCCAGTTTCTCTTAGAGGAGAAAGAGACCATATGCCTCTTTACTCTCACCTCACTGTCAGTTCTTACTCTTCTACAGCAGCCTGGTATAGCACACTTACATTGTGAACACTTGAGGGTAAGAATAGGCAGGCCTCGGGCACCTGCATGGCTCAGTCAGTTAAGTGTCTGACTTTTGGTTCAGGTCATGATTTCATGGTTTGTGAGTCTGAGCCCCGCGTCAGACTCTTTGCTGCCGGTGGAGAACCTGCTTGGGATTCTCTCTTCCTCTCTCTCTGCCCCTCCCTGGCTCACACTCTGTCTCTCTCAAAATAAATAAATAAACTTAAAAAAATACACTTAAAAAAAAAAAAGAATAGACAGGCCTTATCCTCTGGGACATAGTAATCACTGAGTAATAAATATTTGTTGAGTGAATGACCATGTGATGTCTGTTTGAGTTGCCCCTGTGTTTCATTGAAGTTGTCAGATTTCTTGGTTGTGTTCCCCACTATTAGCTCCAAAAGGATTAAAATAATATTTTGCTCATTGCTGTATTTTCAATGGCTGGCACACAACAGGTGATGAGTGAAGGATTGAGAGAACTTGTTTTTTTTTCAAGATACAACAGAAATAGATAAAATCTTCCATTCAGTTAACAGTTGGAATAAGGTGGTTTCGTTACATATAAATCATGTAAGTCACTACTAGGGTAAGGAGAATGTATCTTCAGATATCCTTACCAACTAGTTTGATGTCTTTTGCATGGTCTACTTCTGTGCTGAGTTTTTCTGGATGTATTCTAACAAAGTTTGTTTTCTAGGAGGAGGCATCTCCCTACTCTTTGGTCAACATCTGCCTGAACTTCCTGATTGCTAACCTAGAGAAATTGTGTTCTGAAAGATCTGATGGAACATTGTGCCTTCCAGAGCATTGGAGTTTTCCTCAGGAAGTAGCTGATCGATTCCTTGGGGTGATGACATGGCAAGGTAATAATAACACTCTTTTATTTTAATTTTTTAAAGTTTATTTCTTTATTTTGAGAGAGAGTGCGCTCTCGCGAGCACTCTTGGATGAGTGCATGGGGGAGGGGGAGAGAGAGAATGCCAAGCCCGTGTGGGGCTCGATCCCATGAACTGTAAGATCATGACCTGATCTGAAATCAAGAGTTGGACACTTAACCAACTGAGTCACCCAGGTATCCCTATTTAATTTTTTTTGATAAGGTTTCTTTATATTGTACTCTTAAAGCATTTTACTATTTGAAGAGTGCTTTCATATCCAGTTCCTGTTTTACTCCTCACAACAAATGGATGGGAAATAGGGAAATAATTTCCATTTTATTTGTGTGGAGATTTGAATCTCAGAGTCTTTCTGGGATCCCTTGCAGGAAATTTGTCTTGTTTCTAGGTTTATCCTGCTATTAGCTTAGCAGAGTGAAGACAATGGAGAACTAAACCAAGTTCCCACTCATCTGTTTGCTCTCTAGCTTTTGAAGTGCTGTTCCTATAGTCTTGTCTCCTCTTTTCGTTGTGAATACGAGACTTAAAAATCTTTTCATTTACTTCCCCTTGTAGTGAGGCTTTCAAAACCTCACCAAAAGTTGTTATTTTACTTTTTGATTACAGCCTTCCTGGTGGATGTGAAGTATTTATTGTGGTTTTGTTGCATTTCCCTAATGAGTAATGATGTTGAGCATTTTAAATGGTGTTTAATTTATCATGTTACTGTTTTTTTTAAGTTTATTTATTTTGAGAGAGACAGTGCAAGTGGGGGACGCGCAGTCTCCACACAGTCTGTGCAGAACCCAGTGTAGGGCTTGAACTCACAACCATGAGATCATGACCTGAGCTGTAATCAAGGGTGGGACACTTAACCAACTGAGCCACCCAGGCATCTCCACTTTTTTTTTTAATGTTTATCAGTTTTTTCTTAATATAAAGGCTTTTGGTAACAAATTACTGAGATGTGTTTCACATACTATATAATTCACCTACTTAAAGTGTACAGTTCAATGGTATTATTATTTTTGTTTTTAGCGATTTGGGCGGCTGTCATCACAATCAATTTTAGAACATTTTTTGTCACCTCAAAAAGAAACTCCTTACCCATCCCCCAATCCTAAGCAACTACTCATAGACTTTTTATTTCTGTGTTGTTTTTTTTCCCTGAACATTTAATATAAATCAAATTGTATAATATGTGGCCTTTTATATCTTCTTTGGAGACATGTCTATTCATATCCTTTGCCCAGTTCTTTCTTTTTCTTTTTTTTTCTTTTTATTTACTTATTCTTTTAATTTAAAAAAAATTACTAATTTTTTAGTTTACATCCAAGTTAGTTAGCATATAGTGCAACAATGATTTCAAGAGTAGATTCCTTAATGCCTGCATTTAGCCCACCCCCTCCCACAACCCCTCCAGCAACCCTCTGTTCTCTATATTTAAGAGTCTCTTATGTTTTGTCCCTCTCCCTGTTTTTATATTATTTTTGCTTCCCTTCCCTTATGTTCATCTGTTTTGTATCTTAAATTCCTCATATGAGTAAAATCATATGATATGTGTCTTTCTCTGGCTAATTTCACTTTAGCGTAATACCCTCTAGTTCCATCCACGTAATTCCAAATGGGAAGATTTCATTCTTTGTGATTGCCGAGTACTTTTTTTTTAAATGTTTATTTATTTTTGAGAGAGAGAGAGGGAGGGGCAGACAGAGAGGGAGAAATAGAAAATCCCAAGCAGGCTCAGCACTGTCAGCACAGAGCCCCAGAAATTTAAAAAAATGATCACCATGATAAATCTAGTTACCATCTGTTAACCATACAAAGGTTTTACAATATTACTGACTATATTCCCTATGCTGTACATTACATCCCCATGTCTTATTTTCTTGTTACAAGTCCCTTATCAGTTACATGGTTGCAATTATTTTCTTCCATTCTATGAATTCTCTTTTCACTTTGCTGATAGTGTGTTTTGACTTACAAACAGTTTTAATTTTTTAATGTTTATTTCTGAGAGAGAGACGAGTGCGAATGGGGGAGAGGCAGAGAGAGGAAGACACAGAATCCAAAGCAGGTTCCAGGCTCTGAGCTGTCAGCACAGAGCCCAACGCGGGGCTCAAACTCACAAGCTGCAAGGTCATGACCTGAGCCGAAGTCGGATGCTTAACCGACTGAGCCACTCAGGTGCCCCAAAAATGGTTTTAATTTCCATGAAGTCCAATTTATCTATTTATTTTCTGGCTCATGCTTTTGGTATCATATCTAAAAATTCATTGCCAAATCCAAGGTCCTAAAGATTATACCTGTATTTTCTTCTAAGAGTGTTGGTTTTTTCACTCCTACACTCTTAGGTTTTTGGTCCATTTTGAGTTTATTTTTGTATATGGCATGAAGTGTAAGAGTCCAGCTTTATGTTTTCCATGTGCCTATACAGTTGTCCCATTACTATTTGTTGAAAAGTTTATTCTTTCACTATTGAATGGTGTTGGCACCCTTTTAAAAAATCAGATGACCACAGAGCATTGTGTTTATTTCTTACCTTCATTTCTGTTCTGCGAAGCAATATGTCTATCCTTTGTCTGTATGACCCTATCTTGATTGCTGTTGCTTTGTAGTAAATTTTGAAATTCGAAAGTGAGAATTCTCTTTTTAGGATTGTTTTGGCTATTCTGGGTCCTTTATATTTCTGTATGAAGTTTAGAACCGGTTGGTCAGTTTCTACAAAGAATCCAGCTGGGATTTGAATAAGGATTGCATCAAATAGGTACGTTAATTTGGAGAGCATTACCATCTTAACAGCATTAAGTCTTCTGATGATGAACATGATGTCTGTTTATTTAGATCATCTTGAATTATTTTCTAATGTTTTGCCATCTTAACCATTTGAAATCTTCATGAGTTTGGGTTAACTTTCTATTAAACTGGACTTTCATTTCTTTGAACAGTGTTTTCTAGTTCATGTATATAAGTTTACACATCTTTTGTTAAATTTATTTCTAAGTATTTTATTCTTTTGATATTATTTTATGTGGAATTGCTTTCTTAATTTCATTTTTGTTATTTACATATTTATTTACTTATATTTATTTATTTTTTTGAGAGAAAGAGGGAGAGGGGCAGACCCGGGGATCATGACCTGAGCCAAATCGAGCTTAACCAGCTGAGCCTCCCAGGTGCCCCTTAATTTCATTTTTGGATTGTTTATTTTTAGTGTACAGAAATATAGTTGATTTTCTTTTTGAAATGTACAAAACTAGAAAATGTAAATAAACCTCAGTATATTCAACCTAAACAATTATCAACTCATGGCCAATCTTGCATCATCCACACACCTACCCACCTTTGTCCTGCCCCCAGATATTTTGAAGTAAATCCCAGGTATTATGTTATTTCAACTGTAAATGTAGGTGGGGAGTGGGGCTTGTAAAATGTATATACATAACCGTAATTTTAATTTAACACTTAAAATTTTAATATTCGTTTTTTAATATCAGATAGTGAGCGTTCATTTTGACTGATTGTCTTACAACTTTTAAAAACCTTTGTTTGAATTAGTATCTAGGTGAGGTCCATATATTGTGATCGGTTGATAGGGTTTTTAGCCCTCTTTTGATCTACAGGCTATCTCGTATTATTTTGCAATATGTATGTTATATGTGTATATATCTCTATCTTTGTGTGTGTGTGTGTGTGTGTAAGACTTTATTTTTTAGAGCAGTTTTAGATTTACAACCAGATTGAGGGTACACACACGCATAGTCTCCCCTATTGTCAACGTCACTCATTAGAATAGTACTTTTTTTTTTAACCAAGGATGACGCTACCTTTGACACCTCATAGTCACCCGGAGTCCATGTTTTAGTTTAGGGTTCGCTCTTGGTGTCGTGTATCCTGTGGGTTTGGACAAAAGTATAAAGACATACCCATCATTATATCATAAAGAATATTTTCACTGTCCTAAAAATCCTCTGTCCTCTGCCTGTTCATACCTTCCTCCCATGCCTGGCAATCACTGATGTTTATATTGTCCCCATAGTTCTGCATATTTGGAATCCTGTGGTAGGTAGCCTTTTCATATTGGCTTCTTTCACTCAGTAATATGCATTTCACTCCATGTTTTTTATAGCTTGATAGCTCATGTCTTTTTAGTGCTGAATAATAGTCCATTGTCTGGATGTGCCACTGTTTATTCATTTACCTACCCAAGGATGTCTTGCCTCCAAGTTTTGGCAATTATTGAATAAAGCTGCTGTAAACATCTCTGTGCAGGTTTTTGTGTGGACATAAGTTTTCATCTCCTTTGGGTAAGTAACAAGGAATGTAATTGCTAGATCATATGGTAAGAATATGTTTAGTTTTGTAAGACACTGACAAACTGTCTTCCAGAATGGCTTTTGTACCATTTTGCATCCCACCAGCAGTGTATGAGAGCTCCTGTTGCTTCACATCCTGCCCAACTTTTGGTGTTTTCAGTGTTCTGGATTTTGGCCATTCTAATAAGTGTGTAGTGCTGTCTCACTGTTGTCTTAATTTGCATTTCCCTGATGACATGTGATGTGGAGCATCTTTTCCATATGCTTATTTGCCATCTATATATCATCTTTGGTGAGGTCTTTGGCCCACTTTTTAATTGGAATGTTTTCTTACTGTTTTTGTTTTCTTATTGTTAGGCATTCTTTTTTTTTAATGTTTATTTTTGAGAGAGAGAGAGCACACACTAATGTGAGTTGGGGAGGGGCAGAGAGGGAGACAGAGGCTTCGCACTGACTCCCATGCGGCGCTTGAACTCACAAACCATGAGATCATGACCTGAGCCAAAGTTGGATGTTCAAATGACTGAGCCAGCCAGGCGCCGCATGAGTTCTTTATATGTTTTTGGATAAGTCATTTATCCGATATGCCTTTTGCAATTATTTTCTCCCAGTCTGGCTTGTCTTTTAATTATTTGGATATTCTCTTTCACAGAACATATGATTTTAATTTTATTTGAATTAAGTTAAATCAAATTTTGTTTTATTATACTTCTAAATGTTTATTTTTGGGTGAAAGAGAGTGAGTGAGGATGGGGCAGAGAGAGGGGGCCAGAGGATCTGAAGCAGGCATTGCACTGAAAGCAGTGAGTCCGATGTGGGGCTCAAACTCATGAACTGTGACATTATGACCTGAGCTGAAGTTGGACTCTCAATTGACTGAGCCCCACAATTTTAATTTTAATGAAGTCCAGCTTATCAATAATTTTTTTCATGGATTGCGTCTTTGGCATTACTATACCCATTATACCCATAGATTTTCTTCTGTTACATTCTAGGAGTTTTATAGTATTGTGTTTTACAGTTAGGTGTGTGATCTGTTTTTGAGTTAATTTTTTTAATGCTTTTTATTTTAACGTTTGTTTATTTTTTGATTCCGTGAGCAGGAGAGCGGGGCAGGGGGACAGAGAATCCCAAGCAGACTCCAAACTACAGAGCCCAACTCGGGGCTTGAATACACAGACCCTAAGATCATGACCCTAGTCGAAATCAAGAGTCAGATGCTCAACTGACTGAGCCATCCAGGCACCCCTGTTTTGAGTTAATTTTTGTGAAACGTGTTAGTTAGGTCTGTGTCTAGATTCATGTTTTTTTGTTTCTGTTTCTTCATGTGGATGTCCATTTGTTCCAACATCATTTGTTGAAGAAACTATATATTTGCCATTGAATTGTCTTGGTTCTTTGAGTTAAAGATCAGTTGACTGTATTTATTGGGTCTGTTTCTGGGCTCTCTCTTCTGTTCCGTTAATATCTTTATTCTTTTACCAGTACCACACTGTCTTGATTACTGTAGTTTTATAGTGAGTCTTGAAGCTACGTAGTGTCAGCTCTCCAACTTTGTTCTTTTCTTTCAATATTATGTTGGCTGTTCTAGGTCTTTTGCCTTTCCATATAAACTTTATTTATTTATTAAACATTTTTTTTTTTAATGTTTATTTTATTTTTGAGAGAGACAGAGCCCGAGCAGGGGAGGGGCAGAGAGAGAGGGAGACACAGAATCCGAAGCAGGCTCTAGGCTCTGAGCTGTTAGCACAGAGCCTGACGTGGGGCTCGAACCCACTAACCATGAGATCATGACCTGAGCTGAAGTCAGATGCTTAACCAATTGAGCCACCCAGGCACCCTCCATATAAACTTTAAAAAAAATTATTTTTAATGTTTATTTATTTTTGAGACAGAGATGAACGGGGGATGGTCAGAGAGAGAGGGAGACACAGAATCTGAAGCAGGCTCCAGGCTCTGAGCTGTCAGTACAGAGCCTGACATGGGCTCGAACTCATGGACCGTGAGATCATGACCTGAGCTGAAGCTCAATTGACTGAGCCACCCAGGAGAATATAAACTTTAGAATCAGTTTATTGACATTCACAAAATAACCTGCTAGGATTTTTATTAAGATTGCATTGTATCTGTATATCAACCTGGGGAAAACTGATAACTTGAAAAAAAATTTTTTTTTGTTTGGATATTTATTTATGTTGGGGGAGAGTGCAAGTGGGCAAGGGCAGAGAGGGGAACAGAGGATCTGAAGCAGGCTCTGTGCTGACAGGCTTTCAACAGCAAGTCCAATATGGGCTTGAACTCACGAACTGAGAGTTCGACCTGAGCCAAAGCCAGATGCTCTGCCCACTGAGCCACCCAGGTGCCCCTAAAAATTTTTTTTAATTCCAGTGTAGTTAACATACAGTGTTATATTAGTTTCAAGTGTGCAATATAGTGATTCAGCAGTTCCATACGTCACCCAATGTTCATCACAAGTGCACTTCTTAGCCCCATTACCCATTTCACCCATACCCCTACCTCCCTCCGGTCTGGTAACAGGAGTGTTTGTTCTTCACAGTTAAGAGTTGTTTCTTAGCTTATTTTTCTCTCTTTCGCCCTCTCTTTTTTTCTCTTTGCTCATCTCTTTCTTAAATTCCACATACAAGTGAAATCATATGGTATTTGTCTTTCTCTGACTGACTTATTTCATTGAGCATGATAGTCTCTAGCTGCATCCATGTTGTTGCCAATGGTAAGATTTCTTTCTTTTTTATGGCTGAATAATGCAAAAAACTGATATTTTATAACATTGAATCTTCCTGTTCATGAACATAGAATATCTCTCCCACTTATTTAGTTCTTTGATTTCATTTATCAGTTTTCTAGTTTTCCTCATATAGATCTTGTACAAACTTTTTTAGATTTATACTTAAGTATTTCATTGTTTTGGGGTGTTGATGTAAATGGTATTCTATGTAATGTCAAATTCCCTTTTTCATTGTTGGTATATAGGAAAGCTAGTCACTTTTTGTATAGTAACCTTGTATTGTGCAATCTTGCTGTAATATTAGTTCCAGGCGTTGTTTTTTTGTTTTGTTTTATTTTTTTGTGATTCTTTCTGATTTTCCAGGTAAATAATATGTCACCCGTGAACAAAGAGCTTTATGTCTTCCTTCCTAATCTCTTTTTTCTCTGTCTTGTCTTATTGCATTAGCAAGGACTTCCAGTACAGTGTTTAAAAGGAGTGGTGAGAGGGGACATCCTTGTGTGGTACCTTATCTTAGTGAGAAAGTTTTGAATTTCTCACCATTAAGTATGTTAGTTGTAGATTTTTTGTAAATAGTTTTCAAGTTGAGGAAATTCATCTCTATTTGTCGTTTACTTAGAGTTGTTATTAGGAATGAATGTTGGATTTGTCAAATGCTTTTTTTTTCATTTATTCATATGATCATGTGATTTTCCTTTTTGCATGTGATGGGTTACATTAATTGATGTTTGAATGTTGAGCCAGCCTTCTATACCTGGGATAAATCCATTTGGTTGTGGTATAGATTTCTTCTTATATGTTTTTGGATTCGGTTTGCTAGTGTTTTGTTGAGGATTTGGTTTACTGATTTTGTTGAGAATTTTTGCATCTGTGTTCATAAGAGAGATTTATCAGTAGTTTTCTTTTGTAATATCTGTGTGGTTTTGCTGTTAGGGTAATGCTTGCCTCAAAGAATTAGTTAGGAAGTATGTCCGTATGTCCTCTGCTTCTATTTTTTTTTTTAAGTTTATTTATTTATTAGGGGAGAGAGAGAGAGAATGATGTTGGGCTTAATCCTATGACACTGGGGTCAAGACCAGAGCTGAAATCAAGAGTCGGATGCTCAGTCCGACTGAGCCACTGAGCCACCGAGCCACCCATGTGTCCCTTCTCTTTCATTTCTGATACTAGTAATTTGTCTCCTCTTTTTCTTTTTTTTTTTTTTTTTTTTTTTTTTTAACTTAACCTGGACTTTTTAAATAAACAGCTTTTGGTTTTGTTGATTTTTCTCTATTGATTTATATTGATTTCACATTTTCAATTTCATTGATTTCTGTTCTAATTCTTACTATTTCTTTTCCTCTGTTTAATTTGGATTTAATTTGTTCTCTTTTTTTTTTTTTTTAATGTTTATTTATTTTGTGGGAGAGAGAACATGCACACACGTGAGCAGGGGAGGGGCAGAGAAGGAGGGAGAGAGAATCCCAAGCAGGCTGCACACTGTGAACGCAGAGCCTGATGTGGGGCTTCAACCCACAAACCGAGATCACAACCTGAGCTGAAATCAAGAGTGGATGCTCCACCGACTCAGCCACGTAGGCATCCCTAATTTGTTCTTTTTCTAGTTTCCTAAGGTGGAAATTTAAATGATTGATTTTATTTTATTCTTAAAAATTATTTATTTATTAATATTTTATTTTTAAGTAATCTCTACACCCAATAGGTGGGCTTTATCTCACAACCCTGAGACTAAGAGTCTCATGCTCCTCGGAGTGAGCCAGCCAGATGCCCCAAGATGATTGATTTTAGATCTTTCTTTTCTCTTATATGTATTCAGAGCTGTCATTTTTCCTCTAAGCACTGCTTTCACTTTATCCCACTAATTTTGATAAATTGTGTTTTCATATTGTTCCAAATTTAAAATTTCTCTTATTACACTGTAATTAACTAATTGTAATTTAAATAAAAACTTGGGAAAAGAATAAAATAGAAAAAAAAAAAACCCAAAAAACAATTTAAAATTTCTCTTGAGATTTCTTCCTTGATCCATATATATTTTTTTAATGTTTGTTTATTCTTGAGAGAGAGTGCAAGTGGGAGAAAGGAAGAGAGAGAGAGGAAGACACAGAATCCAAAGCAGGTTCCAGGCTCTGAGCTGTCAGCACAGAGCCCAACACAGGGCTCAAACCCATGAGCTGTGAGACATAACCTGAGCCTAAGTCAGACACTTAACCGACTGAGCCACCCAGGCACCCCTCCATATGTTTGTTTAGAAGTGGATTATTTAATCTCTGTTTGTTTAGAGATTTTACAGTTATTTTTATATATTTATTTTACTTTTTAAAATGTTTATTTACTTATTATGAGAGAGAGAGCGCATGCATGTTTGTGAGCAGGGGAGGGGCAGAGAGAGGAAGAGAAAGAATCCCAAGCAGGCTCCCCACCGTCAGTGTGGGAGCTAGATGCAGGGCTCCATTTTAGGAATCATGAGATCACCACCTTAGCTGAAATCAAGAATCAGATGCTTAACTGACTGAGCCACCCCAGTGCCCCCAGTTATTTAATTTTTTTTAAAGAAATTGTGGTAGTTTTTCTGTAGTGTTTTCCCACAATCTGGATTTTTCCATTGTTTGACAGTGCTGTGATTTTGACTATTCCTCTGATCCCTGTAATCCCTATAAATTGAAAGTTAGAGGTAGAGGCTTGATCATATTCAGGTTTGATGGTTTTGGTTGTACCTTGTACTTCCTTAAGGGGATTAATTAAGTCTGGTTGTCCGGATGGTTTTGTGATTTTGGTGGTCATAGATGGTCATTGCCTAGATCCATTAAATCATCAGAGAATTCTTGTACCTTTGACTTTTAGTATTAATTACTCTTGACCTTTCTGACTTCAGAGTATTTCATTTTTCTGTTTTTTTCTTGTATCCTTGGTTACTCTGCCATAATTTCCTTATATGCTCCTGTTTTTCTATATATCCCTTAAGTGTTTTATATTCCTTAAGGTTCCATCTTGGGTACCCATCTCACTTTATACACTCTTTGGGTCTGTGGGTAATCTTTTTAAATTTTTGTTGTTGTTGTTTAGCTACCACTTATTCTCCGATTCCCCAGAGTTCCCAGCACAGTACTTTTATTTTAAGCTCTAGAACTGCATATCCAGGATGCCTCATGGATATACTGCATTTCTTCTCTGGGCTGTTCAGTCATCATATTTTTCTGGTTTTCTTCCTTCCTCAGTGGCCGTGCTGCTGATCTGTTTCCTTATCTAGCTCCCCTTGAAGGACAGTACAAATTAAAGTTTTAAGATATCTGGCTCTGATGCCAGACTGTCTAGGTTTGTACAGTCATGACTATTAGATGTTTCCTTGGGCCAGCTACTTAACTTTAGTATGCCTCAACTCATCTGCAAAAATGTGGCTAACAATAATCCCTACCTCATTGGGTTTTATGAGGATTTGGAGAGTTAATATATCTAAAACGTTTAGAACATTCAGCAGCTGTTAGTTGCTATTATGACTGTTATTCCTCATTCTACTGACCTTAAATGTAAATGTTTTCGGTACTTTGTCTTGCTCCTTTTACATTCCCATGTTATCCATTCCCACAGTTTTAAATACTGTCTTTGTGCCAGTTAATTTCAAGTGTTTATACTTCAGTCTTGTAGGTTTAAAATCTATAGAATCTAGAATGCCAACTGATATTTTGGGGAATTCTGAAGGTGTAACAACTACTCAGATCTGTTTGGTTGTGGTGTAGAATTCTTTTTATACATTGTTGGATTCAGTTGACTAATATTTTGTTGAGGATTATATTATACCATAATTCTTCTATAATTTCTTTCAGAGAATAGAAACAGAGGACATAGTTCTTAACTCATTCGTTGAGGCCAGCATTACCCTAACAGCAAAACCACACAGATGTTATAAAAGAAAACTACTGACAAATCTCTGTCATGAACACAGATGCAAAAATCCTCAACTATTCAGATCTGTGTTGAGCTGGGCTGTGAACGCTGGACCTTATACCTCCCAACTCAGTTTTGGAAATGGGTCTGCATGGGGAAGTGGTGTGACCTTGGGTGGGACAACTGTTTGTCCCATTGGACTACAGCCAGTGTAGTCCCCATAGATGAGGGCTGTTAGCTGTTGGCACTCCCAACAGATCTAGTAGTAAGTCCTTTGTTCCTAAAAAGGATCTAGGTGTCCTATTGCAGCATCTACTACACTGCCATTTTCCCCATCTCCAAAATGACCATCTACCTATTTGTTTAGTGACATTTTTCATTTCTTCTTCTCTCCTTGGTAATATTGAAACATTTTCTACTTTCAAATATATATCTCATTCTTTTCCTCTTACCTCCTATCATAGATACCTTTTCTTTCCTTTCCTCTGACCTCATATGCACTCTCTTCACTTCTACTTTTGCCCCTTGGCAAGCTCTGCCACACAGCAAACAGTCCTCTTAAAGTTTAATCAGATCTGGACATTACCTCTGTCACTCTTGAAAGGCTTCTCCTTGTACTTAGGATAGAAAGTCAGTTTCTTGCCCTGGTCTGCACGATTGACTCTTCTTGCCTCTGTCTCTAACCTGTCAGATGCTGGTATCCCCTCATCAACTGTGCTTCAGCCATACTGGTTTGCTCTTATTTCACAGAAAAAAACCAACCTGTTTCCCACATCAGGACTTCAGCTTTTCCTTCCATCTAGAATGACAACTGCTACCTTCATCTTTCATGTCCTTCAGGTCTCAGCTTAAACATCACCTCCTCAGCCTCCTCAGAGAGACAGAGGATTCTTGTTTTCCTTTTTCATTTCCTTACCCCTCTATCATGTTCTTGTTTGTTTCCTTTAGAACTCTCACTACTTTTATTTTATTTTATTTTATTTTATTTTATTTTATTTTATAATTTATTTTTTATTTTGAGGGAGAGAGAACGCATGTGTGAGCAGGAGAGGGACAGAGAGAGGGAGAGAGAGAATCCTTAGCAGGCTCTGCTGTCAGCAGAGTGCCCAAAATGGGACTCAGTCTCACGAAGTGTAAGATCACGACCTGAGCTGAGATCAAGAGTCAGATGCTTAACCCACTGAGCCACCCAGGTGCCCCTTACTACATTTCAAAAATTTTTTAATTTAAATTTGAGTTATTTAACATACAGTGTAATATTACTTTCAGGTATACAATCTAGTGATTCAACACTTAACCTACAACACCCAGTGCTCATAACAAGTGTATTTCTTAATCCCCAGCATCTATGTTACTTTCAGGTATACAATCTAGTGATTCAACACTTAACCTACAACACCCAGTGCTCATAACAAGTGTATTTCTTAATCCCCAGCATCTATGTTAACCCTCCCACCCACCTCCCATCTGGTAACCATCGGTCTGTTCTCTATAGTTAAGAGTCTGTTTCTTGGTTTGGCTCTCTCTCTCCCTTTTTCACTTTGTTTTGTTTTGTAAGTTCCACATAGGAGTGAAATCATACTGTATTTGTCTTTCTCTGACTGACTTATTTCCCTTAGCATAATACCCTCTTGCTCCATCCATGTTGTTGCACATGGGAAGATTTCATTATTTTTTATGGCTGAGTAGTATTTCATTGTGTGTTATATATACACATACATCTTTTTTTTTTCCCCCCTATATCTTTATCTAGTCATCAATCAATAAGACACTTAGGCTGTTTCCATAATTTTGCTATTAATACGTAATGATTCTTTAAACATAGGGGTGTATGTATCCCTTTGAATTAGTATTTTTGTATTCTTTTTTTTTTTTTTTTTTTTTAATTTTTTTTTCCAACTTTTTATTTATTTTTGGGACAGAGAGAGACAGAGCATGAACGGGGGAGGGGCAGAGAGAGAGGGAGACACAGAATCGGAAACAGGCTCCAGGCTCCGAGCCATCAGCTCAGAGCCTGACGCGGGGCTCGAACTCACGGACCGCGAGATCGTGACCTGGCTGAAGTCGGACGCTTAACCGACTGCGCCACCCAGGCGCCCCAGTATTTTTGTATTCTTTGGATAAATACCAAATAGTCTGATTATTGGATTGTAGCATAGTTCTGTTTTTAATTCACTCAATACATTTTTAAAAAATGTTTATTTTTTGAGAGAGAAAGAGCAAGCGAGCAGGGAGGGCAGAGACACAGGGGGGACAAAGGATCCCAAGCGGGCTCCATGCTGAGAGCAGTAAGCCCGATGTGGGGCTCCAACTCACAAACCATGAGATCACAACCTGAACCCAACTTAGAAGCTCAACCAACTCAGCCACCCAGGCACCCCTCACTTACTACATTTTTAATGTTAGATATTTTCTGCTTCTCTGGTATTCTCCCTCTAGAGTGTAAGTAAACTCCATGATGGTATGAAGCCATGTCTGTCTCATTCACTGTGAAGTATAGCACTTTGCATACAGTGAACATTCAGTATTTGTTGAATAAATGTATGAATCAGTGTACTAAATTCTTCCTCAAAATCTGAAGTATAGGGACTTTCTTCCTCCTGTCTTGGTAGCACAGCCCAGCTCAAACTGAAAAGGTGGGAATCAGCCTAAATACCTTTTTCTCTCAGTTCTTTCCCCCATTCTGTTCAGCCACCATGTTCTGTCAGCCCTGTTTTAAACTTTTATCTTGCATTATGAGAAGCATCAATAATCTCTTGCCCCATCTTCCATCAGACACCATCCTAATTCCTTTACAGTCACATAATTGGTCTTTCTAAAAATATAATTATGACTATTTTTTTAATTAAATTTTTTAATGTTTTTATTTAATTTTAAGAGATAGGACATGAGTGGAGGAGGGGCAGAGAGAGAGTGAGAGCGAGAGCGAGAGCGAGAGAGAGAGAGAGAGAGAGAGGGAGATACAGAATCTGAAGCAGGCTCCAGGCTCTGAGCTGTCAGCATAGAACCTGATACGGGACTCGAACCCATGAACTGTGAGATCATGACCTGAGCTGAAGTTGGACACTTAACCAACTGAGCCACCCAGGGGCCCCAATGACCATTCATTTTTCTGCTTCAAAATTGAATTGTTCCTTATTGTGCATAGGATAAAAAAAAGTCTGGGTTTCATAACTTTGTCTACAGGCTGCATCTGCTTTTTACCTTCCTTTCTACTTTTCTTTCTAGCCATCCTTTCCTTTTACACCACCATATTCCAGTAATGCTAATCTGCTTGGGGTCTTTCCAAGTAATCTGCTGTTCTTTGCCTCCTTGTCTTTGATAAGTTCTTCCATTTTCTCTGCCCCTACCCCCAAACTAATATTTAGTCTTCAGAACTTTTCCCAAAGTTAATCTCATCTGTACTAATTTAATACATGGTGCAATTTACTACTGCATGTAATACACTATTATAATCATTTGTTTACCTGATGTGCCTTCCTAGACTGAATTCCTTGTGGTCACAGGTATCTAATTACCTTGTGTGACAATTACTTTACATAGAATGTCACACACAGAAGATGCTTGGTAAATCTCTTCTAAATAAAATCTAGTACAACCCATTCATTTTATAGATGAGCAAACTGAGGCCTAGAGGGGTAAGTGACTTGTTAAAGGCTATCTATTAATTTAGTTAAACTAATCATTGGTAGTGTTATTTGTATATTGTACGTATGTACTTATTTATCTATTTTATTTTATTTTTTATTTTTATTTTTATTTTTATTTTTATTTTTATTTTATTTTTTGTGAGCACGGTTGCTGTGGATAAAACTGTGGGCTCTGGAGTCCAGCTGGTTTTGATTCCTGATTCCGCCACATATTTTGACTTTGAGCAAGTCACTTAACATCTTTAAGCTCTAGTATCTTATAAGATAGTAATTAATAGTATTACAGTATTATTATAAAGAATAAATGAGGTGATCTCAGTAACGGGGTTAGAACAATTCTTGCCACAGAATGAGCAGTAAATATAGTCATTATTATTATTGGCATCTGTCATTGTTCATTGACCACAATGCTTCCTGGAAAAGGCATGAGATTTAGTTGTTATTACAAGCTGGTTCTGGTTTTCTTATAGGCAAGCTGACTGATAGAACAGCGAGCATTTTCCAAGGCAACCAAATGAAACTGAAGCTGGTCAATATTCAAAAAGCCAAAATCTCGACAGCTGCATTCACAAAAGCCTTCTGTCATCACAAAGTCATTGAACTGGATGCTACTGCAGTGCACACTGACCTCCCAATTCCAGACATCATAAGTGGACTCTGCAGCAATAGCTGGATCCAGCAAAACCTTCGGTGTCTCCTGTTGGACTCAACGAGCATCCCTCAGGATTCAAGATTACTGTTCTTTGGTCAGCTCACCGGTCTTCGCGTTTTAAGTGTTTTCAATGTTTGTTTTCATAGTGAAGACCTGGCTAACGTTTCTCAGTTACCAAAACTGGAAAGCTTGGATATCTCCAATACTATGGTCACTAACATCTCTACACTCCTCGCCTGTAAAGATCGACTCAAATCTCTCACAATGCACTATCTAAAGTGTCTGACCATGACCAAACCACAGATTCTTGCAGTTATTAGAGAACTTAAATGTCTGCTTCACCTTGATATTTCTGATCACAGGCAACTCAAATCAGATCTGGCTTTTCATTTGCTGCAGCAAAAGGATATTCTGCCTAATGTTGTGTCACTGGATATATCGGGGGGCAGTTGTATCACCGATGGAGCTGTAGAACTGTTTATACGGCAGCGGCCTGCGATGCAATTTGTGGGACTGTTGGCTACGGATGCTGGTTATTCTGACTTCTTTACTGCAAAGCAAGGCTTGAGGGTTTGTTTTTTATCTGAAATAAGTTTGTTTTCATTTGTTTAGAACATTGTTAGGCTTTTGTTATAAAACAGAATCTGTGCTAGGTATTAGGGTTACAAAGACAGATAAAAAATCCTATGGAGCGAGCGTAACAAAAATGATTGTGTAGCTACCATGTGGTAGGTTGTGGAATTACAACCTAAAGCAAGATATGGTCCTGGCGTGCAGATCTTTAGTTTGATATGATAAGTATAGCCATTTATACATTCCCACCTATATGCCAGATGCCACTTTGTGCATGTTGTTTTCCTCCTTAATCCTCCCATTTTATAGATGAGGAAGTGGAAGCTTAGGTTAAACTTCTTATCCATAATCCTATAACTACCTATTAAACGGTAGAGCTAGGGCTTTTATCCAAGTCTTTGTGACTCTAAAACTTGCTCTGTTCACCTCTGTTGACAGCTAAATATAATTAGTAAGGCAGTGATCAATGTTTTTGCTGAAGGTTTGAGAGAAAACAGTTTTGAAAAGGGTCTTAAGAAAAAAAGTTTGGAACATTGCCAGAGTAAGTTTATAGCCAATCATGATGCTGGTTTTTTTGTTTTTTGTTTTTTAAATATGGAACACTTTATGAATTTGCCTGTTATCCTTGCACAGGAGCCATGCTAATCTTTTCTGTATTGTTTCAGTTTTAGTTTTAGCTTATTGCTGAAGCAAGCACTCATGGTGCTGTTTTTAAAGCAACACACATTGGGTTCAGCTCAGGTCATGATCTCACGGCTCGTGGGTTCGAGCCCTGCATCGGACTCTGTGCTGACAGCTTGGAGCCTGCAGCCTGCTTTGGATTCTGTGTCTCCCTCTCTCTCTGCCCCTCCTTTGCTCACACTCTTTCTCTGTCTCTGTCTCTCTCTGTCTCTCAAAAATAAACGTTAGAGGCACCTGGGTGGCTCAGTCGGTTGAGCGTCTGACTTCAGCTCAGGTCATGATCTCATGGCTTGTGACTTTGAGCCCCACGTTGGGCTCTGTGCTGACAGCTTGGAGCCTGGAGCCTGCTTCAGATTCTGTCTCTGTCTCTGCCCCTCCCCTCCTCATGCACTGTCTCTCTCTCTGTCTCAAATATAAATAAACATTTAAAAAATTTAAATAAACATTAAAAATTTAAAAACCCACAAATTTAAATATTTTTGTTTCAGAATATTTCATTTATTTATTTATATTTTGAGAGAGAGTGCAGGAGGGGCAGAGAGAGAATCCTAAGCAGGCTCCCACAATGCCAGGATGGAGCCCCTTGCGGGGCCCAACCCCATGAACCGTGATATCATGACCTGAGCTGAAATCAGAAGTCTGACACTTAACCGACTGAACCACCCAGGTGCCCCTAAAGTATTTCTTTTTTAAAACAGTGGTTTTCGACCTCGGTTGTACTGTGTAATCACCTGGGAAGCTTTAAAATGTACTGATGCCTGTGTCCTATCTCCCAGAGATTCTGATTTAATTGCTCTGGGACTTGGTGTGGGCATCAAAATTTTGAAAGCTCCCAGGTATTTCTAATGTGCGGCCAAGGTTCAGAACCATTGTTTTGAAATGCTTTTTAATTATACCATACGTAATTCTTTCTAGGCTGAAAGAGCAAAATGATTTGCAGTCATTACTTGTTTTCATCTATCTATCTATGTATCTATCTATCTATCTATCTATCTATCTATCTATTAATGTAGGCCCTACACCCACCATGGGATTGAATTCACAACTGGGAGACTAAGAGACACATGCTCCACTGACTGAGCCAGCCAGGCACCCCAGTTTTTTTTCACATTTTTATTCTTTTTTTCCTCAAACGAAAGGCCTCTTACATTTATTACTGAACCAGCCTACTGGTGCAGAAGCACAGTGACAGAAAAATCATTTCACCTGTAAAACATGTCTGTTGTTCTGGTAGAAGTGATGTTTACAGAATGATAGGATATGAGCACATTACCTTCATGCAACATAAATACGTGTGCCATCTCATGTGCAATCCATTGCAGACCCAGCTTGGTTCTTCTCCAATGCCTCCTCTTGGAGCTATACCTTCTTTTTTTTTTTTTTTGTACCTGATTTTTATTACCAGTTTTCTTGCGAGTCGACTAGGGAATGGAACACTTCTGCTTTTGTTTCTTGGCCAGGAATTATTTGGTCCTGAAAGTCTTATGAGAAGACATGGTGGGAGATAGTCAGCCGCATACCCCACGATGACAGAGAAAAGGAGAGAGCTGTTTTCATATTTTTATTCTTTTGATTTGAAAATAGCAATTGTATTTTGAAGTCTTTTTAATTTTCTGGCATGTCTAGTGAAGGTGTAAGCCATCAGTTAATTAATTAGGCTAGAATTAGAGATAATAGTGAGAACTTTCAGATTAGATATGTAGAGAATTGTTTACTGGGAATGTATACTTAGGCCTGTTTCAGATTAATAGCATTTAGTGTCACAATGATCAAAAGACCACAGCTATTGGGAAAAATTTTTTTTAGTACACACTCTTGGTATATACAATAATATGGGACAAATGCTGGAATATTCTGCAGAGGGATTATGCATGTAGTTAAGATACTGTCAAAGTGGGTACTACCAAAAGATTATGGGAAGCTGTGTTTCAGTAAACTTATCTGGTATACATGTAAGTTTAGTTTATTTTGAAAACTTTAAAGTATGCATTCTATACGGTGTTAGATATTGTTGGGATGGAGAGGAGAAACCACAGTCTTCCCAGTACTAAGAAACTCTAAAGATCTTAAGCCAGCCTTCTGTGGAGTGTAAGGTATGGCAAATTTAAAATTTAAATGGTTCAGAAAAACTTTATTTAATGGAAATATATATGTTTTAGATCAGATGCAAAGTATACTAAGTATCTTCGTTATTTAGGTTGATCAAAAATTTGCTTGCATTAACATGAATAAAATCAAATGTAAGCAAAGACCTTTAAACACAACAAATAACGTTATTTATTGTACCCCAAATTAGAATGGGCAGCATGTACTTAATTCTTTTAAAATGGGCAGAAAGTGGGGGCACTTGGCTGGCTCAGTCTGTATAGTGTGCAACTCTTGATCTCCGGGTCATGAGTTCAAGCCCCATGTTGAGCATGGAGCTTATTTTAAAATATAAAAATAAAAAATAAAATAGGCAGAAAGGGCACCCAGTATTAGTATTAAAAGCCACACACATCTTCATTTGGTAGGAAATCCTTGTGAACCCCCTGGTGGGGTGTGGCGGGGATCCCTTCTGAAGATTGTTTTATAATGGCATCTTCAGGAAGCCAAGAAGAGAGGGTGAGGCAACAGTTATCTGGTCTTCTGCTTGGTCATGTGGTTAATCCTTTGTTTCTTTTTCAGCTCTTAGATCTGGATGGCCATAAAACTTTTTAAAAAATTTTAGAATATATCCATTGTTTTACATTTTTAATGTGGAAGAGTGCCTTAGTCCTTCCTGTCCTTTGTGACATTGATATTTTTGAAGAATACAGACTAGCTTTGTTTTGTAGGCTTTTTGGAAGAATATTCCATTTTGGGTTTGTTGAATGTTTCCTTATGATTAGGTTCTTCATCTTTGGCCAGAATTCCTTGGGAGGCATGTTGTATCAGTCTCAAGAATACAATCCTGAAGCACACAGTGTGCCTCATTAGTCCTGTTACTTTTCATCATACATTCAAAGTATTGTCCAGATATTATATAAAATATCCGGTATAGATAAAATACTATCTATATAATATTGTATTGTTTCTATACTATATGGATAGTATTTTTTTCACTTGCAACTAATAAGTGATGTGTACTTGAAGACTATGCAAATATCCTCGTCCTCATCAAACTTTCTAATCTGGATTTAGCATCCATTGATGATTCTTACCTGAACCAGTCTTGACTGGAATGGTTGCAAAGTGATGATTTTCAAATCTAGCCCTCCTACCATAAGGAAGAGCCCTGCCTTCTGCATCTGTCTGTCTAACCCAACCTCAATGTGAACTCACTGATTCTTAATTGTTTTCAGTGGTTTACAATTCAGTACTGTCCTTAATTATTTTGATGCCCAGTTTGTTACAGATTGGCCAATGGATGCTCCTTCATACTGGCTCCTGTGTTATTTTTTTACATGTCTCCATTGTTATAATTGTTGTTACTATTATTATTTTTGAAGATTTTTATTTTATTTTTTAAAATGTTACTTATTTTGAAAGAGAATGTGAGCAGAGGAGGAGCAGCGGGGGAGAGGGACAGAGGATCTGAAGCAGGCTCTATGCAGACAGCAGTGAATCAGATGCAGGGCTCAGACTCACAATCTGCGAGATCATGACTTTAGCCCAAGTTAGACATTCAACCAACTAAGCCACCCAGGTACCCCTTTGTTGTTATTTTGATCACTTCCTCACTTTCTAGCACATGAAGATGTTTTAGGCTTCATATACTTTCCTGTTCCTAGCCCTTCTGGCATTTCTACTAGGAGCCCTGGTTCCTTTTATTAAGCCAATATCTGAGTACTAGGTTTGTTCATAGTTGTTGGGGTATCTTTGTTGTTGTTGTTGTTGTTGTTTAATGTGTATTTTGAGAGAGAGAGAATGAGAGGACGGGAGGGGCAGAGAGAGAGGGAGAGAGAGAGAGAGAAAGAATACCAAGCAGGCTCTATGCTGCCAGTGCAGAACTCAGTGTGGGACTTGAACTCAAGAACTGTGAGATCATGACCTGAGCTGAAATCAAGAGTCAGACACTTAACCAACTGAGCCACCCAGGCACCCCTGCATATTTTTGTTTTTAAGTCCCTTTTGGGAAACAGGGCTAAGGAGATATATGAAATAAGTTTCAGAGTAATACTTCCAAATGTCCATCCTCACACCATTCTCCTTTGCCTTTCTGTGTTCTTTACTTGCATCTCCTCTTTTCCACAGTGAGAACCTTGGTTCTCAAAACATTGGCACATTTGCTTCATCCTACAGTATACGTAAAAGAGTTTTCAGAATTGGTATACCCATACTATAGTGAAACACAAGCCTGTTAAAAAGAATTGAAAATTTATTTGCAGTACCTTCCCCCGCCAGACTGAGGGTTTAATCAAGGTACTAAGCAGATGTATTTAGGTTCTCTTATTTCCTCTTCTTACACAATAGGTAGTATATACTTTGTATTTATTACTTAACAATATGTCTTGAAAATCACCCCATGTCAGTTCATATTTCCATTCCTTTTTTCTTCTTCTTTTTTAAAAAATAATCTTTACCCCCAATATAGGCTCAAACTCAGGACCCTGAGATCAAGAGGCACATGCTCTACTGACTGAGCCAGTCAAACACCCCTATATTTCCATTCTTTTAAGTTTTTTGGATGACAAAACATACGTTAACATAAAATTTACCATCTTAACCATATTTAAGTGTACAGTTCAATGGTATTAAACACCTTCATAAAGTTGTGCAACCATTACCACCATCCATTTCCATAGCTCTTTTCATCTTGAAAAACTGAAACTATGTACCCATTAAACACTAACTCCTCATTCCCTCCTCTCTCCAGACCCTGGTAACCCCGATTCTACTTTCTGTTTCTGTGATTTTGCCTAAGTACATAAGTGGAATCATACAGTATTTTTGTGATTGGCTTATTTCATTAGCATAAATGTCCTCAAGGTTCATTTGTTGTAACATATTGCAGAATTACTTTCTTTTTTAAGGTTGAATTAAGTGTGTTATGTATATACTACATTTTGCTTATCCATTTATTGTCGATGGACCCTTGGGTTGGTTCCATGTTACTTCCAGCTATTATGAATAATGCTGCTGTCAATAAGGCTATTCATAAATCTTTTTGAGACCCCATATATCTTTTTGAGATCTTGTCAACACTTATTATTTACTGTTTCTGAACAGTAATGATCCTAGTGGGTATCTCTTTGAAGTTTTGATTTGCATTTCCCTACTGATGAGTGATTATTAAGCATGTTTCATGAGCTTATTGACCATTTGTTTGTCTTCTTTGGAGAAAGGTCTGCTCAAGTCCTTTGCCCATTTTTGAGTGGGTTTACTTGTTTTTCATTATTGAGTATAGAAGTTCTCAATATATTGTGAATCTTAATCCCTTACCAGAGATATGATTTGCTGATATTTTCTTTCTGTGAGTTGCCTTTTTACTGTTGATATTATCTTCTGATGCACAAAACTTTAAAAAATTTTAGGTCTTATATATTATATATATATTTTTTCTTTTGTTGCCTGTCTTTGGTATCCTATGCAATAAGTCATTGCCAAATCCATTGTCATGAAGTTTTTGCCCTTTGTATCCTTTTAAGAGTTTTATAGTTTTAGGTCTTACATTTAGGTCTTTGATCCATTTTAATTTTTTTATATATAAAGAGCCTCCAACTTTAGTCTTTTGCGTATGCATATCCAGTTTACTCAGCACAATTTCTTGAAAAGATTGTGCTTTCCTTGTTGAATGATCATGGCATCCTTGTAAAAGTCATTTGACCATATATATACTAAGGATTATTTGGGGGCTTTCTATTCTATTCCATTGGTATATATGTCTGTTTTTATGCCTTTAATATCTTTTAGTAGTGTTTTGTAGTTTTCACCATATAAGTCACCTCCTGGGTTAATTCCTAAGTACTTTATTATATTATTGTAAATGGAATTATTTTCATAATTTCCTTTGCAGATTGTTCATGTTATTATATAGAAATGTGGCTGATTTTTGCTTGTTGACTTTGTGTCCTGCGATTCTTTTTAGTTTCCTTTATTAGTGCTAATAGCTTTTTGTGTGTGTGTGTGGAATCTTTAAGGGGTTTCTGCATATAAGTTTATATTACCTGCAAACAAAGATAATTTTACTTTTTCCTTTGCAATTTGGATGTCATTTGTTTCATTTTCTTGCCTGATTACTCTAGCTAGGACTTCCAGTACTATGTTCAGTAGAAGTCATGAAAGTAGGTATCCTTGTCTGTTCTTGATCTTAGAGTAAATGCTTCCAGTCTTCCACCATTGAATATGATGTTCACTGCAGGTTTTTTATACATGGCTTTTATTAAGTTGAGGTAATTCCCTTTGAATTCCAGTTTATTGAGTGTTTTTGCCATGAAAGGGTGTTGTCAAGTGTTTTTTCTATGTTAATTGAAATAATTATGTTTTTTCCCTTCATTCTGTTAATGTGTGTTATACTAATCAATTTCCATATGTTAAGCCATCCTTGCATTCCAGGAATAAATCTCACTTGGCCATGGTATATAATCCATTTCATATGCTGCTGTATGTAGTTCGCTTATATTTTGTTGAATTTTGAATCACTGTTCTTTAAGTGTATTTCTCTTTAGTTTTCTTGTATCTTTTTCTGGTTTTGGTATCAGGGTAATGCTAGCCTCATAGAATGACTTAGGAAGGGTTTTTCTTCAATTTTTAACCTTTGAGAAGGATAGGTATCACTTAAATGTTTGGTAGAATTTATTAACAAAGCCATCAGATCTAGGACTTCTGTTTGTGAGGAGATCTTTAATTACTGATCCTATGTCCTTACTAAGTTACAGGTCTCTTAAAATTTCCATTTCTTCAGGATTTTGTCTTGTTAAGTGTTGTGTTTCTTGAAACTTGCCTATTTCATCTAAGTTACTCAATTTGTTGGGGCATAACTGTTCATAGTATTCTTAAAATTTTTTTTAATTTCTTTGTGATTAGTAGGAATGTTCCCACATTCATTTCAGATTTTAGTATTTTGAGTTCTGTCTTTTTTTCTTAATCCATCTGGGAGCTAGTGGTTTGTTAATTTCATTTGTTCAAAGAACCAACTTTTGGTTTTACTAAGTTACTCTATTTGTCTATTCTGTATTTCATTTATTTCTGCTATAATCATTATTATTTCCTTCATTCTGCTAGCTTTGGGTTTAATTTGTTCTTTTTCTTTTTCCTTAGGTTGTAAAGATAAGTTGTTGACTTGATTTTTTCTTGTTTTTATTGTTCTTCTCTCTTTTTAAGTTTATTTATTTTGAAAGAGAGGGAAAAGTAAAGAAGAGAGAAAGAGAGAGAGAGAGTAGGTGCAAGCAGAGGAGAGACAGAGAATTCCAAACAAGCTCTGTACAATGCAAGACTTGATCTCACGAACCGCAAGGTCATGGCCTGAGCTGAAATCAAGAGTCAGACACTTAACTAAGTCACCCAGGTGCCTCTTTTTGTTTTCTTCTCTTTTTTCTTTTTTTTTAAGTTTATATATTTATTTTGAGAGAGAAAGAAAGTGAGCAGGGCAAGGGCAGAGAGAGAGGAGTCAAAGGATCCGAAGCGGGCTCTGTGCCGACAGCAGAGAGACCAGTGCAGGGCTCAAACTCATGAATTGTGTGATCATGACCTGAGCTGTAGTCTGACGCTTAACCGACTGAGCCATCCAGGCACCCCATCTTGTTTTCTTAATGTAAACATTTATAGCTATAAATTTCCCTCTTAGCACTGCTTTCCCTGGGTCCTACCAGGTTTAGTATTCTGCGTTTTTGTTTTTATTTGCCTTTAAATATTTTCTAATTTCCCTGTGATTTCTGATTTGATCCATTGGTTATTTAAGAGTGTGTTATCTAATTTCCATAAATTTGTAAATTTTCCAGTTTTACTTCTATTATTTCTAACTTCATCTTGTTGTCAGAAAAGACAGTTTGTATGATATCTGTTTTTAAAAATCTGTAGAGACCTAATTTCTGCTCTGACACATGGTCTCTCCTGGAAAAGTCCCACGTGCACCTTAAAGGCTGTGGATGCTGGTATCGTTGGGTAGAGTGTTTTGCATACGTCTGTTAGATCTAATTGGTTTATTGTGTTAAGTCCTTTGTTTCCTTACTTCTGTCTGGTTCTATCCATTATGGAGTGGGTTATTGAAGTCTCCATTATTGTAGAAATGTCTGTTTCTCCCTTTAATTCTGTCAGTTTTTGTGTCATGTTTTTGGTTTGTTTTGTTTTGTTTTGAGAGAGAGAGAGAGACAGAGAGAGAGAGAGAGAGAGAGACAGAGAGAATGAGCTGGCAAAGGGGAGGGGCAGAGGGAGAAGTAGAAAGAGAATCTTAAGCAGGTTCCATGCTCAGAGCAGAGCCTGATGCAGGGCTCTATCTCACCACCGTGAGATCATGACCTAAGCTGAAATCAAGAGTTGGATGCTGAACTGACTGAGCCATCCAGGTGCCCCTATGTGTCATATGTTTTAATAGTCTGTCATTAGATACATCAGTGTGTACACTTATTATATCTTCTTGCTGTACTGCACCTTTTATTGATATATAATGTCTTGCTTTGTCTCTTGTAACCTCTTCTGATTTTAAAGTCTATTTTGTCTGACAGTAGTATAGTCACCCCTGCTGTCTTTTGGTTATATTTGCATGGAATGTTTTTTTTCCATCCTTTCATTTTCCATCTAGCTATGTCTTTGGATCTAAAGTGAGTCTCTTGTAGATAGTGTATAGTTGGATCATATGTTTAATTCATTCTTCCAATCTTTGTCTTTTGATTGTAGCATTTAATCCATCTACATTTAAAGTAATTAGTGATAAGGAGGGACTTATGTCATTTTGCTCTTTGGTTTCTATATGTTTTGCAGCTTTTTTTGTTTCTCATCTCCTGCATTACTATTTTCCTTTTGTTCAGCTGATTTTTTTATAATGAAATGTTTAAACTCCTTTCTCATTTCCTTTTGTGTATTTTCTGTAACAGTTTTCTTTGTGGTTATCGTGGAGATTACATTTAATATCCTAAAGTCACAATACTCCAATTTGAGTATCAGCTTCACTTCAGTGACCTAAAACACTGCTCATTTACATCTCCATTCTCACCCCTTTTAATCAATGATATCCCCAAATTATATCATTATGCATTTTTTGCCCCAGAGTATAAAAATTGATAATTCAAGTTATAATAACACTAGCTTTTAGAATAATAATTTTTTTTTTTTTTTTAGCAAATGTATTCGTTTCTTAAATCATGTAGAAAACAAAAAGTTACAAACCAGTTTTTTGTTTTTTTGTTTTTTGTTTTTTTGTTTTTTTGTTTTTTTTGAGTAATTTCTACACCCAACATGGGGCTTGAACTCATGACCCTGAGATCAAGAGTCACATACTGTACCAACTTAGCCAGCCAGGTGCTCCTACAAACCAGTGTTAATATATCACTAGTTTTGTTTTGTTTTTGTTTTAGTGTTTATTTATTTTTGAGACAGAGACAGAACACGAGTGGGGGAGGGACAGAGAAGGAGGGAGACACAGAATCAAAAACAGGCTCCAGATTCTGAGCTGTCAGCACAGAGCCTTATGTGGGGCTCGAACTCATGAACCAGAGAGATCATGACCTGAGACGATGTTGGACGCTTAACTGACTGAGCCACCTAGGTGCCCCAATATATCACTAGTTTTTTAAATGGACCATGTATATACCTCTGTTGAGATCTTTATTACCTCAGATGGCTTATTACTGTCTAGTGTTACTTTATTTTACTCTGCAGGACTCCTTTGAGCATTTCTTTTTTTTTTTTTTTTTTTTTTTTTTAATTTTTTTTTTTTCAACGTTTATTTATTTTTTTTTTTGGGACAGAGAGAGACAGAGCATGAACGGGGGAGGGGTAGAGAGAGAGGGAGACACAGAATCGGAAACAGGCTCCAGGCTCTGAGCCATCAGCCCAGAGCCTGACGCGGGGCTCGAACTCACGGACCGCGAGATGGTGACCTGGCTGAAGTCGGACGCTTAACCGACTGTGCCACCCAGGCGCCCCTCCTTTGAGCATTTCTTACAGGACAGGTTTAGTGATAATGAATTTCTTCAACTTTTTTTTTATCTGGGAATGTCTTGATTTCTCCCTTACATTTGAAGGACAGTTTTGCTGGATATAGGATTCTTGGTTAACAGGGTTTTTTTTCTTTTAACAATTCAAACATATCTGTTTTCCCACTGTCTTCTGCCCTTTAAAGTTTCTGATGAGAAATCTGCAGATAATCTCATCAGGGATCCCTTATGTATGATGCTTTGCTTCTCTTGCTGCTTCCAAGATTTTCTTTGTCTTTAGCCTTCAAAAATTTGATTATAATGTGTCTTGGTGTGAGTATTCTTGAGTTCATCTTACTCTAGATTTCCTAGGATATTTATATTAATGTCTTTAATCAAATTTGGGAATTTTTCAGTCATATTTTCTTCAGATATTCTCTCAGCCCCTCTCTTTGTCTTCTGGGATGCCCACAATGTGTAGTTTGGTCTGCTCCTTGGTATTTCATAGGTTCCTGAGGGTCTCTTCACATTTTGTTTTCATCTTTTTGCTTTTTGTTCCTCTGACTACTCATTTCTGTTGTCCTGCTTTCGAATTGGTTGATTCTTCTGTCTGGTGAAATCTGCCTTTGAATCCCTCTAGTGAAGTTTTCGTTTCAGTTATTGTACTTTTCAGCTCAAGAATTTCTTTTCTTTTTCTTTTTCCTTTTTTTAAAAAATTTTTAAAAAATATTTGCTTATTTTTGAGAGAGAGAGACAGAGTGTGAGCAGGTTAGGGACAGAGAGAGAGGGAAACACAGAATCCAAAGCAGGCTCCACGCTCTGATCTGTCAGCAGAGAGCCTGACGCGGGGCTTGAACCCACGAACCGTAAGATCATGACCTGAGCTGATGTTGGATGCTTAACTGACTGAGCCACCCATGTACCCCTTCTTTTTCTTTTTTATGATTTCTGTCTGTATTGATTTTTTTCTCTTTTGCTCATGCATCATTTCCTTGACTTTATGTATATCTTCCTTTAGTTCTTTGAACATCTGCAAGACAGTTGTCTAGAAGTCTTTCCTAGTAGATTTGCCATCTGTTTTTTTTTTTTTATAGGGACAGTTTCTCTTGATTCCTTTTTCTTTCAAATGAGCCATACTTCCTTAATTGTTTGTATGCCTTGTGATTTTTTTTCTTGTTAAAAACTGGACATTTGAAACTTATAATATGGTAGCTCTAGAAATTAGATTGTCTCCTTTCCCTAGGGTTGGCTGTTTTGTTACTGTGTTTGTTTTTGTTTTGTTTTGACCTGTGCCAGATATCAACCTGAAGTATAAACTTAAAGGTCTTTTTAGGTCTTCTCTGAATCTTTCTTGGGTCTGTGCAGTCACTTTGGAATTTTCTCTGTATATGCATTTGTTTTGAATGTTTTAGTCTTTAATGTCTGGCTTCCCAAATTAGAAAAAGAGTAAAAGGAAGACAAGGGGGATATAAAGGACACTGGCCCTTTAACTTCCCTGGAAGTCAGTTTGCTTGGAGGGAGAGGTGCAGCGATCGTGGCTTCTCACCTGCGTCCTGTACCCTGTTCTCAGAAGCAGCATTCTGTGATCAGAACACATATCCCTGATAATTGGGAGTCATGATCCTTTTTCCTTTCTTGGCTCCTACAAGCCAAGTGCATGCTGCCCTGGATTATTTCTGGGGGCTGATGGGTGGGGGTGGACAGCTGTTACTGTGCTAAGAGCTGAAATAGATGGAAACGAATCACAATTTCCTGTCTAAGGCTTCTCTGGGAAATTGCAAGCCTTTGATAAACTCCTGGGTTCTGACATAGTTATATCAGACAGATAATTTCCCAATGTACTTGTTGACTATGTGGGGACACAGATCTATGATTAAATATGTTAAATGTTCACCATCTGTCCTTTTGCTAGAGTTACCTCCGTCATCTCTTGGTTACTGTATGAAACTTACTCTCTAGCAGATTTTCCAGGAAGGAGATTTGTGTCCTATTCTCTGAGTTCTTATTATTCAGTATTTTATATTTTTATAACCTTGATATTTGAAGTATAGCTTGGCTGAATACAAACTCCTTTTTTACCCTTTTCTTTCCTGGTTTCTTGAAAATTCTCCACTGTTGACTTGCTTTGTATGTTGCTTTTTAAGTTCCGTGACAATCTAATTCTCTGTGTTATTTATTTGATCTTTTTATGTGGAAGCCCTGCAGATTGTTTTTTTCTTTATCTTTAAATTTAATCTTTGTACTCTGATATGTCTCAGACGATCTCAGTTAGTTGTCCCTGGTACTGGGTGGATCCTTTCAATGTATTGATTTAGGTCTTTTTAAAAATTATTTCTGGAAAGTTTTTCTAGATAATAGTTTTAAATATTAGTTTTCCCCTAAGGACCTTCAAATATATACATCTTGGATCTTCTTTGTCTTTTTTCCATAACAACACTCAATCTTAGACCATTTGTACTTTTTTCTTTCTTTTTGTTTTAAGTTTATTTATTTATTTTGAGAGAGAGAGAGAGAAAGACAGAGCACATGAGCAGAGGGTGGACGAGGGGCAGAAGAGAGGGAGAGAAAGACTCCCAAGTAGGCTCTGTACCACCAGCAGAGTACAATGTGGTGCTCGAACCCATGCACCGTGAGAGCATGACTTGAGCCAAAGTCAAGAGCTGGACCCTTAACCAACTGAGCCACGCAGGAACCCCTGTACTTCTTTCTTTTTAAAAAATTTTGTTTTCTTGCATTTCTTTTCATTACTAAATTTTTATTCAAATCCACGCTTCCTTGGGTGCCTTGTAACTTAGTTTTTATATTTGATATGATTTTGTCTTTTTCTTTCCTGAGTTTAATCAACCATTGTCTCATCTTTTCATTGAGGGTATTTTTTCATATCCCCAAATGCTTACGGAGAATATTTAATTCAGATTAGTGCTGTGTTAAAATTTTCTTCTGATTTGTTGTTGGTTTATAGGAAGAAATGCTACTTAGAAATTTCTTATAAATAGCTATATATGGAATTGGTTTGAATTTTTTACTTTTTGGTATTTAATGGACATAGCTCCTACTTGAGAAGCATTGTCCATTAGTGATGTCAATCAGTGATGTGAGGTTTCTTCAGTGATAATGATACTACTGGTCATGGTAGAGTGGAGAGGGGATTGTTTTCATTTTACAAGATTCTGAATTTTCCCCTTTATTTCCTTCTCCACTACCCAGGAATGCTGAAAATTGGGTCATACTTAGTTTTATTTGCATTCCTTATTAATTTTATGTTTTGGATCATGGTGGGGGGGGGGGGTACCATTATCCTCCAGACCCAAAGTCTATATGTAGATTTTTTAAAGTTATTATTTAGGTGGTAGCAAGAAAGAATTGTGTTAATATTTAATAAATAAAAAGTAATACTACAAAAAAAGTCCTTTTCCCTTCCATTTTAGTTATTTTATGTGGCCTTTTACCTTTCTCTTATTACCTAATTTATTCTATATGAGTACTTAGAAAACATATGCAGTCATGGTTATTGATTGTTTAAAAATTTATATGCCACCCATTATTCAGTTGAAGTCTTTTTTTTTTTTTTTTGAAGTCTTAACTGTAATATAGTTGTAGGGAGATGGCATTTCACTTTAGCTCCATCACTGAATTGGTTTGTTAAAATTAGCACCATACTTCATCTCTCTGACCCCATCTGTAAAAATGGGATTGAGGAGACCGTTTACCTATTAGAATTCAATAAGAGTAACTTTGTAATGCACCTGGAACACTGAATTGAATACCTGTCATTGTTTCTAACACTCAAAACCCCTTAAAAACCTGAGTAGTGAAACCTATTGGTAATATTTTTGTTTTTCAGGTTGCTGGAGGAGCCAATATGAGCCAGATTTCAGAAGCTCTGAGTCGATACAGGAATAGGTCATGTTTTATGAAGGAAGCCCTTTACAGGCTCTTCACAGAGACGTTTTCAATGCAGGTAACCATGCCTGCGATTTTAAAGGTAACTATACCTCAGAAAGGTAGTTTTTGTTACCACTTTTTACTTAGTTCATTAAAGCTGTTCACAAAACACTGACTGCAGTAATTTATATGCCTTATTCTATAGTGAGCCACAGTACCCTCACAGAGAAAGGAAAACAATTGTTAGACTTAACTACTAGACCATTTCTCATTTTGAGCATCTGAATCAATTAGAATCATCCAGCGTTTTGATTTTACCTGAGAAGGGTCTATAGGAGCACTGTACTATTTTGCCTACAATAAGAGATATAATTTATAAACACAAAGTCACTTTGCCCTAAATGTTGTTTCTTATTCATTCATTCATTTGGTTACTCTTTGTTTTTTATTTAAAAAATAATGTTTTTTAAATGTTTACTTATTTTTGAGAGAGACAGAGACAGAGTGCGAGTGGGGGAGGGGCAGACACAGAGGGAGACACAGAATCCAAAGCAGGCTCCAAAGTCTGAGCTGTCAGCACAGAGCCCAACGCGGGGCTCAAACTCACGAGCTGCGAGATCATGACTTGAGCCAAAGTCAGACACTTAACCGACTGAGCCACCCAGGCACTCCATTTGTTTACTCTTTAAAATCTAACCTCTGGTTTTCTAAAAGAAAACATCAGTATCTCCAACAAGAACAGAGCAAAATGTAATAATTGAAGGTGGCCAAATCTACCATTTAAAGTATTTTGTGAATAAAGTAAAATTACCAGTATTGGTAGGTCCAGGCTTTGGTTTACAGAAGAATGAATTTTTTTTTTTTATTTTTATGTTTATTTATTTTTGAGAGAGAGAGGAAGACAGAGGATCTGAAGCGGGCTCTGTGCTAAGAGTGGAGAGCCCGATGTGGGGCTCAAACTCATGATCCGTGAGATCATGACCTGAGCCAAAGTTGGACGCTTAACTGACTGAGCTGCCCAGGCACCCCTACAGAATGAATTTATTTTAAATTTTATTGGAAGTATTAAGTGGTTTGGGAAAGAAAACTGCAGTTATTTAGAGTGAAATGTAACGTGGAAATGAAGAGTCTTAAAGTCACTGTGTCTTTATTATTTGTAATTCTCTGCATTTCCTTAAAAATATGGATATTTCTGCCTCATGCGAGATTAGATTTGTTCATAACCTAAAAGCAGCACTGTATAAAGAGAAAAAATTCTGGACTTTTCCCATTTGTAATGATACTGAATTTGGTGTTCTAAAAGTCCATTTCATATCAAAGATTCTATGATTTTTGAAAACCATGGGTTTTTTAAAATTATTTCTGCATTTTTTTTTTTTAAACATTTATTCATTTTTGAGACAGAGACAGAGCATGAACAGGGCAGGGTCAGAGAGAGGGAGACACAGAATCCGAAACAGGCTCCAGGCTCTGAGCTGTCAGCACAGAGCCCGACGCGGGGCTCGAACTCACGGACTGCGAGATCATGACCTGAGCCGAAGTCGGACGCTTAACCGACTGCGCCACCCAGGTGCCCCGAGGGGCTCTGGTCTCTTAAAATCATGGTTCATGCAAGTATCAGCAGACTAGTTTCTGAGGTAGATAGGGATGATTATTATCCCTGTTGGATAGACAAAACAGATTGCTTTGTCCTTAAATGTTAGAGCAGGGGTGGTCTGAGGTTAGAATGGCACCTCCATTTTACATGAGTGTTGTAGGTCTTTCACAGTTTGTCTTCCAGTTACCTTTCTAATGTTATGCTTTACCATTTTTCAAATGCTTTCAAAATTTCTGTTAAATTCAAATTTTCTCCTCCGCTAATGGATTCATCCCATCCTTTTGTTTATTTTGTGTATTTCCTTATCACCTTTCCCTTCCTTGGGAATCTCCTCTTCATTTCATCCCTACCTCCGTCTTATTCTGTCCAAATCTTAGCTGCAACCCTGCTTAAATGTGCTCTCTGAAAGAAGTCTTCTGATTCCATACCAGAAATGATTGCTCCCTCCACAGTGACCTTAGGCAGCACTTTATGTATACTTCTTTTATGATGCTTTCTTTTTTCCAGTTTCATGTTTTGATAGCCCTCACAGTATCCTTTGTTTACATACCTTATTTTTCTCACAAGGCTTTATGTTAAGGAATTAGGGTGTAAGTAATTCATGTTTGTGTCCCCTGTAGTGCTTATCACAATGCTTTGTATGGAGTGAGGTTCGATAAAGGATTATGAAATTACTGAGGAAACAGAAGTCCAAAGAAGGGAAGTGACTTGCCTTTAGTCACAGAGCTAGTTAATGGCTGCATTTGGATTGGAAGGTATTGCTGGTGTCCTAAAATAATAAATGCTGAGGATAGGGAAAATCTGTTACTTTCTGGCCCAATGAACAGATATTTTTGCCAATTAACACAAAAACAAGACAGTTTAAAGAATGCTAATGTTGTCATATGCCACTAAAAACAAGTTCATCTTCAGCTTGTGGCTGTAGGAATGAGGAATCATCCATTGGATTTGCCAGTGCAGTTCACAGCCAGTGCTTGCGCCCTCAACTTAACACGCCAGGGCCTGGCCAGGGGGATGCCTGTTCGTCTGTTGTCAGAGGTCACCTGTCTGCTTTTCAAGGCTCTGAAAAATTTCCCCCATTACCAGCAGGTAATTTGAATTGAATACTTGACTGTGCTTCTTACTTCAGGGCAAATACATGAAAAAAATTATTAGTATTAGTTATTATTAGTTTTAGCATTATTTTCTTTTTATTTTTCATCCTACCTGAAAGAATGAGAGAATAAATAAGGAATTTATATTTGTTATAGAAAAAAATAGCAAATTTGGATAAGCAGTTGGGTTCAAATTTTTAAAATTTCTCAAAAACCAGTTACCCAGAAACCCATGTACTATTAACACTTCAGTACATCGTTATAAGCTTAACATCATATGTGAAAGTTAACTTGAATTGAATCATAGATCTAAATATAAAAGGTAAAACCCTAAAACTTGTAGAAGAAAACATAGGAGAAAATATTTGTGACCTTGAAGTAGGCAAAGTTTTCTTAGGATACAAAAAGCACATATCATGAAAGAAAAATAATAAATTTAGAATTCATCAAAATAAGCTTCTCACACACATACACAAATTGAAAAGGGTGAGCTGTGGGCTGGGAAAAATGTTTATTTTGTATATATGAGAAAAGACTTTTATAGAAAATATAAAAAAAAACTCTTAGTAATACAAGATAAACCAATTTTTTTAAAAGGCAAAAGATTTGAGCACTTTACCCAAGAATACATACAGATGACAAATGAGTATGTAAGAAGATGCTCAGTGTGTTTAGTTATTAAAACCACATTGAGATACCACTGCATACCTAGTACTACTACACACTAGATTGGTTGAAATCAAAAGTGTTGGCAGGGGTGTGGAGCAACTGAGATTCTCACATATTGATGTGAAGAATGTAAAATGATGCAATTACCAGTTTGACGTTGGCTTACAAAGTTAGACATATACCTTCTACACTACCTAGTCATTCCACTACTAGAGAAATGAAATCATATATTCATACAGAGACTTCTACATGAATGTTCATAATATCTTTATTCATAATATATCTCCTAAAACTGAAAACTTTTCAGTTGTTCAGCAACAGATGAATAGATAAATTGTGGTATGTTCGTATAGAAAAATACTATTTGGCAATAAAAAGGAAAAAAGTACTCATGTGCAATATGGGTGAATCTCAAAAACATTATATACTGAGCAAAATAAGCCAGACACAGAAGAGTAGATACCATATGATTCCATTTATGTGAAACTTGAGAAAAGATTAGTCTCTTAGGACAATGTAATTTTCTGGGGTTGAAGCCTGTGAGGTTAAGATTGCAGTGCAGTGCAGATTAAGGTTAAGTTGCAGTGCAACTCTTTGGGGTGATGGAAATATTTTTTATCTTAACTATGGTGATGGTGGATGGTAGTGGTTACACAGCTGTATCAATTTGTCAAATCTAATTGAAGTATGTACTTGAAATGTAAAATTTTTAAAATACAATAAGGAAGGTGGTTTTTCCTCATAAAAAAAAAAAAATCTATTTCTACTTTCTGTTGAGAAGTTGGAAGCTCCTTCGCAGTTTGGTGTTAATTCCTACATGGAAGGCATCAGTTGGAGTAAGAACTGCCCCTATAAGAGGCCATTAATTCTCGTTTGCCGTAATTCCTACAACTGCTCTGCTCTGTCACATTCAGCCCACTTCACTTGTTTGTTACTGCCCAGTTCCTGTTGGCATTTCAGGCTTGCTGGCCCTGCCTCTTAAACTACTTCAGTCATACAGGCCTACTTATTATGGCCTTTCAAAGAAATGGTATGTTTTTCTATTCCTACAACTTTCCCATGAGGCTTTCTCTTTCTTTCCTGTCTCTAATGACCCAGTTTCATCCCTGCTGGTTCTTAGGTAGCAGGTATAACTCTATCACATAGTTATGAGAGATCTGGTAAGGACATTTGTAGATGGCCCAGGCTTCAGGTAATTGATTTAGACTGACCCATAGTCAGGCCATTGGGGTTCAGGAGAAAAGACCCCACTTTGTCAAAAAAAAAAAAAGGTAGGGGGAGGATTGTTCTTTAGGCAGAGGTAAATGTGACAGAGTAAGATTAAATGAACTTGGAAGTACACAGAGGCAGGTACACAGTGAGCTCTCAGTAAATGCCTAGAATCTTTATTTAGAATGGGGTATACCTTTGCTCAAAATTATTTTTCTTTATTCCCTTAAAGTTACAGAAGAATTGTCTTCTCTCCTTAACCAATTCCAGGATTCTTGTGGATGTTCCATTTGACAGGCAAGTATACAACTTGGTCATCTGATTTTGGGGTGTTGACTAGTGTTACTCTGAACATTGTTGGCTTTGGTTATTAGCTTATTAGCAAGGGTTTGGTTAAGGCTGGGCTAAGGTGTTTGAGGAGAATGTTCTGTTGAGCCTCTTCCACAGAGGTGATTAGAAGTACCCTACAGATGACCCTTGAAAAAATGCAGGGATTAGGGACACTCACACTACACCCCCGCCCGTCAAAACGCATGTATAATTCTGACTCAACCAGAACTTTACTAGTAGCTTGCTATTGACTGAAAAGCCTTAGTGATAAAATAGTCGATTAACATGTGTTTTGTATGTTAAATATTATATATTATATTCTACATTAAAGTAAGCTAGAGAAAAGAAAATGTTATTAAGAAAATCATAAAGAAGGGGCACCTAGGTGGCTCAATCAGTTAAGCATCTGACTCTTGATCTAGGCTCTGGTCCTGATCTCGCTGTGGATTGAGCTCTGCATTGTGCTCTGTGCTCTGACAGGCAGTCTGCTTGGGATTCTCTCCTCTCCCTCTGCCCCTCCCCCAGTCATGCTCTCCCCAAAAATAAATAAATATTTTTTTAAAAAGAAAAAATCATAAATAGAAAACAATACATTTATAGTACTGTACTATATTTATTGATACCAAAAGTTTATATTATCTACTTCTAAGGTGAAACTTCTGTCAGTACCTATATCAATATCATCTACAAAACACTGTAGATGTTTTATGTATTACTAATGCTAGATATCAAAAATGAAAAGATAATGTGGGGTATCTGGCTGTTTTAGTAGAGTGTGCGACTTGATCTCAGGGTCATGGAATTCAAGCCCTACATTGGCGGTAGAGTTTACTTAGGTTTTTCTTTTTCTTTTTTTTTTTTTTTTAATGTTTTATTTATTTTTGAGAGAGAGACAGCATGAGCAGGGGAGGGGCAGAGAGAGAGGGAGACACAGAATCCGAAGCAGGCTCCAGGCTCCAAGCTGTCCTCACAGAGCCTGACGCAGGGCTTGAACACAAGAACTGTGAGATCATGGCTGGAGCCAAAGTCAGCCACCCAACCAGCTGAGCCACCTAGGTGCCCCGAGTTTACTTAGGAAGGAAGGAAAGAAGGAAAGATAGTGTGAAAAATATTTATTTACAAGTGTATTCATGCATTGATAATGAAGAAGCAGCAATATGATTGCTTTATGGTAGTATAGTATAATCAATGAATTGTTTCATGGTAGCCTAGCCTTACACTAATGAATGAATTGCTGTAAAATTTTCATGGCATAGAGTAAAGCAGTCATATTTATCATACAGTGTTGGAAACATTGTTACTTTAAAAAAAAAACAAAACTACTGGGGTGCCTGGGTGGCTTAGTAGGTTGAGCATCTGACTTTGGCTCAGGTCATGGTCTCACAGTTTGTGAGTTCGAGCCCTGCCTTGGGCTCTGTGCTGACAGCTCAGAGCCTGGAGCCTGCTTCTGATTCTGTGTCTCTTTCTCTCTCTGCCCCTCCCCCACTTGTGCTCTGTCTCTCAAAAATAAATAAATGTAAAAAAAAAAAAAACAAATTAAAAAAAAAAAACAACTACTTGCCTTTGATAATAGGCTGAAATGCAGTTTCTTCAGTTATGGCAGAGGCATATTATATGGTAATGTAATTCTTGGAAAGCAAAATTACAAAATGATAAGAAAACTAACATGTTTTTAATCTTATATTAAATATCACTTACCTTATGCTCTATAAGGGTAGGCTGTCCACTTCCATGCAAGTCTTGCATGTGATGTTGTACATCCTGAATACTTAGGCATTAATAAGGACACAGACACCTCTCATACAATTCTTGCTATACAGTTATTAGATGTTCATATGAAGATACATACACAACAGAGAGGTTTATTAACTGTAGGCATGATGATTATTTACTGCTCATTAAGTAGAATTGGATCATCATAAAGGTCTTCATCCTCATTGTTTTCATGTTGACCAGGCTGAGGAGAAAGAGGAGGGGTTAATCTTGCTGTCTTGGGGGTGAAAGAGGTGGAGGACATGGAAGGGGAGGCAGCCACACTTGGTATAACTTTACTGCATCATAATTTCTGTCTGACTTCTTTGCTTTTTCATTTCTCTAGAGATACTTCTATACAGTACCAATTTTTCTTCCACCATTTGCTTTAGTTTCATTGCCCGTATTATAGAAGGGTCCATGTTATAAAATAAGTCAAAAGCAGTCTTGAATAACTGGGATCCTTCTGCCCGACTGTCTAATGTCAGTCTATTATCTGGTACTGCCTCTCCTACATCTTCTTCCTCGCTGTCCAGCACTGGTTTGGAAGCGCTCATCTGTATCAAATTGACATCTGTTAATTCCTCTGGTGTGGGGTCTATTAACTCTTGAATTTCTCCAAGATCTGTATCTTGAAACTTCACCCCCCACCTTTTTTTGGCCATATCTACAGTCTCTTTCATGATTTCCTTGATTGGCTGTCATAAATCCTATAAAGTCATACACAGCAAATGGATACAGTTTTCTCCAGCAGAAATTTATTGTCTCGGGCTTGATGGCTTTTATGGCTTTTCCTGTAACAATAGTTGCATCTTCGATGGTGTAATACTTCCAGACTTTCATGATGTTCTATTGGGATTCTCTTCCAAAATGTTGACAGTCCTTCCATAGAGTACTGTGTGTAATGAGCCTTAAAGGTCCCTATCACCCTGATCTAGAGGCTGAATTAGAGACCCTGTGTTTGGGGGCAGATAGACCTCCTCAGTGCTTGAAATCATGGGGTTCTGGGGGCCAGGGGAATTATCCAATATGAAAAGAATTTAAAAAAATTTTTTTAGTGTTTGTTTATTTTTGAGAGACAGAGTCAGTGCAAGCGGGGTAGGGGCAGAGAGAGAGGGAGACCCAGAATCTGAAACAGGCTCCAGGCTCTGAGCTGTCAGCACAGAGCCCTACGCAAGGCATGAACCCACAAACCACGAGATCATGACCTGAGCCAAACTGGAGGCTCAACTGACTGAGCCACCCAGGCACCCCAATATGAAGAGAATTTTAAAGACAGTCCTTTATTGGCAAGGTAATTCCTGACTTCAGGGACAAAGTATGGAACCAATCGATAAAAAGGATTCTTGTCCAGGCCTTCTTGTACAACCAAAAGACTAGCATCCTATGTTTATCTTTTCCCTTCAAGTCTTCGGAGTTAGCAGCTTTATGGATAAGGGCAGTTCTTATCGTAAAACTGACTGCATTTGTACAAAACAGTAGAGTTAACCTATTCTTTCCTGCCTTAAGTCAAACCTCTTTCTAAAAAGCAAACTATCCTTTGCTGGCATTAAATTTTGCAATTTTAGGGGCACCTGGACTGGCTCAGAAGTACCTGAGGCTTTTTTTTTTTTTTTAAGTTTATTTATTTATTTTGAGAGAGAGAGCACACGTGCCAGCAGGGAAGGTGTAGTGAGAGAGCCAGTGCAGAGCCTGATGCGGGGCTCAAACTCGTAAACCATGAGATCACGACCTGAGCCGAAGTCAACAGTCGGATACTCAACAGACTGAGCCACCCAAGAGCCTTGGAAGAACATATGACTTTTGATCTCAGGGTTGTGAGTTCGAGCCCACTGGTTGTAGAAATTACAAAAAATAAACTTAAATTTTTTTTTGCAGTTTTAGATCCTTTCCCTTCCTTTTCCTTTAACTTGTCATATGGTCACTTTTTCTCAAGTCATATTAGAGTCTATAACTATGCTTTTCTTATGGCAATCCCTGCCCACATAAAAGCTGCATTTTCAATAAGATAAAAGGGTGTTTTGCAAAAAAGCGCAAGGTTTCATGACAGCTGGCATAGCTGCAGCAACACCTTCACCAATTTCTCTTTTCTTTTCTTTCTTTTTTACTGTGGTCTTTATTCTGGGTTCATTTATGAAATGATGGGCACCCCAGCTGCAGTCTTCAATCTATGGTAGATATCAGGCAGTTCAACTTTTTCTTGTAATGGCATGATTTTTCTTTGTTTCTAGGGAGCACTTCCAACATCAGTGGCATTTTTATATGGGTCTCATGGTGTTATTCAGGGTTTACAATATTTTACTAAACAGTGAAAAATATGTGAGTACTGCAAGAGATTACTTTTTACTGCTGTATACAGTTTACTGGAGGGAAAACTGATCATGTCGAGTGATTAATGTTGCAGGGCATTTTAAGTGGATATACACACACACTTCAGCTCATTGTAATGTTAACAGGAGGTGGCTGTGAAATAATTACGGTAGTACAGTATGTAGTACAGTTAACTATATAGTTACTTAATACTGTATGTTTGTTTACATTTCTGTTGACTGGTGCTATGTATGGTCTATAAGTGTTTGTGTAAGTTTCAATAAGTTATAACCTTTTATGGTAGATGTGTATACATTTTATGGTAATAGTAAAAGAAACCAGTAACAAGTATCTATGTATGTTTTGTATAGTTATAAATCCCTAACTTTTTCTTATTTTTTTGATATTTCTGGGCTATGAGGTTTGTTTGTGAGTTTTTTCAAATTGTTGCAAATCTGCAAAAACATTTTCCAGTGTGTCTATTGAAAAAAACTCTGTGTTTAAGTGGACCACAATAGTTCAAACCTATGTTGTTCCAGGGTCAACTGTGCTTGCAAATATTGTCTCTCAAAGTGATTCCAGTTCAGGGTAGTAAGTGTCAAGAACATGGGCTCCAGAGAGTCAAACATACTTGAAGTTTGACTCATTTGTAAAAGTTTCCTCATTTGTAAAATAGTGACTCTTATGAGGATTAGACATGATAATGTTTGTAAAGTACTTATCAGGGTGCCTAGCTTAAGAAGTAGAGCCTGTTTAGGGGTGCCTGGGTGATGACTCAGTAAGTTGAGTGCCTGACTCTTGATTTCAGCTCAGGTCATGATGCCAGGATTGTGTGTCTGAGCCCTGCATCAGGCTCTGTGCTGAGCTCAGAGCCTGCTTAAGATTCATTCTCTTTCTCTCTCTCTCTCTCTCTCTCTCCCTCTCCCTCTCCCCCTCTCTCTCTCCCTCTCTCTCTCTCCCTCTCTCTCCCGTACCTCTTCTAAGTCTCTTCTAAGTACAGTCATTCTTTTTGTTACTATTTTATTGAAAATAATTGAGAAAATCCTCATCCTGGACTCCAAAGGGACTCCTTTTGAGGCCTTTATAGTCTTCCAGATTCATGAGCTCAGAAACATTTATAATAGTTGCTGCTAACAGCAGAAAAATTCAGCACAGGCTGGCATGAACAAAGCCTGTGGTATGTGGGTGTGGAGTGTTAGGCTAAGCCATTCTCAAATCTTATTGAAATGTGTACTTAAAATGGGAGTTGACTTTTAAAGTTACAATAAGACCTCATTAAAAAGAAAAAATTGATTTCTGTCTTTTCTTGCAAGTTAGAAGATCTTTCTCATCTCAGTCTTCATTCCTACAATTGTAGTCAATAGGAGCTAACTACTATCTGCCTCTATAAAAGGGTATGAATTCTCTTTAGCTATGTGATTTGTTTGCTATCCCATTTTAGCACTGTCTACAATTCATATTACAAATTACTACTTGTTGGGTGGGTTCTTACATTTTTCAGACCCATGAAAGTAGGAACTGAATGGTAAGTTTTTCCTAGGTCTGCTAATCTTACTTTGTTTAAAAAAAAAATTTTTTTTTAATGTTTATTTATTTTGAAGGAGAGAGAGCATGAGCAGGGGAGGGACAGAGAGAGAGGGAGACACAATCTGAAGCAGGCTGCAGGCTCTGAGCTGTCAGCACAGAGCCCAGCAAGGGCTCAAACTCATTAGCTGTGAGATCATGACCTGAGCCAAAGTCAGATGCATAACCGACTGAGCCACCCAGGCACCCCTGCCTGCTAAACTTACTTTGAATTCTGTGCATTTTGCTTACATTCTTATTTGCCTTCTGTCCTCTTCCTCTTCTGACCTTCTCTTCTTTTTGCCAGGTGCTCTTGATTTTCATGCCTGAGGGTTTAGAAATCCAAGATACAGGATTTGTTGGGGAGGTTAAGTGATTTCTTCTCTCCTCATGTACTGTTTAAAACTTCATTGTGAGAAAAAAAACCTGTTTTTTCAGGTTTGATGCTGCCAAGTTTGTTATGAGATGGCTTTGTAAGCATGAGAACCCCAAGATGCAAACAATGGCAGTGAGCATCACCTCTATTCTAGCCCTGCAGGTATGTGATTGCTAAAGTCCAGATTTCTCTCCTGAATCTTGATGGAGCTCTGATAGATGTCCAGTGTTTTACTTTCGGCTTTTTGTTTGCTTACAGCTCTCATCTGAGCAAACTGCACAGCTTAAGGAAGAGCTCTTCATGGCAGTTAAGGTAAGTTGATTGTCGCTTTTATAACCCTTTTTATTCCAATAAAAAAATCTATGAACATAATTTTAAAAGTATAATCATTCTAAAAGGCTTATAAGTGAAAACTCTCTAAAGACCTGCTCCCAAAAGAAACTACTTTCTACTCTTAGAGCTATTTCTTTTGGTATTTACCTCCACATCTCTAAATAAAATGCTTTTAACTTAATTTATCAATTTTATATGTTTTCTAATGATTCTGCTGCTATAGTAAATAAGAACTTAGCTCTCCCACATGTATCTTTAAAGAATTTTTTTACATTTATGTATGTATGTATGTATGTATGTATGTATGTAATTTATTTTAGAGAGGGAGGGATGGAGGGAGGATTCCAGTTGGCTGTTTGATTGTTTGTACTTTATTTATGACATGTTTTGCCATGCAGTAATTTAAAAATGTTTATAGGTTTAAATTTATCATTTTATTTCTCTGGCATTGATGGCACAGTTTGAAAGTATTTCTGTGCTCCACAGAGTATATTTTAAAATTTTCTCATGATTTTTATCTGTGGTTTCCTTTCTTTTAACATGTAAATTCTTGATTTACTTAAAGCCTTTTTTTTTTTGGGGGGGGGGGGTATGTTGTAAGGGTCTGTGTTTCTTCTCAATGTCTGCCTCTGCACCTTTTGTTGAACAAATTATCTTTTCTCCACTGTTATACATTGCTACCTCTATCATATATTAAATTCCCTTCTCTATTTGCATCTGTTTCTGGACTTTGTGCTGTGTTAAGTTAATTTGTATGTCTCTTTATATGCTGATACCACACTTTTTATTTACTAGTTTTATAAATTCCTTAATAGTTAAGATCTTGAGTTTCTTTTTTTTTCTTATGTTTTATTTTTGTGTGTGGGTGTTTTTTTTTTTTTTTTTTTTTTTTATTGTTGTTGTTTTTGAGAGAGAGAGGGCGCAGAAGAGGGGTAGAGGGAAAGAGGGAGATACACAATTCGAAGCCGGCTCCAGGCTCTCAACTGTCAGCACAGAGCCTGTCACGGGGCTCAGTCCCATGAACTGTTAGATCATGAGCTGAGGCAAAATCAAGAGTCAGACACTTAACTGACTGAGTCACCCAGGTGTCCCTCTTTGTTTTTTTTAATGTGAACACCAGAACTGGCTTTTCTTGTTTTAAAAAAGCTTTGTTTTCTTTGGGATTATGTTAAATTTATAGATTTACTTAGAAGAATTGACATCTCTTTGATACTGATATTTCCTTCTGAGAATAGGAGATGTTACCCCATTTATTTGGTCTTCTATGTCCCCCAGATGTATACGGGTGTTGTCTTAATGTTGATATTCTGTATTTCTTAAATTTATTCCTAAAGTTTTTACCTTTTGCATTGCTGTCACAAGTAGAATCTTACGAGTATTTGATATGTAGTCAGTAGGTTTGGGGGATAAAAATCAAGAGTGACTTTTTAGACATGTTAATTTCTGCAATGCTTGAGATGTCACAGAGGCAGTTTGATATGGGGCACAGCTCAGAGTATTGTGTAAGAATAATTTGAGTCCTCAGTTCTGATACGGGATATAATCACCTGGAGAGTGTGGAGTGCATATAGAGTAAAAAGAAGGACTGAAATGAGTGTGTTAGAAAGAAGAACAAGCCGGGGAAGGAGAGTGGAGTTGTGTGGAAAATGAGAAAACCAAGAAAGAGTGATGTCTTAGAATCCAAGAGAATTATTTCCAGAAAAATTGAGCAGTCATGTCAGATGCTATTGAGTGGTTGAGTGAGATGGACAGAGAGGTGCCAGTTGGATTTGGCAGGATGGAAGTCATTAGTCATCTTGTTTACATTATTTTAGTGGAGTAGTGGGACAGAGCCTGTTTGGACTACAATGATGAGCAAATGGGAGGTGCAACACGGAAGCAACTTTTTGATATACTTTAATGAGAAAAAAAGAGAAAGGAAGATACTACATGGGGCCAGCAATTGGTTTTTTCCAAGATCTATTTTACGCCCTTGAAAACATTTCTGAAAAACAAGGAGAAATTGATGGCAATGGCAATAAAGAGGCAAGTAATTTGGTGCCAAATCTTTGTGTGTGTGCAGGAATTGTGTATAGAACAGGAGTAAAGATGTTCACTTTAGACTAAAGCAGAAGGGAAAGCGGGATGCGTTGATATATGTGTAGGTAGGCTGATAGATTTTGTCAGGAGGAACAGCAGTAGGTCGTGAAAAACTAGATGAGGTAATCGAATGAGAGGTGTAAAAAGATGGTGAGTAAAGTCGGAGGGGAGAGGGAATGATGAAAGAAGAGTGGTCTTGGGAGCAAATTCATTGAGAAATCCAGTAGAATTCCCAGATACAGTTGAATGCCCTCTTCAGAGTGTTCTGGCAGATATTGAAGATGAGACTCGAGCAGCCTTTTTTAGGATTCTAGGGCATAAAGTAGGGTGTTTGAGGCAGCAGTTTCGTCAAGATGATGTGATGGAGTTGCTGGGAATGGTTAACAGGAACAGACAGAGGTACAGAATAGAGCGAGATAGAGAGCAGGTCCTGAAGTAACACGGAGGGAAGAGCAGCCCTGTAGTTCTCGGAGAAACAATTTTGGAAATGTTACCAAAAATTCAGGCTTTAGGTGAAAACAAGCCATGTTCAGCCACTAGTCATAAGACCTTAGATAATTTATTTATCTTCTCTGTGCCTCAGATTCTTCATCTGAAAACTGGCATCATCTGAAAAACAGGCATCTGTCATAGGAGTAATATTTTGCAGTTATTTTGAATGTCATTAAGGTAAAAATATATAAAGCATCTAACCACGGGCCTGGCCACATTCGTTATTATTGTCAGGGTCAGCCTCACTTCCCCTGCTCCCTCCCTTGCCTTGCGGCCATTCACCCCATTGGGCGTCTGAATGATTGCTACCAATGCTGTGTGTCACTCTTACACTTCCCTCTTGGTTCTCACAGCTTTATTTTTGTGATAAACTCTCTCGATACATTCTCTCCTGATGGGTAAAATTTTTGAGGTGGTCTCATTCCTCTTGAAAACAGACATACTCTGCTTTGTTCAGTGCTGTTTTATTTTATGTGTTTTCATTAGGTGGTTAAGTGAAAATGGCTATCTTTTCCCTCTCTCACAACAGTCTAATATGCTTGCAGGAAAGTGAGGATACTAGCTTCACTTGTGTCCAATATTATTCTGCTATGAAATGGGGTTTTGGAATCTCTGTTAAAGTGAGCCAATGATTTCTTTATTATGACATATGGTTGTAGTACTGGTGTTACCCTCTAGCCATATTGATCTGCTCAAGTGTGCTCAAGAACAGCACACTTTTTCTCTGCCTGGCATACTCCCGCCCCCTCTATGTCTCTACTCCTTGCTTAACTCATTATCTTTCTTTCTCTTCTGGTCTCATTTGTTTCAGTATACATATTACCTTTGCATGGAGGTTTCCTTTTCCTGCCTTTTCTAAAGTAAATTCTTAGGCTTTTATGTGTTTCCTTCAGAACATTTTCCCAAACTTAAAATTCTTTTATTTAGTTGAGAGAAAAACCAACATTTTTTTTTAATCTGTCGCTCTTACCTGAGGTGTTGACTAACCATGCTAAATAAATGAATAATGGAATAGCCAATATGTACTTGATTATGAGTCTTATTAACAAGGACCAAGAACTAGATTAAGTGCTCATTAAAGCTGAATTGTTTTTTTCTTTTAATCTTCATAAAAACCTTAGGAGTTAGGTATAACTCATTATATAGAGAATAAATGGATCACAGAGCTATTAAGTGGTAGAACAACTATTGCTTTTCTTATGTTGTAATTGAGTTAGTCACTGGGGCATCTAACTCTTTGTCTCTTTGGTTTTTAGGAACTTCTAGCAATAGTAAAACAAAAGACTACTGAAAATTTAGATGATGTCACACTCTTGTTTACTTTGAAAGCACTTTGGAATCTTACAGATGAGTCTCCAGCTGCCTGCAGTCACTTTATAGAAAATCAAGGATTGGCAATCTTCATCCAAGTCTTGGAGGTGGGAAGACAGGATTGAGTTTATATGTAAAGTTCTTTTTTTCATGGTAAAGTAACCTGTATATTCTTTTGACAGACTTTTTCAGAGTCAGCAATACAAAGCAAAGTACTTGGTCTTTGGGTAAGGTGAATTGTTTCAGTTAATTCTGATTTCTAAAAAAAAAAATAATAAAACTAACAGTTATGTAGCACCTACTATATGCTAGGCACAATTGTAAGCAATTTCTGTGTGTTAACTCATTTAGTGTTCACGTGATTCCCTATAAAATAATACCACATCAGTCCTCTTGCACTGAACAAACTACAGCTTAAAACAACAGCCATTTTATTTACTTTTGAATCTGTGAGTCAACAGTTTGAACTCCGTTTAGCCGTACAGTTCTTCTGGTCTCAGTAATTCCAGTGGAGTTATTCATGTTGCTGTAGTCATCTGGTGGCTCAACTAAGGCAAGGTGTGCTAAGATGGCCTAACTCTCACTGTGACAGTTGGTACAGGTTGTTAGTTGGGCCTTGTATCTCCGTGGGCGATGACTTCTCCTCCTCCTCCCCTTTCCCTTCCTCTTCTTCTCTCCCCCTCCCCAACCCCCAGGGAGTTCTGAGCCCAATGTGGGGCTTGAACTTATGACCCTGAAATCAAAAGTTGCATGCTCTACTGACTGAGTCAGCCAGGCACCCCTGTCACCATGGGCTTGGTTCAGTTTCAGGGTAGCGCTAGAAGGCAAGTCCCACTGTGCAAGTGCTTCTTAAACCTCTGCTTATGTCACGTTCTCTAATGTCTCATTGGGCAAAGCACACTAGGTGGCCTGGGTGTTTCCCAGTAATCACTTCTCCAACTCTCAGTAACAACTGAGTATGCTCCAATTCAGTTCAATTCCTTTCTTACACTACCTACCTAAGTTATCCTAAGTTATCCAAGTTAAAGGGCTCAGGTTCATAAGACTGCCCCACTTCAGTTGCCAGTTTTAAGTCTTGGGCCACCCATACCTCTGACCATCTGGCTATAAATTAGGAGTTTCCATGACCCCTTCCTCAGGTTGATAATTTGCTAGAATGGCTCACAGACTCCAGAAGGCATTTTGCTTGATATTGTCAGTTTATTATAAAGGATACAACTCAGAAACAGTGAAATGGAAGAAAGATATAGGGCAAGGAAGGATGAATGCATGCAGAGCTTTCATACTCTGTCTGGGCACACCACCCTCCCAGCACCTTAATGTGTTTACCAATTCAGAAGTTCTCTAAACCCATTGTTTAGGATTTTTTATGGAGGTTTCATCACATAGGCATGACTGATCATTAATTCAATCTTCAGTTCCTCTCTCCTACTCCAGAGGTTGTGGGGTGGGGCTGAAAGTCCGAGGCTTCTAATTAAGGTTTGGTTTTTTTTTGGCAACCAGTCCCCATCCTGGAGTTATTTATTTAGTTGCCTACCAAATAAAGAACAAAGATGCTCTGATTACTCTTATCACTTGGGAAATTCCAAGGGATTGAAGACTTCTCTTTCAAGAACTGGCAACAAAGACCAAATATATATTTATTATATGTCCATGGTTAAGCCCGCATTAAAGGAGGTGGCCACCCCTTGATGGGAGAAGCAGTGAAGTCACATGGCTAAGTCACATAGAGCTAGGAAAAGTTGTGTTATGTTCTATTTATCCTGTTACCTAAGTAGTAGGAGGCAGAATCAAATGTCAAACTCAGGCAGTCTAGCTGTAGAATCTCTGATATTAACCACTTTACCATACTTTTTTATCAAGGTAATCAATTCTTTAGAAATTTCTTTGATTATATTGTTATACTACCTCTCAATCAGGATATCCATAATTGAGAAATTTCTTTGTTTCCAAAAGATAAAGGTGAACATTTACAAAAAGTAATGAAGACATACTGTTAAGTCCTTGCAGTTTGCCATGCATGAAATACATCCAGCTGATGGTCCTTCAGTGTTGGGGAGGTGGTGTTAGACAGGTATATGAATAATTTTCTGATTTAAGATGGACTGTGGTAAGTGCTAGAAAAGCACAAAGTCTAGTGGAAGCTTTTGATTCTAGAGCATGCACTCCTTGAAAGCAGGGACTGTGTCTTTACTTTAGTATCCCTAGCACATATAGGACTTGGAACAGAGTAGAGGGGATTAAATGATTAATATTGGAAATCTTAATATTGGAAGGTACAAAAAAGTAGAAAGATAGAGGACAAAATAAGTAGGAGACAAAGGTCTTTTGGCTAGGGAAGATGAGAAAATGTAATCATTTAAAGGATACTGTAATAAAGAATATCTGGAATTTTGGCAGAAGTTGGGAAAAGCAATAAATAAGGCCAGAAAGGTGGATTGAAGCCTCATATATGCTATATAAAGCTAAGTGTCCTACTATTAGCTAACCTTTTCTAAAAGATCTTTTAGTTTTTTCTGAGAGCCTCTCAGAATGCTGAGAGTTTTTGAGGATGCCTCCTTTCCTTCCTTTTTCTGAGTGAAGAAGACCCACTTTCTCCTGTAGCTTCCATCTCTTCTCAACATTTTGTTCATAGACTATTGGAATGAAAAAGGTACTAGAAAAGTAGCCTCTGCCAAGCTTATAAGAGAAATTGTGAGATTCATCTAAGGTGTCCTCAGTTATAGTAAGGATGCTGTCATGTTGTCTCTCCTTGTCTGGGGCTTCCATCTGATCGACTTAATGCTGAAATCCTACTATTGATGAGGGTATGTATAGATAGCTTTGGGGAAAATGGGGGAAATCTCACAATAGTGCAGTTTCTGCTGAAATCAATAGGGTATAGCTGGTCTTGTAAAAAAATACCTGGGGTAAGTGATCTCAAAATAATGTAGTTTTCTGCATAGTGCTGTATGATGCTATTTTGAACATACTAGTCTCTAGGGTATACTTTTCTGAAAACTGCTTCAGAAGGAACAGTAACTGCTGTGTTCAATTTGACTATGTGTTTCACTTCTAAACCTTTGTGTTTTCATCTGTGTGGTAGACAGACCCTAAGGTGATTCCTAGTGATTCTGATTTCTTCTTGCTGTTCACGTCTTTGTAAAAGTCCTCCTCTCAAATGTGGGCAGGAACTGTGACTTGCTTCTAACGAATAGAATATAGCAAAGATGATAGGGTATCAGTTCTGTGATTATGTTATGGTGTATAGACAGTAGACCCCTTCCCCTTATCCATAGTTTCAGTTACTCACAGTCTGGAAGCAGGTGATCCTCCTGAGGAATGGTCCAAAGGTCAGTAGTAGCCTAATGCTATGTCACATGCTTACGTCATCCACCTTTTTGTCTTGTCATATAGGCATTTTATCATCTCCTCACAAGCAGCAGAAGAGTGAGTACAGTGAAATAAGATATTTGAGAGGGTGCCTGGGTGGCTCAGTCGGTTAAGCATCTGGCTCTTGATTTCAGTTCAGGTTATGATCTCACAGTTTGTGAGTTTGAGCCCCACATCAGGCTCTGTACTGACAGAGCAAAACCTGCTTGGGATTCTCTCTCTGCCCCTCCCCCCGCTCATGTGTTTTCTCTCTCTCTCAAAATAAATAAATAAGCTTTAAAAAAAAAGATATTTTGAGAAAGAGACCACATTCATGTAATTTTTTTTTAAGAGCGCAAGAGAGAGCACAAGCAGGTGAGGGGCAAGAGACAGACTCCCAAGCAGGCTCTGCACCATCAGTGCAAAGCCCAATGTTGGGCTTGAACTCAAACCATGAGATCATGACCTGAGCCAAAACCAAGAGTCGGACACTTAACTGACTGAGCCACTCAGGTGCCCCTATAACAGTATATTGTAATAAAAGTTATATGAGGGGCACCTGAGTGGCTCAGTTGGTTAAGTGCCCAACTCTTGATCTCAGCTTAGGTCATGATCTCATGGTTCATGAGTTTGAGCCCTTTGTCGGGCTGTGCGCTGACAGCATGAAGCCTGCTTGGGATTCTCTCTCTCTCCCTCTCTTTTGCCCCTCCCGTGCCCATGCTCTCTCTCTCAAAATAAATAAACTTTAAAAAAACAGACAAAAGTAAACAATATATTGTTATGATTATTCTATTATTGTTAATCTCTTACTGGGCCTAATTTATACATTGAACTTTATCACAGGTATGTTTGTGTAGAAAAAACAGTATATTATAGAATTTGATACTGTTTGTGGTTTCAGGCATATCCATTGGGGGTCTTAGAACATATCCCCCCTCTGATTTAGGGGTACTATGGTGTTAATCCCTCTTGCTAATAGACTTGCTAGAGAGACTCTTCCATGTATTTGAAAAAGCAAGCTGCCAAGAAGTAAGTAGTTGGAGAAAGAAGCCCCTGTGGGAAGTAACTATGGGCAGCTTCTAGGCGCTAAGGGTGGCCTCCAGCAAGAAAACGAAACCCTCAATCTTAATGAATGTGGCCAACAGTTTGTAAGCTTGGAAGTAGGTTTCCTTCCAGTGGAGCCCCCAGATGAGAATGCAGCCCAGCCAGCACTTTGATTGTGGCTTTTTGAGACCTCAGAGTAGAAGAGCCACCTAAGCCATGGATGAACTCCTGGACCACAAAAACAGAGAGAAAAAATGTATGTTGTTTTAAGCCACCAAGTTTGTGGCAGTTTGTTAAACAGCATAGCAACCTAATATATAAAATAAAATACTACCTGCCTTTCATTGTTACTGTTAAATTTCAAGCTAATGTAACATATAGTAGGCCCTGAGCAATCTTAAGTATTTGAGTCAGGCCTGGATTTTATTCTAGTTCAACTAGTTATTAGCAGTATAAACCTGACAAGTTCTGACTGACAAGTTAAATCTTGCTGAGTGACTTATTTCTTGGTAAAACTATATGAAACATTAAAAAGGACCTTTTTGTTTGTCTAGTACAGTGCCTGGCACTTAGTAAGTGCTCACTCAGTGATTTGTCATTACTGATATCCTCATCATCAAGGGGTGGGATTACGGGTTTTAGGCTAAATTGAGAGGGAGGAGGATGGGATGAAGTATTCTGACTGTATCTAAGCTAAGCAGTAGGAAAGGAAGAGAGAATCAGACACTGATTCTCTCTCCCTTTCCTATCCCTGATATTTTCTGCTCTCTTTTACCTGTAGAACAACATAGCTGAAGTTAGAGAACTGTCTTCCAAGCTGGTGACTGAAGATGTGGTGAAACATATTAGCAGCTTGCTCCATAGCAAAGAAATAGAAGTCAGTTATTTTGCTGCAGGCATCATAGCCCACCTGACATCTGACACACAGCCCTGGATGTCCCATGACCTTCAGAGGAGTGCTCTTCTCCAGGATTTGGTACAAGGACCATTCGTTCTTCTTTACAAACTGTGTCCTGATCTCTTCTTGCAGGAGACTTACTTTTCTAGTTTTAAGAATTTTACTTTATTATTATTATTTTATATTTCAGAAAGAGAGACAGAGTGTGGGCAGAGGAGGGGCAGAGAGATGGGGGAGACACAGAATCCGAAGCAGGCTCCAGGCTCTGAGCTGTGCGCACAGAGCCTGACACAAGGTTCGAACCCACAGACTGTGAGATCACGACCTGAGCCTAAGTCGGATACTCAACCAACTGAGCTACCCAGGCGTCCCAAGAATTTTAGAAATATGTATTCATTGTAGAAAATGGGAAACATAATAAAAAAGTACAAAGAAAATATTCTAAATCACTCACCGTACAATCAAGCTCTAACCTCTGTTAATACTTTGTTACATTCCTCCTGATATTTTTCTTTTATAAAAGTTACACGTATAAACAGTTGAATGTGGCTTTAACCAGTTCTCTTTTCCACTTTCAGCTTTTTTTCAAGCTATTTCTTTTGATATTTTCTCCATATCTAAATTACCTCTGTTGCTACTTCATTTTGCAGTTTTAGACATTAATCTGTTCATTCATTTTCCCATTCTGGAAAAAGAAGATTCTTTTTCTCATTTTCCCTATGCGTACCCTTTCCTATACTCCCAAGTATATATATCCTTTCAGTATATTGAAATATATTCCATCTACTTCAGCTTCTTAAGACTTCTTTCCCAAAACTTTCTGTTTTCTTCCATCTGGTCTGCTTATTTGTGTATTTGCTATACTGCTGTCATTCCAGGATATTCCTTTACTGGGGATTCTCTTTACTTCTCTGGTGTTGGATTCCCTGTTTCCTGGATTGCATGCCTTCCTGGTTTTTTGGTGTACTCCCTCATTCTGTTGGATCTTATCTAGTAGCTTCCTCAGAAGAAATGCATGAAATAGAAAATTTTAGACTTTACATGATCTCAGAGTCACGAGATCCGAGCCTCACGTCAGGCTCTAGCTTCTCTCCCTCTACCCTCCCAACCTCCCCACCTCCATACACTCACTCACTCTCTGTCTCTCTGTCTCTGTCTCTGTCTCTGTCTCTCTCTCTCTCTCTCAAATAAATAAATAAATAATTCAGACCTTATTTGTTTGAAAAGGGCATTATTTTACCTTCATATTTAGTTAGTCACATGGCTGGGTATAGAATTTTAGTTTTGGAATATTTTTCTTTCTGAATTTTTAAGTCATTACTTCTTTGTTTTCTCAGTATCACTTTTGAGAAGCCATTTTCCTTCAGAACCTTTAAGATTTTTGTTCTCAAAAATCACACAGTGGTGTGCCTGGATGTAGGTTTATTTTCATCATTATCTTGGATACTAATTGCTCTAGAAGCTTGTTTCCTTCAGTTCTGAGAAATTTCTTTCTCCCTCTCTACTCTCTTCCTCTTTTTTTCCCCCCACCTTAGGATGTTGGCCTCCCTGGACTCATTTTTCCTTACCTATTTCCCTGTTTTCCTCTTTAAAAAAAATCTTTTAAAATCTCCACTGCTGGGGCATCTGGGTGGCACAGTTAAGTGTCTGACTTTGGCTCAGGTCATGATTTTGAGGTTTGTGAGTTCGAGCTTCACATTGGGTTCTGCACTGGTGGTGTGAAGCCTGCTTGGGATTCTCTCTCTCCCCACCTCTCTCTGCCCCTTCCTCACTTGTGCTCTCTCTCTCCAAAATAAATAAATAAAAAAATCTCCACTCCTATTGGGTTTTGCATTTATATTTTATATATTTTATTATATAATTAGCTATTTTAATGTAATTTTATATATTTATATGGCTCATCATATAGTTTAACATATACTTTAAAATTTTTTAATGTTTATTTTTGAGAGAGAGAGGAGGACACAGAATCCGAGGCAGGTTCAGGCTCTGAGCTGTCAGCACAGAGCCCAGCGTGGGGCTCAAACTCACGAGCTGTGAGATCATGACCTGAGCTGAAGTCAGAGGCTTAACCAACTGGGCCACCTAGGTGCCCCTTAATTTTTTTTTTTTTTTGAGAGAGAGAGAGTGTGTGCACACACACAAGGAGGGGAGGGGCAGAGAGAGAGAGAGAGAGAGGAAATCCCAAGCAGGCTCCGCACTGTCAGTGCAGAGCCCAATGTGGGACTCAATCTCACAATCTGTGAGATCATGACCTGAGCCAAAATCAAGAGCTGGACACTTAACTGACTGAGCCACCAGGTACCACAGTATATTTATTTATTTTTATAGCTTATAATGTGTTTTTATATATTATGTATAGTTATATATTTGTATTTATATATTTCTATTTTAATTTTCAAGAACTCTCTTTTGTTCTCTGAGTGCTTCTTTTTCATATAATATCTTACTCTTTTCCCATGGTTGCTGTATCTATTATCTCTTTAAAGGTAGTAATGATTAGTTTTGCTTTTGTTTTGTTTTTTAAATTTTCCTCTTCTTTCAAGGTTTGCTTTTGTTTTGTTTTTTAAATTTTCCTCTTCTTTCAAGGTTTCTGTTTTTTGTTTTTTGCTTTTGGGTTTTGCTTTTGTTTTGTTTTTTAAATTTTCCTCTTCTTTCAAGGTTTCTGTTTTTTGTTTTTTGCTTTTGGGTTTTGCTTTTGTTTTGTTTTTTAAATTTTCCTCTTCTTTCAAGGTTTCTGTTTTCTGCAAGTTACTTTTTCACCCTATTTTTATCGTTTATGTTACAGACTTTCTTAAAGTATATGGAGATCTTCAGCTGTGCAGTCATATTTAAGAGTGGAGTTGTTTGGAAGCTAGGTGCAGATGGGTGGAACTTGTCAACTGTGGGCCTCACCTAGCGTGATCTGTATTAGTCACTGTCATTGTCATTAGATCTTCTGTCCTGAACTGGTTGGAATTTTCCTCAAGAAGAATCTTCTGTTCTCCTGACTGAAAATGATAAGCTTGGTTCCAATGGTCTGAAATCCCACTAGAGGAAGAGAGTTGAGAGCAAGGGACTCTCAGCATTTATCATTTAGATTTTCACTTCATCCCTGTTTTTAACATGGTACTTCAACCCTTAATTGTTCACAAGGTTGCCCAGTCCAGAAATTTTTATTAGTGGTGGAAAGGAGATATGGGAGTCTTGATTCTTCGGTACTTTCGATCATTCCTCTTGTTTTTAACCCCACCTCTAATCTCACTTCCTAAAGTACTTGGTGTGCCAGATTTTTATGTCTGGGAGTTCTGTTCAAACTGGTTCATTTTTTAATCTTCTCCAGTGCTAGATCTACTAAATCACTCACCATTTTCTTTCTGCTTTGTTCTTGTTTGGTTGCCTTCTTTTATTTTAAACCATTTATATATTTCTGGTCATGGGATTTAGGAAAGGAATGGATGCATGCCAAGTCCTGCATCTTTACTCAGAAGCCCCCTCTTATTGCACTGTTTTCCACATGACTTTGTTCCTATTCTACATATTTAATGGTTATCTACTTCATATTTTGGCAGGTAGGTATACCTTAATTTGGGTGATCATTCCCATATTTTGAAGATTTGTTTTTTCATATATATGTAATTATAAATGGCATGAAACAGCCTATTATGACCTTTTAAAAAGGGTGGAATACAATACTAGAATCCTGGTTTCTCTTTTTGTATAGTATGCAACCATCCAGAATTGGCCAAGTTCAAGTTGTAAGATGACAGCGTTGGTGACCTACAGGTAATCTCGTGATGGAGAAGTACTTTTCTTAAAGCTTGTCCTCATTGTGCTATGTAGAGACCATGGTACAGTGATAAAATAGAGTCAGATAGCCTTATGTTCAAATCCTGTTACTTTGTGATTTTGGGAAAATCACTTTTAGAAGATCTTTGAGACTCAGTTTTATTCCTCTGTAAAATGAGGCTTATTGTGTGCAAGATTGAGGATGAAATGAGATACTGAATATAAAGAGTGTCTAACATAGAATGTAAGTTCTTAAATGTTAGCTTCTGATATATGCTCAACAATACATCTGTCTCAATGAGGAAATGATCCTGTGGAGAGGTTAAAAATAATTATTGTATCACAGATGCTAGCCTGAATTCTAAATGAACTTCTTTGTGCCTCTTTAGATCCTTCAAGGCATTTTTCCCACTCCTTGGCAACTTCTCTCAACCAGCAGTTCAGCTCTGGGCACTATGGGCAATGTATCATGTCTGCAGTAAAAACCGTATGTATTCAAAACATAGTTGTTTTCCAACTGTTTTTTTGTATAAAGGTTAAGTTCAAGATAGAATTTTGAAAATTTGTTCACCTCTATTGAATTTAACTTTTTTAAAAAAGGAAGTTGGAAAATGTTTTTATTAGTTTAAAAAATGTCACAGAATTATAATCTATTTGGGGGTGGACGTCAAGCAGTATAGAAAGTGAAAGTTGGGGCGCCTGGGTGGCTCAGTCGGTTGAGCGTCCGACTTCGGCTCAGGTCACGATCTCGCAGTCTGTGAGTTCGAGCCCTGCGTCGGGCTCTGGGCTGATGGCTCAAAGCCTGGAGCCTGCTTCCGATTCTGTGTCTCGCTCTCTCTCTGCCCCTCCCCCGTTCATGCTCTGTCTCTCTCTGTCTCAAAAAAAAAACGTTAAAAAAAAAAAATTATAAAAGAAAGTGAAAGTTGGCTCTCACTCCTATTCCCCACAGGCAGGTACTATTAACAATTTGATAATTATAACTATCCTTCCAAATACTTCTCTATACACATACTGTAGTTAGTATATACTATATATAAATAAGGACATTTTTAAACAAAATGGGCTCATTCTGTGCATGTTGCCCTATAGCTGGCTCTTTTCACTCAACAGTTTATCATGAATACTCTGTCTATAGTAATATATACATCTGCCTTTTTGTAATGGTCTGGGGGAGGCTGGAGGGCCAGGAGTCAGGGGTTGTTTCCTAGCCAGATTAAATGTTTTTACATGTTTGGCTGTTGGGAGAATTGGGGACTTACATTCTTTGCTAAGGATTATTGTAAAATTTTTTGCTTTTATTATAAAAGAAATACAGAGTATAATTTTATAGTGAAAAGTTTCAAGAAATAGCTTTAGAATTAAAATATTAGCTACTAACAAAAAGTATAAAATTCCCAAAATAATTTTAACAAACAATGAGAGCTCTGTGCAGTAAACTGAGAAATAATTGAGAAACCTGAAGTAATTATGAGACATACTATATTCCTAGATGGAAAGACTTTTTAAGAGACACATGTCAAATCTTTTCAGCTTATGAATATGCTGCAATTTAAATGAACGAGTGAGGTGAGGGATCTGAAAATTATTCTAAAGTTAACCTGGCAGAATAAACAAGAAAGAACTGACCAAGAAAAATGGTTTCTAGGAGCTTGCCCTAACACTTCTCTTTAAATTATAAATAAGTATTGTGAATGGTGTTGGCATATAAACAACTACAGGCAGATCTGTCAGAATAGCTCTGAAATGACTTTGGTTTATAGCAACTAGAAGTTAGTTGAGTACTTTCTCTGTGCCAGGCAGTATTGCAAGGTCTTTATGAGTTAACTCAATCTTCACAACAACGCGAAGGGGGTAGCATTATTTTTATTATTCATCTATTACAGATGAGCAAACAAGGCACAGAGAACTTAAGTAACTTGCTAAAGTTAAAATAGCAACTGGCAGAGCTCCAGATTACCACTATTAGTTAGACTGCTCAGTATTTCTTCACTATATAGATATAATTATTTAACCAGTCTTCTTTAAATGGATATTGTTTCTAGTCTTTTCTATTACAAGCACTATTTTATTGAATATTAACATATTTATATACATGAATATGGATTAATGTACAATGAAAAATGATATACAAAGACTATATATCTGTAACTCTATCTATGAATTGAAGATGCACACGTGGGTAATTAAGAGGACAGATGTTAGAACCAGACTGACTACCTGTGCTCTGTTCCCAGTTTCTGCCAGTTACTAACAGTGGGAACTTGAGCAAGTTACTTGACTTCACTGTGCCCCAGTTTCCTTAACTATAAAATGGGGATAAAAATACCTACTTCATAGAGCTGTAAGAATTAAGTGGGTTGGGGTGCCTGGGTGGCTCAGTTGATTGAGCATCTGACTTCAGCTCAGGTCATGATCTTGTGGTCCATGAGTTCGAGACCTGCATTGGGCTCTGTGCTGACAGCTCAGAGCCTGGAGCCTGCTCTGGATTCTGTGTTGCCCTCTCTCTCTCTGTGCCTCCCCCACTCATGTCTGTCTGTCTGTCTGTCTGTCTCTCTCTCTCTCTCTCTCTCTCTCAAAATAAATAAATAAACATTGAAAAAAATTAAGTGGGTTAATATTCGTTAAGCATTTAAAACATTGCTAGGCTCATAGTATTAGCATTTGTGCATAGCACAGTATTAGTTCACGCATAGTACATATCATTTGTTAAGTGTATCATTTTGCAAGTGTCAGTTAATCTGCATAATATTTAGAATTGCTGAGTCAAAATGTTAGGAACATGGTGATATTGATAGGCATTGCTAAACTGTTTTCTGGTGAGTTGATTATCAGTTTTCATTCCTGTCAGCAATGTATGAAAGCTTGTCATTCTTACACAGACAATGTTTAATTGAATGTTTTGTTCTTTGTCAATTTAAGGTGAAATGATGGTCTTGCTTAACATTTAAGTTACATTAGCTATCTTTTATTGAAGACTCGTTTTCGTTTCCTTGAATTGTCCATTGATATTCTTTATTCACTTTTTGTCTACTCTTTGTTGATCTTTTTAATTTGAAGGAACTCTTGCAAATATTTTTTCTGCAGTTTATTGTCTTGACTTTGTTCATTATGTTTCATCAGCCTTTTGTTACACAGCCTCTGGACTTCAGGTCACAGTTACACTTTCCAAAATTGATGAAAATTCTCAGCTGTTTAAAGATCTTATTCTTCCCCTATACTTTCCTTGTGGGGTGTCTGTCAGAAGTATCTTATACCTTCTCTCACTTTATTCTATCTTATCCTTAAATTTTTTTTTTCAACGTTTATTTATTTTTGGGACAGAGAGACAGAGCATGAATGGGGGAGGGGCAGAGAGAGAGGGAGACACAGAATCGGAAACAGGCTCCAGGCTCTGAGCCATCAGCCCAGAGCCTGACGCGGGGCTCGAACTCACGGACCGCGAGATCGTGACCTGGCTGAAGTCGGACGCTTAACCGACTACGCCACCCAGGCGCCCCTATCTTATCCTTAAAAAAATAATTTCCATGTCATTAGATCATTATTTCTCCCTGTGTCTAGTTGGCCTTTGGAATGATTAAGAGACTCCTTTTTAGACTACGCAGTTTTGTATTTGCTTCCCTCAGGTGCTCTAGAGGTTGTCCTGGGATTGAACTAATTTTCATATTAACTTCTCAGCTCAAGGGTTCCCAGAACATTTAGGCAGTATAAATTCAAATCCTATACCAACTCACTACTGTGGTTATGAATTCTTGGGGAGGATTTCTTCCAACCACACCTGTATACCCACCTAGAGGCCAAATGTTTTCATTGTCTTATCCCTTCTCTCCTATAGTCCTTTGAGGGGTCAGCTTTATGCACTGATACATATTTTATTATATATAGATTGCTTCTAACTTTGTAAGTTGGAACCTAAATTGCTAGATTACTGAAACTGACAGTCCCTTTCTTCCCCGGGATAGCTGCAGATAAAGTTACATGAGCTTAGGTGCTCTCTGCAATCTATGTCTGGGTCCTGGACAAGTTCTTTACTTTGTATAGATGAGTATACATTTACTTTGTATAAATGAGTATACATTTAAAATTTTTTGTTATATTTTATCCAGCATCTAGTGTTATCAGGTTATCTAGCTCAGCATAATGCCTGAACTTGAAATGTGTATTACATTTATAATAAAAGAGGTTTCTATCCTTTTAGCTAGGATTAGAGATTTGAGGCATAGAGTTGTCTGGAAATAAACATACTAAAAAATCATTTATAATTGCACTGCACAATCCAAGCATTATTTAAGTTTTGACGTATTTTTTTTTAAGTTTTTTTTATGTTTATTTTTGAGAGAGAGAGAGTATAAGTGTGAGAGGGACTGAGAGAGGGAGACACAGAATCTGAAGCAGGCTCCAGGCTCCCACCTGTCAGCACAGAGCCCAACGTGCGGCTCGAACCCACAAACCGTGAGATCATGATCTGAGCCCAAGTCGGGTGCTTAACCAACTGAGCCACCCGGGTGCCCTTTGACATATTTCTTTTATCTGTTAATTCCTATGTCAAAGGGCTTAAACCTTGGTACCCTTTCTTCACAAAGGTGAATGTGGTGACTTGGGAATATTTAAAATGCCAGTTTGTCCATCAGTTCTCTTTGATTTTCTTTCAGCCAGCAAATACTGCAGAATGTTAGTTGAAGAAGAAGGATTGCAGTTTTTGTGTGACATCCAGGAGCACAGTGAGGCAGATGCTCAAGCACAGAGGATTGCAACCTCCATTCTAGATGACTTCAGAATGCATTTCATGAATTATCAGAGACCCTCTCTGTGTTGAATGCCCTCCTCAGCCCCTGGGGCTTAGAGGTGCTGTCTGTTCCTCAGTGTCAGCCCTTCTGCCTTGCCAGCAGTTCAGTGTTGAAACAAGTTATCATTGGAGTTTGTAAGTTGGCTGCCTCACTGGCCTTTATTGTTGATTTTCTGTAGGCCGCAAAAAGGTTGATTTTGAATGATAGCCATAATCCCAAATCAAGTTGGAATCATTCTGGGAACGCTCCTTCAACAGCTTTGCAAAATCAAGCCTTGGACTATGTGGGGAGGCCTGTTAGCTTATGTTGGAACAGCTATGCCAGTTACTTTTCCTAGCCCTGGCCAGCTTCTTAACTCTGGGAGTTTCAGAGAGGAAGGAGAAACGAAAGACCTACAGGGAGACCTTGGTATTTATGTTAAATTTCATGTTTGAAAGAATATCCTGAGTTGTTATTCCTAGTGAGGCTACTAGAAAAGAAGTACATGAAAAAGCTTTGGAAAATACATGCTTATAAATGTGTTGTTTAGAAGGCAGAATCTCAGCTGGAGGGGAGGAAAAAGAGGGGAATTTTTTTTTTTTTTTTTTTTTTTTTTAATAAATACCAAAGTACCTTCCACTTGTGGGGTAGAGGGAAGGAAAAAATATATTTTTTACAATTTTGGGTATTCTGCTTTTGGCCTTTTGCAAAAGGCTCCAACTTTACACACTAGACTGAACATAACATTCTGTGTAAGTGGATGTGCTGGTGGAAAATAGTAGGACTTGATGACTGTGAGTAGAGGGTGTAGATAATGATTATATGGGCATTGTAAATCTTGATCCCTCAAAGTTTTGATTTAAATGGGATTGTGACCAAAACTGAGAAGAAGAGGAAGGGCCAGAAAAAAGACTTTGCTATAGATTTCAGAGTGCTCTTACCTAGCATGAAGACAAGAAATATAATGGGCTTTTGAGAACCAGCCTCAACTGCAGTATAAACTATCAGAGGCTTCTGTTTGTGTCCTTTGCAAACCTCTGTGGAACAGAGTATGAATTCCTTCCTTATTATTGACAACCAACGAAATATGTTTTGCCATTCCTCTGTTTAAGTTTTCCAAAGAACAAAAGTATATTCCTTTTTGATTAGTGGCATATTTTTATACTAGATGTTTGTGCTTTAGCTGGCCAGACTTTTTTTTTTTTTTTAATTTATTTTTTATTTTTTGAGAGAGGGAGAGAGAATCCCAAGCAGATGCCTTGCTGTCAGTGCAGAGCCTGACGTGGGGCTTGAACCCACAAACCACAAGATCATGACCCGAGCCCATATCAAAAGCTGGTCGCTCGGCACTCCGAACTGGCCCGATTCTTACTGGAGTTCTGTGTACTGTCTTTTGGAATCAAATGAGGCTTATCCATACTCTAAATCATATTCAAAATTCTTGCTCACCAGTGAGCAAGATAAGGAGAATTTGTAATCTCTTTACTTCCACAGTTCTGAAACTGCACTGTATTTTCTTGTATTCACTTTTTTGCATGATTCCAAAAGCCTGTCTTCAGTTCCTGACCTGGGTTCCAGTATTTTAGAACATTCTGTTGCCAGATACTAACTCTTACTGATAGGAGGATGTGGTAAGTAAGAACTAGTGCCTGTTGAGGCAACCCTCTGAACTTTGTTTCATTCATGATAGTCCTTTCATAGATAAGTTGTATTCTCCCCCATTTAACAGATGAGAAAAAGGAGGTTAAGTAACATTGTTACTTTACTGAGTAGTTACAAGGAATGCGTGGCTCCAGCTAATGTGGTTCTTTCTGATTCTAAGGCCTGGACTCTTACTATTCCTTCCAGAAAATGAGCACAGCCTTGGGCACATTTGTATTTAGCAGCACATCGACAATGTTACTGTTATGTATCCATGCCCTTGGCTTAGTATCTCTAGACCAGCCCTAAGCTGGGGAAGCTGAGATGAGTTAAAGAATGATCATAAGGCCACAGCTTAAGATGCAGCCTTCTCTTTTCCTACCTTGGTACAGGAGCAGGGCTGTGAGGCTTAGTGTGCATATGTGTTTATCAGCCACCATCATTTCTAAGTGTGTCATCCTCTTTCTCACTTTCCCTCATGCTGTTTCCCTTACCCTTCCTTTCTTTGCCTCAAATGCCTATTGAACGTTCAGGCTTCACTCCAGTGTTACCTGACCATTTCCTGACCCTCCATTCTCTCCTTCAGACTTAACCTGCTCCCTTCTCAGTGCTCCTGAGAGCACTGTGTACTGCAGCCATCAAAGATTGCCTGCCACCCTATAGTTTACAAAAAGTTTTCACAGTGATGATTTCATTCAGTTCTCACAAGAGCACTGTACAGTAATAATAACTCACATTTATTGAACATGAGGCATAGGCTTTTTTGTTTTTAACAGTTTCATTTTGCAGCTGAAGAAGCTGAGGCACACAATGAATAACTAGGAGAGCTGGGATCTGCAGTCTGATTCCTGATGCCTGTTCTACCATGACCAGGGTTTCCATATTATCCCTATTGTATGGAGGAAGAAACTGGAGGGTTCTTACAACCTTTTGCTGTCTCTGGTGAGCACCCGATAATTGAGTGGCAGAGGTCAGGCCAGGCCTGAGAGTCAATAATATAAAGACCCAGAGTGATCTATTTTAATCCTTAGTTTACCATTCAAATAGGGAGAGACAGATATTCTCCAAAGCTAACTTGACCCCAGTGGTCATCTAGCCCCAGGATAAGGAATAACGAAGGTAGCAGTCAGTGGCATGGTCAGTACCTTGGTATCAGACACCATGCCAGTTGTTTTATATCTATCATTGTCCTTGTGGATCTTGCCCTTGATGGTTTGCATCTCCCATACTTAAATGGGAGTCATTTGCCAACAAATCTGGGGGGCCGCTTCTCCCTGAAGGCTGCCATGCCCTCTAGCCGGTCCTGGGTGGGGATGTTCTGAAACAACAATACAGAGTATTAATTTGGGGTGGGGTGGGGGGCACAACAGGGCCAGAGGCCAATAAAGACTTGCTTAAGCTTGTCCAGCCCATGGCAAGGTCAGAGTCCAAGTCTTTTCATTGTTTCTGAACTCTGATGATGGGCCAGGCAAAGGTGTGGGCCTGACTCCTTGATCACCTGGGGAAGTTAGGCCACCTCTCTAGCATCTGTGACCTGTCACATTAGCCTCTTGCACACTGCTTACATGCTTCCAGGGAGCTGATAGTCTGCAGGAGTCCAATACGAGGCTGATCGGTAGAGAATGATTAAGTTTTACAGTAAGAAATCTGGCTTTGAATCCTGGTGTGTAGCCAGTTTGTACCAGGTTCTACAAGTCCCCAGACCCCTTGTTTAGGAGTATTTTGGATATTTGTTAACCTGGATATTAGTATTTTTGACTCACCCAGGAGTCAAGGGCTAAATAAGTCAGCCTTAGGTAACCATCCTCCCCCAATCCTCCACAATTGAACACACACAGCCTGCAGGCTATAACCAAGGCCTAGACATTGCAAGGCCATCCTGGTCTCTACAGCAGCCACTGGTACAGAGACAAAAGAAGTGGCTCTTTGCCACTTACCTCTACCTGTGTGCTTTGTGACTCTCTGTGCACTAAGTGGGGCAGTATGAGCCACCATTAGATGGCTGAGGACACAGTACCAGGGACCAGTGTGGTTTCCCTAGGACCATCCCACGCTAATTGTGAGAGGGAGTGGCACAGAGTTTAACTCTTCAGGGTGGGAGGAGCCTACTAAATTGCTTATGTATTACACAAGTCTCCCCACTCTGGCCTGCCCTCTGCTTGCAAGTATGTACCAACGGACAGCGGTCACGTACCTGGGCATAGCATATCCCTTCAATGGCCATCCCTGATGCGATGTCCACCTGTGAGAAAGAAGTGGTGCCTGGATCAGCCTGACCTTCTTCCCCTCTGTCTGCTTGGGGTGCCAGCCCACCTTACTGCCTACACCATTTCCTAGTGTTCGTGGATTCCTCCAGCAAAGTATTACTGAGGCTTACTATATGCTAGTCCATAGGAACAGAGATGAATATGATAAGGAATTCCCTACCTGGAGAGGGAACACCATTTGTAGCAGTGATAAAACAGTGTTTGGGACAAAGCGGGTCTGTGAGAACTGGGGAGGATTGCACTTGGCCTGGGGAGCTGAGGAGGGTGTATGGAAGCTGTACATAGCCAGTATTCCTTCCTTCCCATCTGGCTGCCTCTCCACACCTCCTGTCACTCCTGGTAAGTGAACTTCACAGGCTTTCTGTTGTCCTGGGGAGTAAGGCCCTGGGGTTTATGGCCGGGCCCCTGGCCGCTTTCTAGTCTCTACTGCCCAGTGCTTACTGTTGCTCCCACTTATGGGCACCATTCTAAGAGAAATACCATGTGTGTATAAACTCGTTTACTTTTCACAGCAAGGGTTATTATCCCTACCATACAGCTGAGAAATCAGGCATAGAAAGGTGAAGGTCACAACTATATATGGAGAAGCAGGTCTTTGAATCCAGACAGTCCAGCATCAGAATGCCTGTGCCCCTAACTTACGTGCTGTATAGTCTAATTCACCCCTTACTCCCAGTCAAGTTACTTGTTTATACACGTCTATGCTTTTGCTCATACTCTTCCCATTTTTTTGAACCCTCATCCAACCCAAGGCCCAACCTTACAAAACATTCCCTAACCCAGCAATACCCAGCAGTAGCTGTGTCTGCTTGGTACCCACCCCTGCCTTTTTTTAGTAATCTCTACACCCATCATGGGGCTCAAACTCCTGACCCTAAGATCAAGAGTTGCATACTTTAGTGACTGAGGCAGCCAGGTACCCCTGCCTTGTACTAGTGATTGTGTCTGTATCTGTCCTGTTTCCCTACCTTAGGGGAGTGACCATATTTGACTTCTCTCTGTGTCCCAGTTCTCAGCTCAGGTCTAGATTCAGTGTGTAATGGATGAGTTGATGAGTAAGTTGATGTCTGAGTATGGATTAGTAGCATCCAAGGCACCACCCTGAGCCCTATCCTTGAGGCCACCTTACTGACCACCAGCATAAACCCAAGAACATGGACTGGAAGCCATACAGACTTGCATTCTTATTACATTTGTTCTGTGATCCTAGATAAGTCATTTACCCTTTTACTCAAATTACTTTCTCTCTAAGAGAAAGAGATGAGGATAAAATGTAATTCGGAATATCACCTGGCCAAATTTTCCATTTTGTGGGTGGGAAACTAAGGCACAGAGAGAGGTCAGACTCCATGTTTGTTAGAAAAGTCTGGTTCCTGAGTTGTTTCTAGCTGTGCTCTCAGTCTGCATGAGCCATGAAAGCACTGTTTCCCAGCAATCCCACTGACTTCAGTGGACCCAGAACCTGCTTACATCCATTCCTCTGTCAATGGCTACTTTGCCCAGCCGCACAGCAATGGGTGCCTAGGGAAAAGAAAAGGAAAAAGTCTTAGTTGAGGGGATCAATGCTGATAGTTGAGGGGGAGGGTTGGAATAAAGAGAGGGACCTATCTTCATGGGCGGGGGGAAGAGTCATGGACAGGGAGACAGGTCTGGGTCAAGTTCCAGCTGTTCTGTTACATTTTGTTAGTGTTAGTACTTTCTACTTCTCAGTTGATACTCTCTATCTATAATGAAGGAAGCCTGACTGATCCCTGAGCCTCCCAAGTGTATCTGGGGTTCTTGCCATTTAACCTATCCCCCCAGTGTGTATAACATACAATAGTTTACAAAGTGTTTTCCCACCTACAGATTTGCCTAAAGGTGCAACCCACTCTTCAAGCATGGTGCCATCTTTGAGGTTCAGGGAGGTGAAGCAGTTGGTCCTGTTTGTCTAGAGTGGGGAAGCTTGGATTTGATTTCCAGTCACCCTTCTCACTGCTGCTCTGTTCCCCTACTCATCTCGGCAAATGCAAGCCTCTACTGCAAGCAGGTTTCACTCCAGCAGGGTGAAAAATAGGTTAAGATTAGGAACTTGGGCTTTGGGGTCTGACAGGCCTGAGTTGAAATCCCAAGGGGCAGTTTACACAGCCACTGGAAGCAGGTGTATCAGAGCAGCAACCTGCGGTTCACTGGTCTTGCTTCCGATTAACTTGGGCCACCGCAGGCCTGGCAGTCCATCCCCGGCCTCACTTTAGGCAAAAAATGTATTTACTCCCTATATTGATCATATAAATTATTTGAAGTTTTTGTAAGTACAACTTTATCAGAAAAAGATTTGTAAAGTCTGTTAACATAGAGGCCATAAGTGAAAAGGCTAGCTACATAAACACAAATGACTTCATATTGGGGGAAAATACCATGAATAAAAGGCAAAAGTGAAAAACTGGGAAGATGTATTTGTGATGTTTCTGACAGGCAAATGTCCTTGATTTACAAAGAGCTGGTATAATTTTTTTACGAATATTCACAAGGGTATGAAAAGGTAGTTCACAGAAAAGGAAATATGAACACAAGGGTTATTCAGTTATACTGTTAAAGAAATGCAGCTTAAAAATCTGAGGTGCCCCCTTTCCCCTAAACTAGGTAAGTAGTAAGATGTTGGTGATGCCCACTGTTTGTTGAGATTCAGGAAATAGGTATTCTCATACATTATTGATGGAGTGAATTGGTACCATGCTTCTAAGGGCAAGATGTTAGGTGGATGCACATACCCTTTGATGTTTTAATTCCATGTAGGAATCCACCTTACAGATGCACTTCTAGAAGTACACAAAGATGTTCAGTTATGCACTCCAGCCATTTTGGTAGCAAAAAGCAACATAAAATGTTCATCATTAGAGTACTAGTTGAGTAATGATGGCACATCTGTACCATGAATGAAAAAGCGTGCAGTTGTTTTAAAAGAATGAGGTTGATAAGTATATGCTGAAATGGGAAACTCCAAAATATTGGGTAAAAAAAATCAAGGGCTATACTAGTATGTACATTCTTATCTCATTTGTGTAAAAGTTGTTGGCATGACGTGCCTTTGATCTCTCCAGAGGGTCAGGAGAATGGACAACTTCACTTTTTGTTTTATACATTTCCATATTGTTTGAATTCTTTACTATTCATATTTTAATTTCATGGTTTTTATATGTCTGTTAGAACTGTATTAGCCTCTGCAAGTGTGCTCCTTGTCTCCCAAACCGTCCTAAAAGGAATTCAGAGTTCTTTAGATATGTGAGTGTATGTGCATAATATGTATTCCTATATATACAATGAAAATTTTTGGAAGAGTATGTAAATTGTTAACAGTGATCATCTCTGGTGAGGGCTTGGGGAATCTAGAGCTGTTTGGGTGACCACCTATCCTGGTTTGCCAGTGACTGAAGGATTATCAAGATATGGGACTTTCACTTTTAACTGAGACAGCCCTACGGAGACAAGGTCAGCTGGGTCACCCTACTTGTGATTTTTTACTTTATGCCCTTATTCTTCTGTTTGATTTGCTTGTCATGAATATGCATTATTATTTAGGTAACTACCTAATAAACTGATTTCTCACCAAAGAAAAGTAAAAACTGTATAGATACAATGTGTGTTGTGTGTGTGTTGAAAATGTAATTTTTTCCCTGAGTGTATGGATACCATTTGACTCCCTAGTCTTGGTGGTTTATCCACTAGAGAGCAGCAGTCTATCACACCATCCTTACACTCATCCTATTCGGGAACCCTCTCATTCTGGGCACCCAATAACTCGCCTAGAAGTTGAAGATTGGGATTAGTGAATGTGGAACTAATTTTTGGTAAGCTGGTGCCTTGGTATACAAAGCTATTTTTAAGTAATGAAATATAAGTAATTATATTAGTAGGAGACCATTGTTTCAGTATATTCAAAAATCTGAAATCTGAATCCTCTTGAGATGAAGCTCAAAGACCCAGTTATTCAGTTTATGCAAAAAGACAACCCTACAGTCCACAAGTCTTGCTAGTGCAGTGAGCCACGCACTACCTTGAGTTTTTTTGTGTTAGTTCAGACTTTTGCTCAAGTGTAATAGAAACCTGGTAGCATTAGAATGGCCCAAGTAACATCATCAGGCTCCATTTGTATGTGATGAAGAAAAGAAAAAGAAATAAAGACAAAACAAATTCTTTCTTTTAAACCAACTCACTATTAATTTTTAAAGTTACAGTCCTTGCCCTCAAAGAACACCTGAAAGTTATGAGGGAGGATTATTTAAATTTAAGAGAGACAAAGTATTTTTTCCAAAATAAAATACTTATTTTCGTGATTAATTCAAATACTTTTTTCTGTTAATATTAAAATGATAATATATGGTTAACAGTTTTATAAGCTTATCTGTTTTATAAATGTAAATTTTTTGTGTTGGAAATGCATTATTTAAGTTTTAAAAATTTTGTATGTATTCTGCACTCTTAAGAATACCAGTTTTTATATTGTATTTTGTAGTATACAAAATAAAAGCCCAAATGCCAGTATTGTCTTTTTTTCTGGTATTGCAGTCACTTTTTGTGACCTTGATGAGCAAGTCACTTAACCTTTCTGGGTCTGTTGTATTACAAATACAACAGGGATAATCAACTCGGCTGGATTGTACTAGTGATTGAGAAACTCTTAAAATACCTGGGATTGTGTCTGATGGATAGGAAGCGCTCCATGTGGGCTAAGTCATTATAAAACCTAGCTCCATTTCAAGCTGCTTTCATACGGAAACTTGGGACCTTCCTCCAGGGCCCAGCAGTGACAAGTGAGAAGCCAGCAGTGAGAGGCTCTCCAGTCCTTGGGAGACCCCATCAGCCAGATTCGGGCTGCCCTGCTAAAGGTTTTGGGCCTGGAAGCAGGTAGGATTACACCTAGCTGGGGTCGTAACACATGTCCTACATGATACATGGGAATTTCTCTGTGCAGTATGTTGGGAAAGATAAGCTTGTAGTTCTTTATCTGCTTTAGAATCTTGCTTTATAGTTTTGGGGACATTTTATTGCAGTACTGTCTGATCTAGTAGCCACTAACCACATGTAGCTATTAACATTTGACGTGGCGGAAGTGTAACTGAGAAACTAAATTTTTAATTAAATTTAAGTCCAGTTAAGTGGATCTTGTGTGTCCTCACAGGACGCACCCCCTCGCCTCCCCACAGGTGTACACATACCCCCTCCCATGGCACAGGGTCTCCTGTGCTAGGCTGCTACCTCACCTGGGGCAGGATCTCCTGGGCCAGCGCTCTTGCCCGGTGGTAGGCGGCATTGCCCTCCTCATTCTGGGGAACAGTGTGGTTCACCAACCCCAGGGCTTGAGCCTGTGCACCACTCAGTCTTCGGCCTGTGAAGATGAGTTCCTTTGCCAGGGCCACTCCTAGACATCGAGGCAGCCTCTGAGTCCCTCCTGCCAGGATGGAGTGCGGGTGGTAAATCGACATAGGAAGTGGGAGCCCAGAGGAGCCCAGTCTGGGAGTCAGCCAAGACTTCTCAGAGGAACAGATTCTGAGTTAGGATGGAAGGGCTGAGCCCAGAACATAAGGCAAAGGATGGAAGCAGGGGAGTAGCTCGGATAGAGTGGGAATGGGTAAGTAGAGAAGGATGGGTGCTGTGGGTACAGTTACCTGCTCCTGGGAGGAGCCCTCGGGTGGTCTCAATCAGCCCCATGACAGCCGAGGAAGCTGCTTAAACAGAACAGAGTGAAGCACCCACGCTGTCCTGCAGTGCCAATCCCCAGGGAGAAGAGTCCTTTGCCCCTAGGCTCACCCCTCCAGCCAACCATTTCTGTCATGGGCTGGCCGCAGCAGACCTCCCCAGACTCTGCCTTGGCAAGAGCCCTAACAGAAGTCAGGAGGCCTAGGCCCTCATCCTGCCTCCGGTGGTGGAGGTATGCATCCAAGCAAATCTCACCCTTTCTGAGCCTCATTCATAGGTGGAAAAAATATGGTTACTCTTCTGCCATCGTCAGAGAGCTGCTTAGGATCAAACAAGGTACTGGTGCTTGTAACAAGGAAGGGGTTCTTGGGAGGTACCCAGTGCCTATTTGTGGGTTAATGGATTCTCTGTCTCATGGACCCTTAGCTCTGGCCTGGCCTATAGTATCACGACTCATGCTCACACCAGTTATTCCTCCCAGCTTTTCATCAGCCTGAAAATTCCCATGTTTCAGTCCACTTCTCCTTTTGAGTTCTACTTCTCTAAGGAGCTCCCTTGTGTGTCCCACCCCACAGGCTTCTCCTGAATTCCCTCACAGACCATCTGAACCATGCAGTCTGGCAGCAGGGAATGGCCAATACTCCTGCCTATGAGGGGTTTTATAGTCACTCTCTGCCATCTACCCAAACCCTGCAAGTTAGTTGCCCTAAACATGGGCACATGAGAAACAGAGTTGGAGCTATGATCTGACTTGGTAATTTGATACCTTCTCTTTGATATGCATCATGTAGATGCTACCTCTGTGCCTGGAGTTACACATTTCTAAATGTTCTACCTGGAGTGGCAGGAAAAAGCAGTGAAAGGAAGAGAGTAGCACCAGATAGCACTCAGACTTTCTGCTGCCAAGAAGGGCACACTAACCAGCAAGCCTGTAAGGTTAAAGGCAATCATCTTTTTCATCCCCTCCCTCCACTCTTCAAACTCAACCGCTCTGAACAAGTATGGCAACCCTTGCCTGGTACCAGTGAACCAGAGGGCAGTGTTTCTGCCCAGGCATGTCTGTGATTAACTGGGCTGGTGACAAACTGCCCCCATGGTTCTTTGTGCAAAACATGACAAATAAATGTGGCTTGCATAGAACCAGAAAGTTGAACAATTAATCTTTTCCTCAGTCTCCCCTCCCTGCGTTTTTGTTGATTGTCCTCTCGCCAACTGCTGTGGGGTTGGTAGAAGCATTCCTGAGGTGAAGGAGGCTGGTTCTGAAGAGTAAAAGGTACTACAGCAGTCAGTGGCTGGGCCAGGAGGGAAACCAGCTTCCCCCCAAACTTGCTCTGTATCCCTCACGTTACATTTAGTTTTGCTGTTGATTGGAAAGCTCAGAGCAGTGGCTAAGTGCAGAATCTCCAGACTTACCCTGCTTTACTTCTTCCCTCCTCACCCTGTCCCACCTCTTCTTCTGCCCAGTACCTGCTACTCGGAGATCACAGGCCAGGGCAAGTTCCAGGCCTCCACCCAAGGCAAACCCGTCCATAGCCGCAATAGTGGGTGCCGGGAAGGCTGCTGTGGAGATGAAGAAAGGCTCAGCCTGAGAGGCCCTAGCAGGACCAGAACAGGGACTCAAGATTGGAAAGGGGCTAGCTGGTTGGGACAGAGGGCCTCATGGGTCCCAGGTTTGGAACCTTACCTGGTACCTCAGCCAGGTTATCTTAGAAGTTGGTTTTTCTATTGGGGAAAGTTGGGAAATTAGCTGGGCTACTGGGGTGGGGAGATGGGCTGAATGATCCGTGCTCAGGCCCACTCTCCTGCTGGCATCCCCAGACCAGCCTTTCTGCACTTCCTCCAAGTTCTGTGTGCCAAGCCCCATGCTGGGTGCTGAAAACATAGGATTGAATAGATACGGGGAAGGCAGATCTGTAAACAGGCAATGATGACCCATGGTAATCAGTGCTCTGATAAAGAAATCTTGGAGAACCAGTCAGGGAAGGCTTCCTGCTGGTTTTAAAGAATGAGTAAAAAGTTCAGGTGGCCAAGGAGGGATATTCCAGGCAAAAAGAGCAGTAATTATCAAAGCCTGAAGGCCTGCAGCCTGAAATCTGACTCCACTGGAATAGCTGGGCTTGAACCCTGAGGGTAGAGAGGTGGGGAGGTCAGAACTAGCAGGACACAAAGGCTGAGCACCAGAGCTCCCTCCGGGAGAAATGCCCTCTGAACTCTCTTGTCCCTTTCCACCTTATAGAATTCTTTGTGCCCTTCCTCCTGGGAGAGTCATCTGTCTTCACAGAGCTCACAACAGAAACTGTCCTCTCTTTACAGTGGAGGATGGTAGGTGTGGTGGGACTGGGATCAGCAGGGCCCCTGAACGCCCTCCTCCAACCCACTCCAAGACCCTCACCAATCTCATTCATCAGGCCTCGGAGCCGCTGGACAAAGATCCCCACTTCCGCCTCACTCATCTGCTCCCGTTCCTTCAGGTCTGCACCTGCAGATAGTGAGGGGGTGGTGACAGCCCTTGGGAAATAACCTATTACTGAATCCCAGGTTGTTAAAGGACCCAGCAAAGGTGACTTGAGAGGCAGAGAGGAAGGCGAAATCTCAGAGAGGAAGGCATGGGCCAGGAAGCCAGGGAGGAAAGGGCGGGGGGGGGGGGGGCGGGTGGTGTGTCAAAAAAGGACAGGTGCAACAACAAAAAGGTCAGTTGGACTTCATTAGAATTAAAAACTTTTGTGCATCGAAGGACACTATCAAGAGAGTGAAAAGACACCCCATGGAATGAAGAATATACTAGCAAATTACATATCTGATAAGGTATTAATATCTAGGATACCTAAGGAACTCTTAGAACTCACCAACCAAAACCACAAAGGACAAAGGGCTCAAATAGACATTTCTTCAAAGAAGATATATACAGATGGGCAATAAACGCAAGCAAGAAAAGATGTTCAACATCATTAGTCATTAGAGAAATGCAAATTGAATCCACAATGAGAAACCAACTTCACACCGTTTAGGATGGTTATTATAAAAAACCACAGAAATAGAAAGTAAGTGTTGGCATGGATGTGGAGAACGCTGGTGCATTGCTGGTGGGAATGTGAAATGATGCAGCTGCTCTGGAAAACATGTGGGCAGTTCCTCAAAAAGTTATTCGTAGAATTACTATATGACCCAGCAGTTTCACTCTTAAAAGATTTAAAAGCAAAGACTCAAACAGAGACTTGCATACCAATTTTCATAGCAGCACTATTCACAATAGCCAAAAGGTGTAAACAACCCAGGGCACATCAAGATAGATAAAACGTAGTATAAATACAATGGAATATGATTCAGCCATAAAAAGGAATGAAGTTCTGACATGTTCACTATGGGTGAACCTTGAGGATATTATGCTAAGTAAAAAAAGCCAGATACAAAAGAACAAATGTATGATTCCACTTGTATGAGGTATCTAGAATAGGCAAGTTCATAGAGATAGAAAGTACAACAGAGATTATCAGGGGCTGGTGTGGGGAGGAGGAATGGAGAGGGATTGCTTAATAGGTACAGAATTTGGGATGATAAAAGATTTCTGGAATTGGACAGTGGTGATAGTTGCATGGCCATGTGAATGTACTCAGTGCCACTTTATTTTATACTTAAAAATGGTTAAAATGTAAACCCTGTGTAATTTATTTATTTACCACAATTTAAAATATATATGATAATATTTAAAATGTATTATTTCTTGGGGCACCTGGGTGGCTCAGTCAGTTGGGCATCTGACTTCCATTCAGGTCATGATCTCACGGTTTGTAGGTTCAAGCCCTACATCAGGCTCCATGGTGATAGTATGGAGCCTGCTTGGGATTCTCTCTCTCTCTTTCTCTCTCTGCTCCCCCCCCCCCATGCTTTCTCTCTCTCCCGCTCTCTCAAAATAGATAAACAAATTTAAACATCAAAAATGTATTATTTCTTCCCAGTTTTATTGAGAGATAATTGACATATTGATTTTTTTTAAGGTTTATTTTGAGAGAGAGAGTGCATGAGAGCAGGGGAGGGGGAGAGAGAGAGAGAGAGAGAGAGAGAGAGAGAGAGAATCCCAAGCAGGCTCTGTGCTGTCAGCCCAGAGCCCAATGTGGGGCTCAATCCCACAACCCTGAGATCATAACCCAAGCCAAAATCAAGAGTCGGACGCTTAACTGACTGAGCCACCCAGGTGCCCCAACATATTACTTTTTGATAGGAGGGGTCAGTGTGGTCCAAGGAGACTACAAAGTCAAGATGAGAGAACTGACAAGCAAGTGCAGGATACAGTGGGATGGAGTTGGGAAGGACTTTAGTAAGAGTAGTACCATGGCAGAGTCATCAAAGGCCAGATGGCAGGGGGCTGAGGTGGGAGTAGGGAGTGAATATATTCTCTTCACATCTGAAACTATGGGAATTCAGAGCTGACAGCCCTTGCATGTCTTTGATTAGTCCCAGCCCCTCAAAGACAGATGGAGAAACTGAGGCCAAAGAGGGGTAGGGACTATCCCAGGATTCCAGAACAAGTCAGAGACAGACCCAGACCTCCTGCAGCCATCCCCCCAACCCCTCCACTTCCCTGTGCTTAGGTGGGATAGTGGGGCTACTGGGACCTTCATAGAGAAGGTCAGACAGGCATAGAGCTGAAGGAGGAAGCCAGGGTAGAGTGAGGCCCTCATCCAGGGCAGCTGCGTCAGGCAGACCCCTCTGCATACTTGTCGTGCCAGGGGAGACCCCAAACTGGGCACTGTGATCCCGACAGCTCAGACCTAGAGACTGAGCCATATCACCTTGAAATTCCATGTTCTTCCCATCCTACCCATCCATGGCCTCTTCTCACCTCCTCAGTGACTCCTGCTACCCCTTCCCCAATCACCCCAGAGTGGGTTCTTAGCTCAGCTCAGTGCATCTCTCACTCACTTGCTTCTTGTTGTGGGGATGTGAGTCAGTGTTTTGTGTCTTTGAAACAGAAGTTGGTGATGCTTGCCCTACTGTGAGGACCAAATTGTCCAGGGGCAGTGGAGAGTTTTGGCGACAGGAACTGAGATCTTGTGGGTGGGCAAAGGGACACAGAGTACCTTCTTGGCCACAGACCTTGTCAATGTCACAGCACTTAGTTTCCTCAGTGAAGCGTCAGAACAGAGCATGGTGTAGCAGAAAGAATAAGGATTTGAGGGTCAGAGGGGCCAAGTTAAAATTGAATTCTATTCTACCTCTTACTAGCTGTGTAACACGAGGCAAGGCATTTTACCTCTGAGTATTTGAGTTCACATCTATAAAATGGGAACAATAAGTCCTATGCTAGAGCTGACCTACACCCCCAACCCCCTATAGGCTGGTGGGAACCCTGCTGAGCCCTGGGGTAGAGGCAAGGGAGGAAACCCACCTGCACAGAATACACCCTTCACTCCACTTCTGAATAGCAGAACGCGTACTTGCTGGTCCTCCCGCAGCCGGGCCAGAGCTTCCAGAAGCTGCAGAGGAGATCTTTTCAGGTATCTCCCAGCCCAGCCCTAGCCCAGCCCCCACCCACCCTGGTGCTGCCCTTTCTCACCTCACTGACCAAGACCTTCCCCAGGGCATTACGGGCACTTGGTCTGTTCATCAGGATCTCCGTGATTCCTGCAGGTGACAGGGCAGCCTTGGGTGAGCCAGCTGGCCTGCTCACTCCTGGGCTGGGGCCTGGAGGCAGCCGCCTGGATTCTTGGTGGCCTCTACCCTTGATGAGCAGTGTGACTTAGAGCGAGTCACAGACACCCAGGCTTCAGTTTCCCTGACCATAACATGGAGAGAATAACCCCTTGCTCTTTCTCCCTCACAGAAGTGAAAGGGCTTGTAACCCCCATGGAGCAACACGGAGAGACGGACAACAATGACCACTGCATTGGTTCCTACCTGCTTCTGCTGTTACTATACACACAAACACACGGGCAAGTCAGGAGGGCTTTCACATGCTCATCTGCCCCTTCTCCACCTTCCACACCACCTGTGTGCTTGCCTCCTGTATACCCAGAACTGCTCTGCATATCTGACTAGCCCAGAACTCTCCCCGGAGCTCTAAGCCTGAATACACAGTTGCCCACTTGATGTCTTGACCAACCGGTCAAAAAAATGATCAATCTTTTCTCCTGTTCCCTTTGTGAGTAAATGATCTATCAACTCAGAAGTCCCCTCTTCCTCACCCATGGAATTTACTCAGTCTCCAATGCCAGTTCAACCTCTTAAATGACATCTCAGATACTTCAGCTAATATCCCTCCTTGCAGCCAGCAACCTATATGGGTTCTTTACTACATGGATCACCCAAAATTGACCCTCCTGCCTTTGGTCTTCCTCCCCCTCCCTACTCCACATTCGTTCCTCATTTGGGTCAGAGTCCTCTTTCTAACCCAAATCCAACCATGACCCTCCCTTTCCCTTTCCACCAAAATTAAGCCAAATTCCTTAATACCACCCAAAAGATGCCCCCACCCTCCATCCCCAATATGGCCATTGCATCCTACTCTGGCCTCAACTCACCCCCACAATCTGGGCCAGTTGTAGAGAAGAGAGACCAGTTCTGGGCAAGGGCTCGAATACTCTCGTACCTTCTTGGTTGTATCCCCTCCTGTATTTACCTATCTTTTGGCCTTCAAAGACCCCTTAGTATTTTCCCCCAGGGTCCTGAGCCTTGTCTGTGAAACAAGCAGTATTTATTAAGATGGCATTCTCAGTGTGAGTTAATCTGAGACACAGAAGAGACAGTAAAAGTTTTGGAGCGCTCAAGGGACAGGGTTTCCAGCCAGGAGTTAGAGAACTGTGGTTCAGGACAGAAATCTATAACATGCAGACTAGGCTGGCTTCCTTAGCCTCCCCAGAAACCTTCAAAGAGTTCTTTGAGCCCAACAGATCTGGAGGTCCCACAGAACTCAGATGTCCCCAGGGTCTTCTCCAGCTCTAATGCTCCATGAAAGAAAATGCTGCAACTCTGGGGAAGGGAAACTCTGGTAGATACAAAGAAACCACATCAGAGGGATTGAGGAAAACAGTCTAGAGGTCCAACATCTTTGTGGCAGACAGGCCCCATCTTCATATCCTCAATAATCTCCTTCCCTGGAGTGTGGGCGGGGCCCTGTGAATTGCTTCTAACCAACAGAATACAGCTAAACTCATAAAATGTCACTTCAAAGATTAAAATTTAATGATAATTAGGTTACAATGTATGTAAGACTCTGTCTTGCTAGGGCATACTAGAGAAACTAGTGGACCTACAGAGAGGGTCCTGTGGCAAAGAACTATAGGCTGCCCCCAGGAGCTGCGAGACACCCCCCAGACCAACAGGAAGAAAACAGGACTTCAGTCCTACAACCACAGGAGGTGACTGCTATCAATGGGAGGAGCTTGGAAGCAGATCTCTCCCTAGTCAAGCCTATGAGGAGACCATACCCCTGGCCAATTCTTGGATTGTGGCCTAGTAAAACCCTGAAGTAGAGAACCCAGCTACATTGTGCCTGGACTTCTGATCTATAGGAACTATAAGATAATACATGTGTGTTATTTTAAGCAATAAAGTTTGTGGTAATTTGTTATCCTCAGGCAATATCCTGAGATTGATAGACGTTCTTCTCTCCTCTTCACTTTCCTAATCTGTCTTGCCTTTCCGGCTGATGCTCTCCCCATATTTCATCTTTATCCCTTCTCTCCATTTCTATCTCCTTCTTTCAGAATACAAATGGGGTGCTTGGCTCATGTCACAGCTTAGTCATATACTAGTTCCACTGGTCTTGGGCAAGTTGCTTTACCCTCTGGTCTTCAATTTCCTAATCCATAAGTAGAAATAATAAAAAGGGAAGCACCTGGGTGGCTCAGTTGCTTAAGCAGCTGACTTTGGCTCAGGTCACGATCTCACAGCTCGTGGGTTTGAACCCCATGTTGGGCTCTGCACTGACAGCTCAGAGACTGGAGCCTGCTTCCGATTCTGTGTCTCCCTCTTTCTCTGCCCCCACCCCCCACTTGCACTCTGTCTGTTTCTCAAAAACAAATAAACATTAAAAAAATTATTTTTTAATAATAAAAAGATTGTTATGAGGATTAAAAGAGATAATGCCTTAGGGCACCTAGCTGGCTCAGTCAATAGGGAATGCAACTCTTGATCTTGGGGTTGTAAATTTGTTTGTAAATCTTGGGTGTAGAGAGTACTTAAAAATAAAGTCTTAAAAAAAGAGAGAGATAATGCCCATAAGTGCTTAGCCAGAGTTTGTGAGTGAGCAGTGAGCAGAAAAAATGCATAGATGCTAGGGAAACTCTAGGATTTAATAGAAGGAATGAACTCCAAGCTGGGAGCTATGAGGAGCCAGACAGGGTTATGTTTGGCTTTCATTTAATTTGCACTTATCACATGTCAAGTCCTGGAGAAATAGGGAGGAATCAGCCATGGTCCCTGACTTTCTAGTCAAGCCCTGATTCTGGGAACATTGCCCTTGCTGGACCTCCACAGTAAGGATAGGTGTGTACTATACCCTCCCTACTCTTACCTAGAAACTAGACCTTGAAAGGGACAGAAAATTCTTGTTCCCCAGAAAAAATCAACAGGAACCACTGTAAGGTATTAGAGACCAACTCTTTTTACCACCCCTTACTATATAGAAGGGGAAATTCAGGCCCAGAAGAGAATGTGCCTAATAGCTGGACCCACCTAGCAATCCTCACTCTCTAAGAGTTAACAACCTATGAGAGAGATAAGTTTAGATACATGGAAAGTAATGGGAAAATGGGAAGGAGGGGGTGTGTAATTCCATAAGGACTTACATAAGCAGAGTGGAAAGAGAATCCAAGTGAACAAAACAGAGGTGGGACAGTTTGAAATGAACCCAATGCGCTGAAGAGATAAGATGGAAAGGTAAGGTTGTGGTGGAGAACGTTGAACGCCCAGCTAAGGAGTTGGGTAGAGCCATAAGAAGAGCCAAGATGGTTAAAGAGGGAATCCCATTTTCAAGGACAACAGAAAATGTGACAATGTTGTGGTGTCATCAGCTCAAGTGGAAGCAGAACCTGTGGCTTCTAACATGAATATCAAATGACCCCAAATCACTTTAGGTTGGTGGAAGGTGGGGGGATGGAGGTAGGGGTGGTGGCGGTGTTCTCCTTTGTGAGCCTCTTCCTGCTGCCTCCTCCATCCGTGGTTTCTCCATGGTTTCCTTCCTCCGTGGTTTCCTTCCTCAATGACTTCCTCCTGCCTTCTATATGCCCTCTGGCAAGGGCAGCCGTTTAATCTGCTAATCCTTGTTATTTGTGGATAAAACATTCTGTATTTGCAAGTGAGCCCTAATTTGACATATGATAGTTTTTTGGTTTTTGGGTTTTTTTTTTTTTTCCAACATTTTTATTTATTTTTGGGACAGAGAGAGACAGAGCATGAACGGGGGAGGGGCAGAGAGAGAGGGAGACACAGAATCGGGAACAGGCTCCAGGCTCTGAGCCATCAGCCCAGAGCCTCACGCAGGGCTCGAACTCCCGGACCGCGAGATCGTGACCTGGCTGAAGTCGGACGCTTAACCGACTGCGCCACCCAGGCGCCCCAGTTTTTGGTTTTTTTAATTGATGTAGAAGTCTGTCTTTTGAGTCAATACTAAAGAAGTAGTGATGATCTAATAGTTGAGAAAACAGGTTTTGAAATCAGATCTGATTCAAACTACCTAACCTTTGCCCCAATTTCTTAATCTGTAAAGTAGGGAGAATAATTATAACAATCTCAAAGCAAGTGCTGTTGTGCTTTGCAATGAACTAAGCATGAGAGTAAGGAGTATTCTCTAAGAACCAACAATCCTAAGCACCTGGGTGGCTCAGTCGGTTAAGTGTCTGACTTCAGCTCAGATCATGATCTCACAGTTTGTGAGTTCGAGCCCCATGTCAGGCTCTGTACTGACAGTGCGGAGCATGGAGCCTGCTTTGAGTTCTGTGTCTCCTCTCTCTCCCCTCCCTTGCTCTCTCTCTCTCTCTCTCTCAAAAATAAATAAACATTAAAACAAAACAAAACAAAAAAGAACCAACAATCCCAAATGGCTAGAGGAAGACCCTTCATGTCCATGTCGGGGATGCACTCTACGGAACAGTATACAACAGCAGGGAGCAAGAAACTAGATTTATATGGCAAAGCAGCTCTTCAAAACTTAGTATCAACCAGGGAAAAAAGGAAGAAATACGAGTTATATAGTATGACACCATCTATGTACTTTAAAACTGTAAATTAAAACACAAACTATGCTACATCAAACTCAGGGAGAGAGTTGGGACTGGGGAGAAAGTAAAGCCAAGAAAATGGCTTTGCCCATATGGTAACACGCAGAGGACTGAGGGGTGTTAACGCCACTGAATGCACTTTGACATCCCCTTGCACCCCAGCAAAAAACAAAACGCCCTTAGTGGAAAATGGAGGGCTGCCTGGGTGGCTCAGTAAGTTAAGCATCCCACTCTTGATCTCAGCTCAGGTCTTGATCTCAGGGTGGTGAGTTCAAGCCCCACTTTGAGCTTAGAGCTCCGCGTGAAGCCTACTTAGGAAAAAAAGTTCTCTGCCAGTGACCAGCACGAACTTTCTCCTTTGACTCAAAAGAGTGTAAAAGTCCGCCAGCCACGGCCAGCCACAGCCGGGCCAGAGCGCATGGAGACTTGCCCAGGTCTTTGCTCCTCCTCTGCTCTCCTCCCTCTTCTCCCTGCATGGCGAGCCGGATTGGCTCCGCCGCCTCGGCGCTCTGGAAACTAGCCAGGACTCTTGGCCGACGGGACAGCAGGCCTTTTAAAGTTACTGGGGTGGAAGCGGTGAGGGGTGGGGGTCGCCGGTGCTTGGTCTATCGCTGAGCGAGTCTCCGTCCCTCCGTCACAGCCCCAGGCCTTCGAATGGGGGACTGAAGGGACTTAGATTGACCTAGAGCTCCACCTCAACTAGGGTCTGGGAGGCTAGTGACGGGGCCACCCACTTCCCCGGCCTTAGGAAGGCGTGGGGAGCCTTGACTGGGAAACCGCACATTCGGGATCAAATCCTTAAACGACCCGCCTTCCCCTTACTGGTCTGTGTTCCCGCGTGTAGTGGGCCGCTCTGGCCATGGCTTCGGCCCTGGCAGCAGCGCCAGGAGCCCGGCTCGGACCCGTCAAGTCTCCCCCTGGGCGCTCCCGCGACAGCGCACTTACCTTGGTCTGGACCTGCCAGGACGCGCACTTGGATCTCCGGGTCCCCAGCCGCCCCATCGGAGGCGCAGCTGCGGGTCTGAAGGGGTCTCCAGGGGCGTGGAAGGCGCAGGGCACCGGTCAGGGCTCGCAGCATCTGGGCGCAGGCTCGGAAGGTGCCAAGGGCCCCTCCACTGCACCCTCCTCTCTCGCTGAAAGCTTGCAGCGGCGCCCCCAGGTTTCGCAAACTGCTCCACCTATGGGCGGAGAGCACAACGCAGTTCTCGCCTCTTGACTCTCAGAGCCCTGGAGCCCTGGCTAGGTAAAGCCCGGCTCCGCTGTGTGATTTGGGACAAGGATGTCAACCTCTTTAAGTGCCAGTGTTTTAATTACTAAAGCGGGGATAATAATAGTGACTACTGTCGCAGATAAAGGGGAGGCTAAAGTAGTGAGAACAGATAATGTACTACTGCAAATGGGAAGTGTCATATGTGAACTGAACTCAACTTCCATTTGTACAGAGGTGCCTGAGAATTTTAAAGGGAGAAAGAAGAACGAGAGAGGTGGGTGAACCGGGCTTGTGAAGAATTACAAAAATCAGGAAAGGCGTTTGGCCACGTGAAACTCATCTGTGTTAGCTAACTGGTGCCTATCCAACCTTAGGCTCCCACAGAGACTGGGGTTGGTGGCAGCGGTGACAGACAGTGGGAGTGCTGTCTTCAGGTGTTGGCTGAAACAAGCAGTAAATTCTTTTGGCAGTGCTGACCTTAAAAATAAAAGTTGTTTTACCAGCAAAAATAGGTGTCTTTGGGAACAGCCAAGAATTGCAATTTGGGACAAACAAGCCACGGGAAAAAAAACAGGCTAGTCCAACAGAGGAGGAAACCATATTTTATGGAGAAGTTGGGAGTGGTTGCTTTAAAACCAAAACCCACTGGAGAAAAGCAAGAGGTCAGAGTGATCACAGTTTCTCATGGGCTGAGCGGCTGACCTACTGGATTTCTTGTAGGAGATACAATGTACACCCTCTCCTGTTGAGTCTATTATAATTGACAATTCCTCCTGTAATTGATGTCCAGGGGTATCGCATGAGAACTCCTCTTTCTGGCCTCCTGACTACATTTTAGTGAGGGTTTTCCTTTATTAATTTCTACAGTTGGCTTAAGTGTTCTCCTCCAGGCACTCTAAGGGGGGCCAGGGTTATCTTAGGAATGTGGCCTTGATCTGCTAGAAACTATGTTAGTGTTCAAGTCATTGTAGGCCAAGGTTGAGGCCTAGTAGAGAAGTGGGCTCAGAGGGGCATGGCTAGAATTTGGTCAAGAAGAGAATCTTTGTCACTATGTCATGGTGGTATTATGATGATTGAATGGTGGTGTGTGAACCTTGCTTCTTATTCCATTTTTTAAATGTCATTTCATTTATTCATTCTGATGTTGTCTACATTCATGGGCTTCACTGCCTCACCTCCCAGTTACTCTTCAATCATCCCAAATTTATGCTCACTAATTAGATGGCAAAAATATTTGTGAATGTGAATCCCTAGCCTCTGCCTCCACTATCTACCCAAAGTGCTTTTGCAGAGGTCATCAGTGGCCCTGTTTAGTTCATTCTGGGTGGATCAATAAAGAGTGTTCAGTGAACACTCTACCTCACTCGCCTTCCACTTGTTAATGACCCCAAAGTCACTAATAATTCATGCCTCCAGCCAATGGCTGCACTATTAGGTGATCTAGAAATAAAATTCTTTTTATTTCTTTGAAGGCCATGGCTTTCAAAAAAAAATTAATGTGTATTTATTTTTGAGAGAGAGCATGAGCAGGGGAGGAGCAGAGAGAGATGGTGACACAGAATCCAAAGCAGGCTACGGGCTCTGAGCGGTCAGCACAGAGCCTGACGCGGAGCTCGAACTCACTACCATGAGATCACGACCTGAACTGAAGTCAGATGCTTAACCAACTGAGCCACACAGACACCCCTAACATTCTCTCTTTTCAAAGTCATTGGTGTTTGCTGAGGTCATCACTATGTCTAGTAAGGTTTAAGCAAAAATGTGCTCTCATCTCCTTCCTGGGTCTAATGGGAAACCCTAAGTTCCTCTGTGTGACCTAAAAGATTAATTGGGGTTTGTATCAGTCCTAGCCATTTTTGATCCCTTGCCTTTGCTTCCAATGAGTTAATTCAGGTTATGGATCATCTGGCCATCCCTCTGTGTCCCTTTTCTATATATTAGTGGACACAACTCCAACTCCTTCACTCCTTAAAGAATAGTAGACACAAGAATGCATGAGAAAGAAAGGTTGGGGATCAACTATGGGACCCCACTTCTCATACTTAATGAGGTTAATGCTAACTGTTGTGGACTGAATTATGTCCCCCTAATTTCGTATGCTGAAGTCCTATTCCGTAGTACATCAAAATATGATTGTGTTTGCAGATAGGGTCTTCAAAAAAGTAATTAAGTTCAAAATGAGATCATTAGGCTAGACATTAATCCAATATGACTGATGTCCTTATAAGAAGAGGAAATTTGGACACAGATAGGTATAGAGGACAGACCTGTGAAGACAAAGGGAGAAGATGGCCATCTGTAAGCCAAGGAGAGAGACCTCAGACAAAATCAACCTACCGACACCTTTATCTCAGCCTTTCAGCTTCCAGAACTGTGGAAAAATAAATTTCTGTTGTTTAAGCCATCCAACCTGTGGTCCTTTGTTATAGCAGCACTTGCAAACTAATACACCAATAAAATAATTCCTTTTGTTAAGAGGAAATCTGGTGCCTGGTTTTTAAAATAACAAAGTGCCCCCTTCCTCTACATTATTATTATTCCTAGGTCTCCAAGAAAGATCAGCAGAGCAGCAATGGGCATAGGACAAAGTGGTAATAACAGTACGGCCATAGGTGTCACAGACTTTGAGTCTGGAATTCTCTCTTGTCCAGCAAGGGAGCAGATGCAGAATTGAATATGAGAGAGGTTAATGTCCAGGAGGAGACAGGAGTCCTGAGTAAGGGTCCTTGTTGTGTATTTATTAGGATCATCTTCACAAAACACCTTATGAGAATGTGTTGGTTTGTGAAGATTTCAAATCCACTTATGACTTATGTGCAGTTGTTCTGATCTGAGGGTGAACTTGGGAGGCCATGTGAAGATGATAGCAGAATTGTGCTGCTGAGTGCTTATAGATAGGAACATATGGAGGAGCAACTATGATATAATGGACATTTAAACTTTAAATACCAAGAATTTATGAGGACTTATTGAGAATGTTCTGTTTGGGCAAGGCTACTCTTTGCTGATCAAAACAGATCTCTGAAGGTCTTGAGACACTTGCTCATGTGGGGTGGCCACCCTACCCTTGGTCCTGAGTGGTATTCAAGGCACAGTGGTCTCAGGAAGACAGACTTCTGTTCTGCCTTGGCAAGCCTACTCTTCCTAGGTAGTGGTCAACTCGGTGCCAGCTAGCTGTGTGCCTCAGCAGTAAGGAACCTAAGCTGGCAGCTGATTCCCAGCTTAGTTGGAAGGACTGATTTACAGAGGACCAACTAACTCATAGAAAGTACATCACAACTAAACTTGGACTTTATTTCATCTCCCTTATGCCTGGAACTATAACGTAGTTAACCTATCTTTGGTTTGGAGTATGTTATTTCTTTATGAGCTTATTAAGAGACGTTAACCGTATGCTACTGGCTTGTGAAATATTACTATTATAAATTAGAATCCCTACAGCAAATCTGTGCTAAATAAACCATCGGCAAAGACAAAAGCTCAGTTTCTGAGCATAATTTGCGGGAGCAAAACAAGAGTGAGATTCAGAGATTAACAAGAAAGGTCACATAGCTAGTGAAATGAAATCTGGTTGTTTTAAGACATCCAGTAAAACACTCCCCATAGTCTTGTTGGTGTACAGCCTTAGGACTTTTTGCGCTTGCACTGATTCTTCTGAGTACCAACAGTAACAGGATACAGAACAATTAGAACACTCCCAAAACCCTTCCTCAGGCTACGCTTTTCTGAGTCCGGTTTCAGGCCACCCTCTGCTCTCAGCCTCAGGCGCTACTCCTCTCATTATAGAGAACGTAAACCCGAATGGCTGTACTAGGTTATGAAACTTTTTCCTGATGTGTGATGTGGACTCAGATTCCCATCCGCTTGTGAGCCGGGTCCAGAGCTTCGCAGACAAAGAACTGCTGAACGCCCCCCTCCCCGAAAAGAACGCCACCACCGGCCGCCTCTGCGCACGCGCAGGCGCCCTACTCTGGCTCCACCTCCGCCTCCCGAGCGTGCCCGCCGCCCGAGCGTGCCCGCCGCCCGAGCGTGCCCGCCGCCCGAGCGTGCCCGCCGCCCGAGCGTGCCCCCGCCCACCCCCGCCCCTAGCTCTTGGGTGAGCGCAGGCGTCACTGCCGCTTTAGTCCGTGAGCGCCCGCGTCGGCTTCCTCAGGGCTTGCTCCATCAGCCGCCGCAGCGCACAGTCTGAGCCATGCTCCTTACGGCCGTAAAGCCTCGGCCCCGGCACCGGGTGTTCGTGGTGGGGGTTGGGATGACCAAGGTAAACAGAGCCGCGGACCTCTTCGCTCTGTGCCGGAGAGGCCGAGGAGTCGGGGAGCCCCGAGGTGACAGGGGCACGGCGGGAAGGTCAGGGGCCTGGCGCTGGCCGGCGGTTTGTCCTTCCTACCGGGAGGGTGCCCCGGGCACCCCACTGGCCCGTTCCGGCTTCTTGGCATGAGAGTGGCGACTCGGATGGGTTGCGGTGCAGGGTTGTCTCTGAGGTACGGCGCTGTCTGGGGGGTGGTTCCTGTGGCCATTTCTTTCCCCTTCCGCCTTTTCCGTTCTCCCTGGATCAGGCTTTGTGATGGACACCCCAACATAACCGAAAACCCACACCTCCTTTGATTCTGAGTGGAATCCCAAGGTATGTGGCTCTTTGACGAGGCAAGGTCCTTCCTTACAGTGGAAAGGGAAGCAGGTACGGAAAGGGGAATGTCCCCAGCTCTCCACACCCAGGAGTACTCCCCGTAGGATTCCTTTACAGGCACAGTTAGAAGTGTGGACGAGGAGAAACGGTGATGTGCAGTGTCTTGGCACAAGTGGCAGGTTTCCTGGATCCTCCGACCCCCTTTCTGTCCCCGCAGTGGTACTCTGCTTGGTTCTCAGGAATCCAGAGGCTCCTGGCCTCATTTCTTGACGCCCTCCCCGCTCCTAAGCGAGAGTCATGCCAAACTGCTTTATTACTTTCACCCGCACTCTGTTCTGTGCTTCTCTTGCTTTCCTTCTCTTGTTCTTACTCCTTGTGCTTGGTTGACTTCGGACTTTTAAAAGACTGGTTCGGATCTTAGCTTCTCCAAGAAGTTTCTGATCCTCCCGACTTTCCCGCAGAGTCCCATCCTTAACCTTTGCTTCGGTGCGGCTGAACTTGTGGCAAGTACAGGTTGTGCCGTTTCGTTTTCACCTGTATTTCAGAGACCTGTGTTAGTGCCTATTTTCGTTAGCTGAAATTCGAAGAGGATTTTCGCTTTTAGAAAAAGGCAAAAAGTGAAAGTAGCATTCAGCATTTTTTTTTTTTTTTTCGGGGAGTTGTTAGAGAGGCAGTGAGCACCTGAAGCATCAGCCAGAGTGGGACTGCCAGGCTTCTTTCCTGGAATTACGCTCAGCCTCTCAGCATGAAGCCAGCATAGTTTTGTTTGTTTGTTTAATGTTTGAAAATGTTTATTTTTGAGAGAGACAGAGTGTGAGCAGTGTCTCCCAGAGAGAGAGAGAGGGAGACACAGAATCCGAAGCAGGCTCCAGGCTGTCAGCACGAGTCCTGACATGGGGCTTGAACTCAGGGACTATGAGATCATGATCTGAGCTGAAGTCGGAGGCTTAATGGACTGAGCCATCTAGGCACCCCTGTGTGATGGTTCTTAATGTGAATAGCTGAGTTCCCCATACAACTTGAAGTTCTCGTAATGAGATTTTATTATCAGTATAGGAAATAAGTTAGAATTTCTATGGTGGATGTCAACAGGTTTTTAAAAAAAAATTTTTTTTTCAACGTTTATTTATTTTTTGGGGGACAGAGAGAGACAGAGCATGAACGGGGGAGGGGCAGAGAGAGAGAGGGAGACACAGAATCGGAAACAGGCTCCAGGCTCTGAGCCATCAGCCCAGAGCCCGACGCGGGGCTCGAACTCACGGACTGCGAGATCGTGACCTGGCTGAAGTCAGACGCCTAACCGACTGCGCCACCCAGGCGCCCCAACAGGTTTTAATACAACTAAGTCACAACCACCACCTGGCTGATAGCAGCCCAAGTCCCTTTGCTTATGCTGCTTACCTTCTGATATGCCCTTTTTTCATAGATTTACCTTCTACCTATTTCAAGAAGTGGTCTGACTTCATCTGTTTGGACTGCTGTAACAGCAATACTGTAGCATGGGTGGCTTAAGCAACAAATACTCATTTCTCACAGTTCTGGAGGCTGAGAAGTCCAAGATCAAGGCACTGGCAGATTCAGTATCTTGTGAGGTCTTGCTTTCCGGTTCATAGACAGCTATCTTCTTGCTGTGTCCTCACATGGCAGAAGGGGTGAGGGAGCTCTCTGGGGTCTCTTTTATAAGTGTATTAATCCCATTTGTAAGGGCTCCATCCTGATGACCTCCTAAAGGCCCCTCCTCCAAATTCAACCATATTGGGGATTAGATTTCTTTTTTTTTTTTTTTTAATTTTTTTTTTAACGTTTATTTATTTTTGAGACGGAGACAGAGCATGAATGGGGGAGGGTCAGAGAGAAGGAGACACAGAATCTGAAACAGGCTCCAGGCTCTGAGCTGTCAGCACAGAGCCCGACACGGGACTCCAACTGGAGATCATGACCTGAGCCGAAGTTGGACGCTTAACCGACTGAGCCACCCAGGCGCCCCTGGGGATTAGATTTCAATATATGACTTTTGGGAGGACACAGACATTCAGTCTATAGCAAAGTACCCAAGTACTATATTTTCTCCTAGTTCTTCAACTCGCTCTAAGTTATTCTGGTCACTTTTTTTTTTTTTTTTTTTTTTTAAATTCTGGTGCCCTTATAGTTAGGACCAAATAATAAGCACTTGATTTTCCTAATACTTTAATGTATGATAATTTCATGACTTACAGAAGAAATACATTTTACATTCCCCCCGCCCCCCAGCCCAACACACAACTGAAACAAGTTTGCTAAAGCAACACTTATCTGGGCAGCTCTAGGTCAAATGTTCTAGGTTCTTAAACAGATACATTGAGAGGGAAAGAAAGTGGAGGAGGACCTGTAGATTAAAAGAGAATTAAAAGACCCATGGAATTTTGATAAAAGGCAAGACTAAACTGTAGTGTCTACAGATACATACTTGGCCGATAAAGTAATGAAATATTACAAAGAAGTGATTGCTGTAAGAGAACGATAGTAAGAGGAGATTGAGATTGGGACGGAGTGCTTAGAGGAGTTTCTGGAGTAAAAATGGAAGCAAAGTTCAACTTATCGGTCTGGGTGGTGGTGTGAAAGGTAAGGAAAGGCAGACACTAGGTAAAGCATCAGGACATATTTCAGTCAGTAACATATGACTGTGAAAGGGAAAGTCCAGTGTGAAGTGCACTCAGTTTTGATGTATACAGAGGTGACTGGGTGTTTTAAAGGGAAATGAGGGAATAGGGAGGGTGGTGAGTTGGGGTCCAGTAGTGTAGTGCTAGGGAAATGAAAACTTACAAAAAGGAGGAAGGGGGGTCTTGGTCCATGTGAAATCCACTTGGGTTTGCTAACTGGTGCTTATCCAAACTTGGGCTCCCACTCTCCCACAGAGACTTGGAGACAGGGGTCCTATCTTCTTATGTTTGTGGGAACAAACAGTAACTTCTTTTTGGTAGCCTTGAGGCACTTTAAGTAGGGCTAGAGTCATCCTAGGGATGTGGACTTGAGCTGTTAGAAACTGTGCTAATGTTTGTTTTTTATAAGCCAAGGTGGTGGCTTAGAGAAGAGGGCTCAGGGGAGCCTGGCTAGAGTTTGGTGAATCTTTGTCAGTGGTTGCAAGAGTGTTTGCCTTAGAGTAATTCATGTTTTGTGTGTGGTATTCTGTATCTCTGCTATTTACAATTAATCTTTAAAAAGGCTAAAACTTTTATTTATTATCATTTATTTATTAAACATTTATTTATTTGAAAGAGAATGAGAGAGGGAATGAGCAGGGGAGGGGCAGAGAGAGAGACACACACAGAATCCAAAGCTGGCTCTAGGCTCTGAGCTGTCAGCAGAGAGCCCGACGTGGGCCTCGAACTCACAAACCGTGAGATCATGACCCGAGCAGAAGTCGGACGCTCAACTGACTGAGCCACCCAGGCGCCACTTTTTTATTATTAAAAAAAAAGTTTATTTATTCATTTGTTTTTAAATAATCTCTATGCCTAGCCTGTGGCTCAAACTCACAACTTCGAGATTCAGAGTCACATGCTCTATTGACTGAGCCAACCAGGTGCCCCCAAAAGGTTAAAACTTTTAAAAATAACTCTAGAAAAAAAATTGTACCATAGGAAATGTAAGTATAGCACACAACTTGGCCCAGTAATAAAAAATATTTACTTAATGAAGTAAACAATGAGTACTGATTAAATAAAAAATTATTCAATTGTATAAGTGGGATGGAGTAAGTGTAAATGTATATATGGGGGGGGGGGGCTAAAGAGACCTAATCCTCACTGGCCCTTTTTGGAGATGGTGATATAATTTCTGAAATTGATAAAGAAATGATAGTATAAGAACATTTAGAAATATGGCAGTTTATAAAAAAAAAGAAATGTCTAAAAGAATTAAAAGTGGATGTTTTGGGAACAAGTAAGACTAGTGTGTGGAGAGTAGTGAAACTGAATTGCCGTTTTTATTAATGCCTTATGGTGCTTTTTGTTTGTTTTGCATTTCTTTGATGAAACAAATAAAAACTAAAAAAAAATAGAACTTTACCAGCACCTCAGAATCTCCTTTGTGCGCTTTTTCAGTCACTGACTCCTCACCTGCAAGGATTGCCATTATCCTGACTCTAGACCTTTAATGCTATAGATTAGTCCTGGCTTTTTTATTCAGCATTATATTTGTGAGATTTATCCATAATTGTATGTGTATTTATGGATTTTTCATTCTACTTGATGTCATGTAGTCCACTGTGTGAACATACCACAGTTGATCCAGTCTGCTGTTAATGGACATTAGGTAGTTTCCACCTAACTATGCTTTTTATTTTGAAGAAGTAGTGCTGTATGTGTTTATTTGCTTGGCTAGTCATTTAAAAATTACCTTGATTTCAGTAAGCACTGGGAAAGTGCAGTTGTTTCACTACATGGGTTATAATTTAATCATGAATTGGTATAACCAGTTAGAACCTAGCATACTGTTCTCTGTATATGAGTGCTCTCTGTAAATGATCTGATTGTGGATAGTGAATTGAAGAATAAGTAGGGGTGGAATAGGCAATTTTTAGGTACTGAATTAGGGAATTATGAAGGATTCCCTAATGCAGGAATTATGAAGAAATTGGATGAGACAGAATGGGAAGAAATGTTAAATGTTTTCTTTTGGTTCAAGTTCAACAGATGTATTTCAGCACTGCAATGAAATGTGGCATTTAAGTCAAGTCTCTATATAATATTTAAGACTGGTTTTGTGACTCACTGGGAGGTTGAAAAGTAAATTTGGTAGGTTGCTTCTAGCATTAAAAACTTGAAATCGAATAGAAAATATTTTATCAGTATAACAAGGATAAGTATTTCATGAAAATTTAGCTTCAATTATGTATGTATATATGTGTCTACTGGGTTTGTTGTAATATGGATTTTTTGTGGCTTGCAGTCAAAATTTTTTGAAAGCCAATTTTTTGCTAGCACCTCCACTGACCAGCAAACCACTCCACTTTATTTAGTTGGCCACCTAGTTTGGTAGATTTTCTTCTTTTATGTTTCTTAAATCTGTCTACTTTTTTCATCTTTTCTGCTGTTATCTTAGTCAACTCTTACTTGGACTGTTTCAGGATCATTTGTCCTCACTGCCTCCTGCCTATTCCCTTCATTCATTTCTCCACATTACATCTATAATAATCTAAAATGCAGCTCTTTTCACCCCAGTCTCTCTCTTTTTTAAAAGATAAGGCTTTATTTTTCAAAGCAGTTTTAGGTTTACAGCAAAATTGAGCAGAAAGTATAGAGTAGAGTTCCCATATGTTCCCTGCTCCCACACATACACAGCCTCACTCGCTATCAGTAGTCTGCAGCAGAATGGGGCATTTGTTATAATCAGTAAACCTAAACTGACACATCATTGTCACTCAGAGTCTATAGCTTACATTAGGGTTCCGTTGTGGTGTTGTATATTCTAGGTTTGCACAAATGTATAATGACATGTATCCATTGTAATATCATACAGAATATGGGGTGCCTGGGTGGCTCAGTTGGTTAAACATCTGACTTTGGCTCAGGTCATGATCTCATGGTCTGTGGGTTCGAGCCCTGTGTCTATGCTGTCAGCACAGAGCCTGGAGTCTGCTTCAGATTCTGTGTCTCCCTCTCTTTCTGCCCCTCCCTCGCTGTCACTCTCTCTCTCTCTCTCAAAAAATAAACAAGCATTAAAAAAAAATCATACAGAATAGTTTTATTGCCTTGAAAATCCTCTGTGCTCTGCCTGTTCATCCCTCTTTTCCCTCAACCTCTGACAAGCACTAATCTCTACTATCTCCATAGTTTTGCCTTTTCCAGGATGTCGTATAGTTGGAATCATACAGTCTGTTGGCTTTGCAGATTGACTTCTTCACTTAGTAACATGCATTTAAAATTCCTCCATGTCTTTTCTTTGTTTTTTTAAAGTTTATTCGTTTGAGAGAGAGAGAGAAAGAGAGAAAATGTATGCATGAGAGAGCACAAATGGGAGGGGCAGAGAGAGTGGGGAGAGAAAATCCCAATCAGGCTCTGAACTGTCAGGGCAGAGTCCAACAAGGAATTCTCTGTGCCATGAACCGTGAGATCGTGCCATGAACTGTGAGATCGTGACCTGAGCCAAAGCCAGTATTTAGATGCTAACTGACTGAACCACCCAGGCACCACCCTCTGTCTTTTCATGGCTTGATAGTCCATATCTTTTTAGTACTGAGTAGTGTTCCATGTGCCACAGTTTATTTATCTATTCACCTACTAAAGACATTTTGGTTACTTAACAAGTCTTGGCAGTGATTTAAAATTGCTATAAATGGGTCGGCGGCAAGATGGCGGCTTAGGAGGACGCTGGGCGCACCGCACGTCCTGCTGATCACTTAGATTCCATCTACATCTGCCTAAATAACCCAGAAAACCGCCAGAGGATTAGCAGAACGGAGTCGCTGGAGCCAAACGCAGACGAGAGGCCCACGGAAGAGGGTAGGAAGGGCGGCGAGGCGGTGCGCGCTCCACGGACTGGCGGGAGGGAGCCGGGGCGGAGGGGCGGCTCGCCGGCCAAGCACAGCCACCGAGTCTGGCTTGCAAAAGCGGAGGGGCCTGACGGACTGTGTTCCGACAGCAAGCGCGACTTAGCGTCTGGGAGGTCATAAGTTAACAGCTCTGCTCGGAAAGCGGGAAGGCTGGAGGACAAAGGGAGGGAGAGCTGCTGAGCCCCCTGACAACAGAGCTCAGTTTGGTGGGGAACAAAGGCGCTCGCCAGCGCCATCTCCCCCGCCCATCCCCCAGCCGAAATCCCAAAGAGAACCTGTTCCTGCCGGGGAACTTGCTCGCTCCGCGCAAACACCCAACTCTGCGCTTCGGCGGAGCCAAACCTCCGGCAGCGGATCTGACTCCCTCCCGCTGCCACAGGGCCCCTCCTGAAGTGGATCACCTAAGGAGAAGCGATCTAAGCCTGCCCCTCCTGCCCCCGAGCACCTTGCCTACCCACCCCAGCTAATACGCCAGATCCCCAGCATCACAAGCCTGGCACGGTGCAAGTAGCCCAGACGAGCCACACCACCCCACAGTGAATCCCACCCCTAGGAGAGGGGAAGACAAGGCACACACCAGTCTGACTGTGGCCCCAGTGGTGGGCTGGGGACAGACATCAGGTCTGACTGCGGCCCCGCCCACCAACTCCAGTTACACACTACAGCACAGGGGAAGTGCCCTGCAGGTCCGCACCACTCCAGGGACTATCCAAAATGACCAAGCGGAAGAACTCCCCTCAGAAGAATCTCCAGGAAATAACAACAGCTAATGAGCTGATCAAAAAGGATTTAAATAATATAACAGAAGGTGAATTTAGAATAATAGTCATAAAATTAATCGCTGGGCTTGAAAACAGTATACAGGACAGCAGAGAATCTCTTGCTACAGAGATCAAGGGACTAAGGAACAGTCACGAGGAGCTGAAAAACGCTTTAAACGAAATGCATAACAAAATGGAAACCACCACAGCTCGGCTTGAAGAGGCAGAGGAGAGAATAGGTGAACTAGAAGATAAAGTTATGGAAAAAGAGGAAGCTGAGAAAAAGAGAGATAAAAAAATCCAGGAGTATGAGGGGAAAATTAGAGAATTAAGTGATACACTAAAAAGAAATAATATACGCATAATTGGTATCCCGGAGGAGGAAGAGAGAGGGAAAGATGCTGAAGGGGTACTTGAAGAAATAATAGCTGAGAACTTCCCTGAACTGGGGAAGGAAAAAGGCATTGAAATCCAAGAGGCACAGAGAACTCCCTTCAGACGTAACTTGAATCGATCTTCTGCACGACATATCATAGTGAAACTGGCAAAATACAAGGATAAAGAGAAAATTCTGAAAGCAGCAAGGGGTAAACGTGCCCTCACATATAAAGGGAGACCTATAAGACTCGTGACTGATCTCTCTTTTGAAACTTGGCAGGCCAGAAAGAATTGGCACGAGATTTTCAGGGTGCTAGACAGAAAAAATATGCAGCCGAGAATCCTTTATCCAGCAAGTCTGTCATTTAGAATAGAAGGAGAGATAAAGGTCTTCCCAAACAAACAAAAACTGAAGGAATTTGTCACCACTAAACCAGCCCTACAAGAGATCCTAAGGGGGATCCTGTGAGACAAAGTCCCAGAGACATCACTACAAGCATAAAACATACAGACATCACAATGACTCCAAACCCGTATCTTTCTATAATCACACTGAATGTAAATGGATTAAATGCGCCAACCAAAAGACATAGGGTATCAGAATGGATAAAAAAACAAGACCCATCTATTTGCTGTCTACAAGAGACTCATTTTAGACCTGAGGACACCTTTAGATTGAGAGTGAGGGGATGGAGAACTATTTATCATGCGACTGGAAGCCAAAAGAAAGCTGGAGTAGCCATACTTATATCAGACAAACTAGACTTTAAATTAAAGGCTGTAACAAGAGATGAAGAAGGACATTATATAATAGTTACAGGGTCTATCCATCAGGAAGAGCTAACAATTATAAATGTCTATGCACCGAATACCGGAGCCCCCAAATATATAAAACAATTACTCATAAACATAAGCAACCTTATTGATAAGAATGTGGTAATTGCAGGGGACTTTAATACACCACTTACAGAAATGGATAGATCATCTAGACACACGGTCAATAAAGAAACAAGGGCCCTGAATGAGACATTGGATCAGATGGACTTGACAGATATATTTAGAACTCTGCATCCCAAAGCAACAGAATATACTTTCTTCTCGAGTGCACATGGAACATTCTCCAAGATAGATCATATACTGGGTCACAAAACAGCCCTTCATAAGTTTACAAGAATTGAAATTATACCATGCTTACTTTCAGACCACAATGCTATGAAGCTTGAAATCAACCACAGAAAAAAGTCTGGAAAACCTCCAAAAGCATGGAGGTTAAAGAACACCCTACTAACGAATGAGTGGGTCAACCAGGCAATTAGAGAAGAAATTAAAAAATATATGGAAACAAATGAAAATGAAAATACAACAATCCAAACGCTTTGGGACGCAGCAAAGGCAGTCCTGAGAGGAAAATACATTGCAATCCAGGCCTATCTCAAGAAACAAGAAAAATCCCAAATACAAAATCTAACAGCACACCTAAAGGAACTAGAAGCAGAACAGCAAAGGCAGCCTAAGCCCAGCAGAAGAAGAGAAATAATAAAGATCAGGGCAGAAATAAACAATATAGAAAATAAAAAAACTGTAGAGCAGATCAACGAAACAAAGAGTTGGTTTTTTGAAAAAATAAACAAAATTGACAAACCTCTAGCCAGGCTTCTCAAAAAGAAAAGGGAGATGACCCAAATAGATAAAATCATGAATGAAAATGGAATTATTACAACCAATCCCTCAGAGATACAAACAATTATCAGGGAATACTATGAAAAATTATATGCCAACAAACTGGACAACCTGGAAGAAATGGAAAAATTCCTGAACAACCACACGCTTCCAAAACTCAATCAGGAGGAAATAGAAAGCTTGAACAGACCCATAACCAGCGAAGAAATTGAATCGGTTATCAAAAATCTCCCAACAAATAAGAGTCCAGGACCAGATGGCTTCCCAGGGGAGTTCTACCAGACGTTTAAAGCAGAGATAATACCTATCCTTCTCAAGCTATTCCAAGAAATAGAAAGGGAAGGAAAACTTCCAGACTCATTCTATGAAGCCAGTATTACTTTGATTCCTAAACCAGACAGAGACCCAGTAAAAAAAGAGAACTACAGGCCAATATCCCTGATGAATATGGACGCAAAAATTCTCAATAAGGTACTAGCAAATCGAATTCAACGGCATATAAAAAGAATTATTCACCATGATCAAGTGGGATTCATTCCTGGGATGCAGGGCTGGTTCAACATTCGCAAATCAATCAACGTCATACATCACATTAACAAAAAAAAAGAGAAGAACCATATGATCCTGTCAATCGATGCAGAAAAGGCCTTCGACAAAATCCAGCACCCTTTCTTAATAAAAACCCTTGAGAAAGTCGGGATAGAAGGAACATACTTAAAGATCATAAAAGCCATTTATGAAAAGCCCACAGCTAACATCATCCTCAACGGGGAAAAACTGAGAGCTTTTTCCCTGAGATCAGGAACACGACAAGGATGCCCACTCTCACCGCTGCTGTTTAACATAGTGCTGGAACTTCTAGCATCAGCAATCAGACAACAAAAGGAAATCAAAGGCATCAAAATTGGCAAAGATGAAGTCAAGCTTTCGCTTTTTGCAGATGACATGATATTATACATGGAAAATCCGATAGACTCCACCAAAAGTCTGCTAGAACTGATACAGGAATTCAGCAAAGTTGCAGGATACAAAATCAATGTACAGAAATCAGTTGCATTCTTATACACTAACAATGAAGCAACAGAAAGACAAATAAAGAAACTGATCCCATTCACAATTGCACCAAGAAGCATAAAATACCTAGGAATAAATCTAACCAAAGATGTAAAGGATCTGTATGCTGAAAACTATAGAAAGCTTATGAAGGAAATTGAAGAAGATTTAAAGAAATGGAAAGACATTCCCTGCTCATGGATTGGAAAAATAAATATTGTCAAAATGTCAATACTACCCAAAGCTATCTACACATTCAATGCAATCCCAATCAAAATTGCACCAGCATTCTTCTCGAAACTAGAACAAGCAATCCTAAAATTCATATGGAACCACAAAAGGCCCCGAATAGCCAAAGGAATTTTGAAGAAGAAGACCAAAGCAGGAGGCATCACAATCCCAGACTTTAGCCTCTACTACAAAGCTGTCATCATCAAGACAGCATGGTATTGGCACCAAAACAGACACATAGACCAATGGAATAGAATAGAAACCCCAGAACTAGACCCACAAACATATGACCAACTCATCTTTGACAAAGCAGGAAAGAACATCCAATGGAAAAAAGACAGCCTCTTTAACAAATGGTGCTGGGAGAACTGGACAGCAACATGCAGAAGGTTGAAACTAGACCACTTTCTCACACCATTCACAAAAATAAACTCAAAATGGATAAAGGACCTAAATGTGAGACAGGAAACCATCAAAACCTTAGAGGAGAAAGCAGGAAAAGACCTCTCTGACCTCAGCCGTAGCAATCTCTTCCTCGACACATCCCCAAAGGCAAGGGAATTAAAAGCAAAAGTGAATTACTGGGACCTTATGAAGATAAAAAGCTTCTGCACAGCCAAGGAAACAACCAACAAAACTAAAAGGCAACCAACGGAATGGGAAAAGATATTCGCAAATGACATATCGGACAAAGGGCTAGTATCCAAAATCTATAAAGAGCTCACCAAACTCCACACCCGAAAAACAAATAACCCAGTGAAGAAATGGGCAGAAAACATGAATAGACACTTCTCTAAAGAAGACATCCGGATGGCCAACAGGCACATGAAAAGATGTTCAGCGTCGCTCCTTATCAGGGAAATACAAATCAAAACCACACTCAGGTATCACCTCACGCCAGTCAGACTGGCCAAAATGAACAAATCCGGAGACTATAGATGCTGGAGAGGATGTGGAGAAACGGGAACCCTCTTGCACTGTTGGTGGGAATGCAAATTGGTGCAGCCGCTCTGGAAAGCAGTGTGGAGGTTCCTCAGAAAATTAAAAATAGACCTACCCTATGACCCAGCAATAGCACTGCTAGGAATTTATCCAAGGGATACAGGAGCACTGATGCATAGGGCCACGTGTACCCCAATGTTCATAGCAGCACTCTCAACAATAGCCAAATTATGGAAAGAGCCTAAATGTCCATCAACTGATGAATGGATAAAGAAATTGTGGTTTATATACACAATGGAATATTACGTGGCAATGAGAAAAAATGAAATATGGCCTTTTGTAGCAACGTGGATGGAACTGGAGAGTGTGATGCTAAGTGAAATAAGCCATACAGAGAAAGACAGATACCATATGGTTTCACTCTTATGTGGATCCTGAGAAACTGAACAGGAACCCATGGGGGAGGGGAAGGAAAAAAAAAAAAAAGAGGTTAGAATGGGAGAGAGCCAAAGCATAAGAGACTTAAAAACTGAGAACAAACTGAGGGTTGATGGGGGGTGGGAGGGAGGAGAGGGTGGGTGATGGGTATTGAGGAGGGCACCTTTTGGGATGAGCACTGGGTGTTGTATGGAAACCAATTTGTCAATAAATTTCATAAAAAAAAAAAAAAAAAAAAAAAAAGAGTAGAAGAGACAGATCTAGGATATGAAGCCAAAAACTAGCATAGTATCTATATTTAAGGGGCACATAATCAGTAGAAAAAAATAAATAAGCTAGATATGCCAGTAGTCTTAAAAAAAAAAAATAAATAAAAAAAATAAAATTGCTATAAATGTGCCTCTGTGGGCTTTTGTTGTGGACATAAGTTTTCAACTTATTTGCATAAATACCAAGGATTGCTGGATTAACGTTAAGAGAAGGTTTAGTTTTGTAAGAGACCACCAAGCTGTCCTCCAAAGTGGACATACCATTTTGCATTCCCACAAGCAGTGAGACTTCTATTGCTCTACATCCTTGTCAGCATTTGGTATTGTCAGTGTTTGGATTTTGGCCATTCTAATAGGTGTGTAGCAGTATCTCGTTGTTTTTTTTCCAGTCTCTTAAAAAAAAAAATCCATTGTCTTCAGGATAAAGCTCAGACGTCAAAGGAATGCATATAACGTTCCCTGAGTTGGCTCCAGAGCCAGACTGTCTGAAGTTTCAGCTTCATTGCTTATTAGCTATGTGACCTTGGGCAAATTACTTAATCTCTCTATATACCCTAGTTTTCTTACTGTAAAGTGATGATAATAATAGTGACCACCTCTTAGGATTATTGTGAAGATTAAATGAGTTAATATATGTGAAGTGCTTAGCATAATGCATAACACAGTAAGTGCCCAATTAATGTTAGTGGTTACCATCATTTGGACCTAAGTTACTCTTCTGTACCTGTCACTTGCTGTAACTTACTTGCACTTCAACTGCTGCAATATAAACTTGTTTATAGTACCTGGATTGAGCCATACTCTCTCACTTCTAGACCTTTGCCCTAGAAGTTTTGTTTTCTTTGACTTGGCAAAACTCCATCCTAAAAGACTTAATGTAAATGTCAGTTCCTCTGGGAAGCCTTTCTAATCCTCCCTCTGAACCTATGTAGTTTTCCCTCCCAAATTATTCTGTACTTATGGACACTAGTATAATTTTCTGTTTTCTGTTGGATAGAAGCTCCCCGAGTGCAAGGACTGTATATTATTTATTGTCAGAGTCCAGGAACATGATAGGTGCTCAGTATGTTAGGTGCTCAGTGTGTTTTTGTGTAAGCTAATAGATGAATGAATTTCTGCAGTGCTCTGTTGTGAGAAAAATCTAACTGTATTTGCTTCTGTTATTATCTCCTTCTATATTTCTAGTTCCTAAAGCCTGGACTTGAGAATTCAAGAGACTATCCTGACTTGGCAAAAGAAGCAGGTAAAATAGAAAATTTAGGTATTTGAACATTGATGTTACTGTGTAGTCTATCTTGATTGTGGAACAACCTTGCAACCGTAAAAAGAATCCTGGGTCAAGGAGAAGAATAGATAATTGCTTACTGATTCATTAGGAAGGACAAAGGGAAAAGAGCTTGGGCTAATTTTTAGCTAGATAGCCAGGGCAAACAGTGGCCTTTGATTTTATGTACTATCCAACTGTTTAGTGTGACAGCAAGGGGCTCTGTGGGCGTCCTCCCTGCCCCCCAATAATGATATTCTTTCCAATTTTGCCCTTTAGAGGTACAGTGGAGCCACAGAGATGAGTAAGACAAGGACCTTGCCACTAAGGGGGTTTAAGATTTTGGGGTTTAATATATTTATAGTTAGTATATAAGTATCATAAAGGAGGTATGGAAAAGTGATGTAGTAGCTTAGAGGAAGAAATGGTTATTTCTCAATGGAGAGGTCTGAGAGGATTTGATGAAGGTTTGTCATTTGAATTGCATGTAGACTATTTGGAGGTAGATCTACTCTGGGAAAACTCTAAACTTAATTTTTACTCACCTAAAGCAAATACTCAAAGCACTATTTGATTAAACGCTTTTGTTTTTATAGGCGAGAAAGCTTTATCTGATGCAAAGATCCCTTATTCATTAGTGGAACAGGCATGTGTTGGCTACGTTTATGGTATGTGGTAAACTATATATTCTAAAAGTGTTTCACCTAATATAGCAGCAACTTCATAAACAGTGCAGAGGCATTTGTAAATTTTAACCCTCAAAAATCAGAATTCAGAGTCTTATTCCTATCATTCCTAGATTTCCCTTATGTGTTAGCCTAGTTTAATATATGTCTTTGCCATTGTTTATTGCCAAAACAGGAGATAAATTAAAAAAAAATTGTTTATCTTTAAAAAACAAAAAATTGCCCATAGTTCTACCATATAAAGATACCGTTCAGAAGATAAATTTTTGTTCTTTGTTATTTTAAAATTTGTAAACATTTACTTTTTTGTATCCAATAAAATTTTTTATTAAACTTTTTTCTTTTCTTTTTCTTTTTTTAATTTACATCCAAATTAGTTAGCATATAGTGCAACAATGATTTCAGGAGTAGATTTCTTAATGCACCTTACCCATTTAGCCCATCCCCCCTCCCACACCCCCTTCAGTAACCCTCTGTTTGTTTTCCATATTTATGAGTCTCTTATGCTTTTGTTCCCCCTCCCTGTTTTTATATTATTTTTGCTTCCCTTCCTTTATGTTCATCTGTTTTGTCTCTTAAAGTCCTCATATGAATGAAGTCATATGGTATTTGTCTTTCTCTGACTGACTAATTTCACTTAGCATAATACCTTCTATTTCTATCCACGTAGTTGCAAATGGTAAGATTTCATTCTTTTTGATTGTCAAGTAATACTCCATTGTGTATATATACCACGTCTTCTTTATCCATTCCTCCATCGATGGACGTTTGGGCTCTTTCCATACTTTGGCTATGGTTGATAGTGCTGCTATAAACATTGGGGTGCATGTGTCCCTTTGAAACAGCATACCTATATTCCTTGGATAAATACCTAGTAGTGCAATTGCTGGGTCGTAGAGTAGTGCTCTTTTTAATTTTTTGAGGAACCTCCATACTGTGTTCCAGAGTGGCTGCGCCAGCTTGCATTCCCATATCAAACTTTTTCTAACTAGGAAAAGAATATACACTAATTATAACAAAAAAAGGAAACAGAAAAAGACAAGAAAAAAGAAATCACCTGTAATCCCATTGTCCAGTTCAGAAATTATCACCATTAATTTTTGGTGTTGTCCTTCAGTGAATATGAATGCATGTGAGTATGCATGCATATACAACTTTCTCTTCAAGAAAATTAGGTCCTGGGTCACCTGGCTGGCTTAGTCAGAAGTATGTGCAACTCTTGATCTCTGGATCGTGAGTTTGAGTCCAATATTAGGTGTAGAGGTTATTTAAATAAATAAAACTTGGGGCGCCTGGGTGGCGCAGTCGGTTAAGCGTCCGACTTCAGCCAGGTCACGATCTCGCGGTCCGTGAGTTCGAGCCCCGCGTCGGGCTCTGGGCTGATGGCTCAGAGCCTGGAGCCTGTTTCCGATTCTGTGTCTCCCTCTCTCTCTGCCCCTCCCCCGTTCATGCTCTGTCTCTCTCTGTCCCAAAAATAAATAAACGTTGGAAAAAAAAAAAAAAAACAAATTTAAAAAAAAATAAATAAATAAAACTTAAAAAAGAAAAAAAATAATGAGGTCCTAGTATACATACTTTTTGGTAACCTACTTTTCTCATTTTAGTATTGTCAGTATTCTCCATTAGGTTTTCCTTTATGTTATCATTAACATTAAAAAAAAATTTTTTTTTACATTTATTTATTTTTGAGAGACAGAGTGAGACAAAGTGAGAGTGGGGGAGGGGCAGAGAGAGAGGGAGACATAGAATCTGAAACAGGCTCCAGGATCTGAGCTGTCAGCATACAGCCCGACACGGGGCTCAAACTCACGGAACGCGAGATCATGACCTGAGCCAAAGTCAGACGCTCAACCCACTGGGCCACCCAGGTGCCCCAGCATTTTTTCAATTAAGTTTTTTTTTTTTTTTCCTGGACTTGATGAAGTATTTACATGGTACAAAAATACCAAAGGTGGATGGTTATATAGTGGAAAATCTCACACTTATTCCTGTCTCCCTGTCTCATGGTTACCTTCACTTAGTCATCCAGTTTCACTAATTTCTGGTGTATCTTTTCAGAAGTGATTTGTACATATACAAGTATGTGTGAGTGTGTAAGTTCCCCTTTCCCCTTTTGTTACATACCTGGTAGCATAATATACACACTATTTTGTATCTTAAATTTTTTTTTCTTTTTTACTTAGTAGTTCTTGGCTACTGTTCCAAATTGTATCATAAAGAGCTTCCTTGGTCTATTTTTTATGATAGCATAAAATTCCATTGAATAGATATATCATAATTTATTGAATCCATTGCCTTTCAATGGACATTTAGAATGTACCCAGTCTTTTTACAGCCTTTTTAATGATTGTATGATTTTCTAGTCTTTGGGATTTACTGCAGTTTATTTAGTAGTAGTAATGATATCCTGTTCTTGGACATTTTCTTTCTTTATTCATTCATTCATTCATGGGACATTTTAAATTTTTTCTGATTTCTAGTTATCATAAAAGGCTTTGGGGTGCCTGGGTGGCTCAGTCGGTTAAGTATTTGACTTCAGCTCAGGTCATGATCTCGCAGTTCAGGGGTTTGAGCCCCGCATTGGGCTCTGTGCTGACAGCTCAGAGCCTGAAGCCTGCTTGGAGCCTGAAGCCTGCTTCCCAAACTTGTGTCTCCCTCTCTCTCTCTGCCCCTCCCCCGCTCACGCTCTGTCTCTCTCAGTCTCTCAATAATAAATGAACGTTAAAAAAAGTTTTTGAAAAAAGGCTATAGTAAGCATAACCGTAGGTGAGTTTGTGTGCATATCTGTGGTTATTTTTTTGAGATTTCAAGATACCAAGAGAATTCTCAAAGGGAAATTTACTAGGTCAGAGAGATACACAATGTATTTATTGAAAAGGAGGTCCTGAACTTTGCTGTTTTCCCTGAAGACTTCTGAAGAGTCTATACCTTCAGATGTTCCCATTACATTGCTCTAGCATGTCTGCCTTGGTGGCCGTGTTACTTGGCAAAAGGAGTCAAATGTGTACTCAGCTTGGATCACTATTTTTTGTAATGACCTGCCTCATAGGATCTTTTAAACTTTTTGAAGTTGTGGAACCTTTATATGAAGAGAAAAATCATAGCCTTTTAAAATTTTATTTTATTTTTTATTTCTATTTTTAAATTACTATTATTTTTAAATGTTTGTTTATTTTGAGAGAGAAAGATAGAGAACAAGCAGGGAAGGGGCAGAGAGAGGGAGACACAGAATCCCAAGCAGGCTCCGCACTGTCAGCGCAGAGCCTGATGCTGGGCTTGAACTCACAAACTGAGATCATGACCCGAACTGAAATTAAGAGTCAGACGCTTAACCAACTGAGCCAACCAGGCTCCCTGAGAAAGTCATAGCCTTTTAATCAGATGGTATAGTTTTAAAGATTTGTAAAGAAGTATAAATGAAACATTGCTTCCTTTATCATGTAGCACTAGCCAGATTGAATTGTTCGCTATTATTTGGTCATTTCTCTACTTTCCTATTGTAACATGTAGAGAAAGTACATATCATACTGTGTTTTGAGGATTTTTCATATTTGGAGTGTAAATGATGCTTAATGCAAAACCTTTTTCTGAGTAAGATGTCAGTTTATTTATTGTTCTGCCTGTGTTGTGTGCTAGGCAAAGGCATAATACTGGAAAAAAAACAACAACCATACTGTGGTATTATGTTGGATTGCAGCTTCATAAATTCCCATGTTGTAGATATTACAGTTTTTGTTTCTTTTTCTGTACAGGTGAGTCTACCTGTGGACAGAGGTCTATCTATCACAGTTTGGGACTGACTGGAATTCCTATAATTAACGTCAACAATAACTGTGCTACTGGTTCTACTGCTTTGTTTATGGCCCGGCAGCTGATACAGGGTGGTGAGGATTGTTTATTTGTCTACTGTACTTAAATAGACATGGGGCAATATCTATTGCCCTTTCATCATTTCTCTCTATGACCATCAGAGGGATTGATTGATTGATTGATTGAGTGATTGATTTTTAAAGTTTATTTATTTATTTTGAGAGAGAGAAAGCACAAGTAAGGGAGGGGCAGAGAGAGGGAAAGAGAGAGAGAATCCCAAACAGGCTCCAGGCCATCAGCACAAAGCCAGAGGTGGGGCTTAAACCCACAAACCATGAGATCATGATCTGAGCCAAAATCAAAAGTCATATGCTTAACGAGTTGAGCCACCCATGTGCCCCAGAGGGATTGCTTTTATAATGTGTATCTTTTTTTAAATTGTTTTTTTAAGTTTATTTATTTATTTTGAGAAAGAGAGAGAGTGTGCTTGTGCACATGCATGCCAGGGGTGGGGCAGAGAGAGAGAGAATCTCAAGCAGGCTCTGCGCTGTCAGCATGGAGCCTGACTCAGGGCACGATCTTGTGAACTGTGAGGTCATGACCTGAGCTGAAATCAAGGGTTGGATGCTTAACCAACTGAGCCACCCAGGCACCCCTATAATGTAGATCTTTTTAAAAAATAACAGCTGTAAGGGCATCTGGGTGGCTCAGTCGGTTGTGTCCGATGTTGTCTCAGGTCATGATTTCACGGTTTGTGAGTCTGAGCCTCTCACTGGGTTCGCTGCTATCATCAGCACAGAGTCCACTTTGGATCCTCTGTCCCCCTCTGTCTCTGCCCCTCCCCTGCTCACGCTCTCTCTCTCAAAAATAAAAAGAAAAAGAAAACACTAAAAAAATAAAAAATAAAAATTTTATTGAGATCTAATTTATGTACCATAAGTTCACCTTTTGAAACTATACAATTAAGTGTGTTTTAGTATAATCACAGATTTCATGTAACCATCACCACTATCTAGCGTTTTAGAACGTTTTTATCACCCCAAAAAGAAACCCTGAACCTATCAGCAGTCACTCTTCATTTTCCCCTCTCCTAAACACCTGGTAACTACTAAGCTACTTTCTGTTTCTGGATTTACCTATTCTGAACATTAAATGAATGGAAGCATATAATACATAGCCTTTTGTGCCTTCTTTCATTTAGCATAATGTTTTCACAGTTCATCTGTGTTGTGGCATATATCCCTACTTCATTATATTTCATGACCAAATAATGTTCCATTGTATGGATAGACCACATTTTGTTTATCCAATTATCAATTAATGGCCATTGGATTGTTTCTATTTTTTGCCTATTATGAATAATGCTTCTATAAATATTTATGTACATTTTTTAGTGGCCATGTGTTTTTAGTTCTCTTGAGTATATATCATATTCTAGATTTCCAAATATTCCAATGTATTTTATTAGGCCCTCTATTCTGTTCTGTTGGTTGATTGTTGATTATTGCTCTACTACTCCACTATTGTTTTTGTTTGTTTTGTTTTATTTTTTTATTTTGAGTTTATTTATTTATTTTGAGAGAGTGAGAGAGCAAGAGCAGGGGAGGGGCAGAAAGAGAGGGAGAGAGAGAGAATCCCAAGCACTAACAGTGTTAGTGCAGAGCCCAGTGTGGGGCTTGAACCCATGAATATGAGATCATGACCTGAGCTGAAGTCAAGAGTTAGGTGCTTAACCAGCTGAGCCACCCAGGCACACCCCTGTTTGGTTTTGTTTTTTAGAGATAAACAGAGAGAGTGCTCGAGTGGGAGAGAGGGGCAGAGGGAGAGAGTTTTAATTAAGCAGGCTCCGCACTCAGGGCACTCAATGCAGAGCCTTACCTGGGGCTTGATTGCACAACCCTGGGATCATGACCTGAGCCCAAATCAGGAGTTGGATGCCCCACCAACTGAGCCACCCGAGTGCCCGTCCACTGTTATTTTAATTGTTGGAGCTTTATAATGTCTTATTGTTTGATAATGCTTGAGTCCTCTGTGCCCCTCACTTTGTTAGGTTTCTTCATTTTTTTTTTTTTTTAAAGAAAAATTTTGGTAATTCTTATTTTGCTGTTCAGTTGAACTTTAACATCATTTTTAAGGCATCCCCTCCCTCCAAAAATAATTCTGTTAAGATTTTAATCAGGATCCTTTAAAAATTTTTCAAATTTTATTTGTTTTAAAATTCAAAATTAGTTGTTTATGGGCGCCTGGGTGGCTCAGTTGGTTAAGCGTATGACTTTGGCTCAGGTCATGATCTGGCAGTTCGTGAGTTCAAGTGCTACATAAGGCTCTGTGGTGACAGCTCAGAGCCTGGAGCCTGCTTTGGATTCTGTGTCTCCCTCTGTTACATGCCCCCATTCATGCGGCGCTCTTTCTCTCTCTGTCTCGTGTGCGTGCACACGCTCTGTTTCAAAAAATGAATAAACATTAAAAAATAATTAATAAAAACCCAAAATTGGTTGTTTATATTTGTTTTCACTGAACCATATTTCCATATTAATAAAAAGTTTTATTAGCATACAAATTATTTAGAATAAAAGAATTAAATACGTAATTTTTCCTCTTATCTGGAATCATATAAGAATTTACTCTAATTTTTCACTTATTAAACATTTTGTCAGATTATAGCATCTTTTTCAATTTTATATAAATTACTTAAAGTATTTAATGGTATTTGGTTAGGTGTCTTGAAATTTAATTTTTCCTAATGATTACATTTTTCTTTCAAGGTATGGCAGATTGTGTCTTGGCTCTTGGGTTTGAGAAGATGGAGAAGGGACCCCTTTCCCTTTCCCCTTTATCAAATGTGAGTCTTACTGTTACTCTGGAGTTGTTAATAGTACTGTGAGAAAACTTTGCCCATCTGACTACTATAAAAGAACCTGTTAATAAGCAACAGAAAGCATAATTTGGCATAGTTATTAAATGAGCTGATATATTCACAATCTGAAATGTGACATTGTATATGTATGCATAAATTCTGGTATTTTAGAACAGTAAAGAATCAGAGATAATTTGGCTCAACCTCTTTACTTTGTCAATGATAAACCTGATGTTCAGAAATGTCAAATGATTGAATTTGAGGTGACTTACCTATTTGAGAGTCATTAATTCAAAAACTTAACAAATTGAAGAGGATTAATAAAGTGTGGGATTTCTGATTCTGGGAATGGGAAGCCAAATTATTTAAACCAGTTCTAGAGATGACAAAGTATTGGAATATAAAGAAAAAATCCTAAAGGCAAGGAAGTGCTAAAGAGAGAGGAATTGCAGATGAATGCCAGAGAGTTTGAAGTATTTGAAGCACTTTTGCCTTGAATGCCTTTGATCAGGAAGCTGTGAGCTTTAATTTTGATGGTCCCCTGGAGTGAAGAGGCAAGTAGTCCTCCCAAGATCAGAAGTTTAATACTCACTCTGCACATTAAACTGGGGCCCTGCGGGGATAAACCCTTTGGGTAAGGGCAAATCTAAAGAAAAACTGTCTTTTTTTCCTGTGAGAGTTGTCTTGGTACCGAGCAGAATAGGGGAGAAAAAAGAGAAGGAAAAAAACAAAAACAAAACACCAGAAAAACCTTTCACTGAAAAATCTTTCTTTGATATTCCTCATATGAGATTGCTACCAAAATTCTCATTACAGGACAGTTAGAGAAACCTCAAACTTTGAATTCAGTCTAAATTGGTTCCAGAATGGTAATTACCTAGGTACTTAACAGACACAAGTGTGAGTTTTCTTTTGGAGGAAAGCATCTTCTTTTGGAGGCTTTGAGAACTTTTCAAATAATTATCTAAGACATGCAGTAATAACCAGGCATTAAAGAAACAAGGCACCATAATTGGAAATATTGTAAGAATATTGGAAACTGCAAAAAGGGACATGATAGTCATGAAAAAAAAGTAGAGTTTATAGAAAAGAAAAATAAAATGATTAAAAGTAAGAAATCAGAAGATAGGTTTGATAGCAGATTACACATGACTAAAAAGAGAATTAGTGAAACTGGACTAGGTTAGAAATAATTATTTAGTATACACTCTAAAGAGAAAAAAGATAAAAAGAGTTTAGATGATAGTGTGATAAGATATAATTATGTTTAATTGGAATTAATGGAGAAGAAGTGGTGAGAGAAGATAAGGCTTGGGCATTTTGTTTATCTTCTCCAAAAAACTAGTGTTTAGTTTTGTAATACCCCGATTTCGAATCCCAGAGACCACCAAGGAGCCGATACCGATGCAAAAGCATGAGAGTTGATTTGCAAGCTCGAGCTTGGGCCCAAGTATACCTGACACAGCGGAGCAGGGACTTGGACCCCTAGGTTAAGAGGCATAGCAGTTTTATAGGGGCCAATGGCCAATGAGATTGTAACACACAGAAAGTTGCATAGTGATGTTAGTCCACATGCAGGTGGCAATTGAATTACAATTTACCCTATAGTGAACTGTTTGAACTAGCCTATCACTCTGGTCGGAATTGGCACTCAAGTTTGGCGGGCAAAAGGCGGGGTTTACATTCTTTGGCAGTTAGGGGTTCCATATTCCTATATGAGCCGGTTTCCAGTAAGAGTGTGCTCTGCGGCTTGACTAGGGTAGGGGAGTGTCTTAAGCAATAAGTAGGTCATGTGGGGGTTATACATGAGATGGTGGGTGTAGCGTAAAATGGAGTTAGTCTTGCTCTGCTTGTCCAGGGATAGGGGAGTTTTGTTAAATTCCTTGGGTCCCACAGTTTCATTGATGTTTTCTATTTGATATTTTGTCTCATTTATTTCCACTCTGATCTTTGTTATGTTCTTCTTCTACTAACTTTGGGCTTAGTTCTTTTTATTGTTCTTTGAGGTGTAAAGTTAGGGTTTTGTCATGTGGGTTTTTTTTGTTTTTGTTTTTGTTTTTGGTTGTTTTGGAGATCTTTCTCATTTCTCCGTATAGGAGTTTATTACTATGAACTTCCCCCTGTTAGAACTGCTTTTGCTGCATCCCATAATTTTTGGTTGTTTTATTTCCATTTTAATTCATCTTAAAAAAGATATTTTTTAATTTCTTTGTCCCATTGGTTGTTCAGTAGCATGTTGTTTAATCTCCACATATTTGTGCATTTTCTAGTTTTCTTCTAGTTTCATGCCATTATGGTTGGAAAAGATGCTTGATGATTTCAGTCTTGTTAAATTTATTAAGGGCCTACCACACGATTTATTCTGGAAAATGTTCCATGTACACCACAGAAGAATGTGTATTCTTTTGCTTTTGGATGGAATGTATTGTATATGTCAGTTACGTCCATCTGGTCCAATGTTTCCTTATTGATTTTGTCTGACTAATCTATCTATTGATGAAAGTAGGGTATTAAAGTTCTGTGTACAATTATTGAATGCTGTCTATCCCTCCCTTTAGGTCTGTTGACATTTGGTTTATATATTTAGGTGCTACTGTGTTGGGTGCATGAAAAATTACAAATGTTATGTCATCTTGTTAGACTGACCCCTTTATCATTAGATAGATGGTTTTGAGGTTTTAAACCTGACTTAAAATAATAAGACCAGACATAATTATACTTTAATAAGTATATCAACATGTGAATGTAGAGGAGAGCCAAAATGATTAAGCGTTTTTATTTAGATTGAATATTTGAATCTTATGTGTAATTAATAGAAGTGGATTTTAGTTTAATGACCTTCTTTGTCTCTTATTATAGCCTTTGTCTTAAAGTTTATTTTATCTGATATTAGTGACCTCAGCTTTCTTTTAGTTTTCATTTGAATAAAATATCTTTTCCATCCCTTTACTTTTTAAAAAAATATTTATTTATTTTGAGAGAGAATGAGTGAGTGTGTTCAAACATACATATGTGAGTGGGGGAGAGGCTGAGAAAGAGGGAGAGAGAGACTCCTAAGCAGGCTTTGGGATGTCAGCATGGAGTCCAATGTGGGGCCTGATCTCAGGAACCATGAGATGGTGATTGAGCCAAAATCAAATGTCAGATGCTTAAGTGACTGAGCCCACCCAGGTGCCTCATGTATATAATTTAAGAAGCAATTATCCTTGAAAAAAAATATATATATATTAGAAATTGCCAGTGCCTGGATGGCTTGTGCTGTTAGCACAGAGCCTGCTTGGGATTCTCTCCTCTCTCTGCCTCTTTTAACCCCCTTCAAAATAAATAAACTTAAAAAAAACAAAAACAAAAACTAGAGTCATTGCTTTATTATTATTATTTTTTTTTTTAATTTTTTTTTCCAATGTTTATTTATTTTTGGGACAGAGAGAGACAGAGCATGAACGGGGGAGGGGCAGAGAGAGAGGGAGACACAGAATCGGAAACAGGCTCCAGGCTCTGAGCCATCAGCCCAGAGCCTGACGCGGGGCTCGAACTTGCGGACCGCAAGATCGTGACCTGGCTGAAGTCGGACGCTTAACCGACTGCGCCACCCAGGCGCCCCTATTATTAGTTTTTTTAGTTTTATTTAAGTAGTCTCTACACCCAACATCTAACTCATGACCTTGAGATCAAGAGTTGCATTCTCTGCCGACTGTACCAGCCAGGCGCCCCTAAAACTAGAATCATTGTTAGAAAATGAGTTGAAGATAACTTTTAGCCTATTCATCTAAGACTTATGAGGTCAATCTGATTCAGTTCTTTCTGTTCAAACATTAAAGGACCTCTACCTTAAGTTAAATATATGTGACAGTATCTCTTAGTAACCACAGGCATTGAAATCAACAAGAGCTATTTCCCATTTTCATTAGAGAACATTTTAAGAAAGTAGGAGATGTTAGGTTGGGTCTTAAAGACAATAAGAGATAATAATTATATGAAATTTTTATATAATAAATATGGATAATTATAATAATATAATAAAGATAATTAAAGATAGAGAAGCATGAGATCTTTCTGGGTATGGGAGAAAACATCATGAGCTAAGTCATGGATGGTGGAATAAACATAATATAATATGTTCAGAGGCACTTGGCTGGCTTAGTCGGTAGAGCATGTGACTCTACAAGCCCAACATTGGCATGGAGCCTACAAAAAAAAAGTAATTAATATAATATGTTTAGGGGACAGTTTGAAAAACTGGATTGGAGGGTGGCAACTGGAGAAGAGTATGAAATAAGATTAGGTGATGCCTAATGAGAGTACCTGATATTTATGACACATGAAAAATTGACTTTTTTTCTTAAGTAGTGAATGATAAGTATCTTGGTAACTTGTATTTGAAAATTATTAAAAACCACATCTAGGTCTGGAGTTTTCTTTATGGGAAAGTTTTTAACCTTTTAAGTTTAGTAATTCAGTTTTTTTTTTTTAATTTTGTTTTTACATTTATTTAATTTTGAGAAACAGTGTGAGACAAAGCGTAAGCGGGGGAGGGGCAGAGAAGGAGACACAGAATCCGCAGCAAGCTCCAGGCTCTGAGCAAGTGGTCAGCACAGAGCCTGATGCGGGGCTCAAACCCACGAACCGTGAGATCATGACCTGAGCTGAAGTTGGATGCTCAACCAACTGAGCCACCCAGGCACCCCAGTAATTCAGTTTCTTTAGTAAATATATTACTATTTATGTCATTATTTTTTTTTTTGAGGGAGCTTTGATAATGCCTTTTAAGGAATTTGTCCATTTCATCTACATTGTTGAATTTATTGACAAAAAGTTGATCATGTTATTCCCATAGTATCTCTTTAAAGTAAGATCTTTATTTATTTTTTTTTAATGTTTATTTATTTATTTATTTTATTTATTTATTTTTTAAAATATGGAACGCTTCACGAATTTGCATGTCATCCTTGCGCAGTGTTTATTTATTTTTGGGAGAGAGAGAGATTGAGAGAGCTGGGGAAGGGCAGAAAGAGAGGGAGACACAGAATCCAAAGCAAGCTCCAGGCTCTGAGTTGTCAGCATAGAGCCTGATGTGGGGCTCAAACCCATGAACCACAGATCACGACCTGAGCTGAAGCCATACGCTTAACCAACTGAGCCACCCAGGCATCTAAAATAGGATTTTTATTTATTTATTTATTTTTAAATGTTTATTTATTTTTTTGAGCCAGAGAGAGGCAGAGCATGAATGGGGGAGGGTCACAGAGAGAGGGAGACACAGAATCCAAAGCAGGCTCCAGGCTCTGAACTGTCAACACAGAGCCCGACGTGGGGCTTGAACTCATGGACCTTGAGATCATGACCTGAGCTGAAGTCGGACGCTTAACCGGCTGAGCCACCCAGGTGCCCCTAAAATAGGATTTTTAGACGTGTCCTTGTTCTTCCTCTGATGTTGTTAATCTTTGTCTTCTCTCTTTTTCCCATGATGAATAAAATAAAAGGTGTTTACCAATTTTATTGATCTTGTCAGAGTGCCAGCTTTTATTTTCATTGGTTTTTCTCTATTTTTTCTGTTTTCTGTTCCATTCTGCTAATTTCTATTTATTTCATTCTGCTCACTTTCTAGTTACATCTGCTATGATCCTTAATATTTCCTTTTTTTTTACATTGGGTTTAACTTGCTCTTTATTTTTATAGTCTATAAAGTTGGAGGCTTAGGTCATTGCTTTTAAATCTGGCCTTTTTTCAAATGTAGGTATTTGATACAATACATTCTTTTAAAACACTGCTTAAGCAGCATACTGTAAATTAAAAAAAAATTTTTTTAATGTTTATTTTTGAGAGAGAGAGAGAGTGGGCAAAAGGTAGAGAGAGAGGGAGACACAGAATCCGAAGCAGGCTCCAGGCTCCAAGCTGTCAGCACAGAGCCCAATGTGGGACTTGAACTCATGAACCACAAGATCATCACTTGAGCTGAAGTCGGATGCTTAACCGACTGAGCCACCCAGGGGCCCCCATACCATACGTTTTTTTATGTCATACTTTTATTTTCATTTATTTCAAATTATTTTTAAATTTCAAAAAAAAAAAAAAAAAAAAGGAGGGGGGGTAAACCAGGAAACACTCTTAACTGTAGAGAACAAACTGATGGTTACCAGAGGGGAGGCGGGTGGGGAGGAGGGATGTTATGATGAGCATAACAAATGTTGTATGTAAGTGATGAATCACTAAATTCTGCAGCTGTAACTAATATTACACTGTATGTTAACTAACTGGAATCTAAATAAAAACTTGAAAAAAAATTTTCCATTGTGATTTCTTCTCTCACCCATGTGTTAGAAGCATGTTGTTTAATTTTTAAATATTTAGGCATTTTTCAGATATCTTTCTGTTCTCTGTTTCTATTAAAAACATTTTTTTTAATGTTTATTAACTTTTGAAGTAGGGTGAGAGCACAAGCAGGGGAGGGGAAGAGAGAGATGGAGACTGAGGATCAGAAGCAGGTTTTACGCTGACAGCAGGAGCCTGATGCGGGGCTGGAACCATGATCCAACTGTGAGATCATGACCTGAGCCAAAATTTGATGCTTAACCATCCAGCCACCCAGGCACCAGGCCACCCACACACCCCTATTTGTTTCTATTTTAAATCTCTGTGGTCAGAGAATATACTTTGTATGATATGAATACTTTTTAATTACTGAGACTTACTTTTTGGCTTGGGATATGGTCTATTTTGATAAATAGTCTGTGCACTTTCATATGTATTCTGATGTTATTGGGTGGAGTGTTCTGTAAATGCTAAGTCATATTGGTTGTTAATATTGATCAAATCTTCATATCCTTACTGATTTTCCTGCCTGCTTGTTCTGTCAGTTATTCAGAGGGGAAGTATAGAGATCTTCTGCTAAATCTGTGGATTTGTCTATTCCTTTCAGTTCTGTCAGTTTTTGTTTCATGTATTCAAGCTCTGATATTAGGTATACTAACATTTAGGATTGTTAGGTACTTGATAATTGACCCCTTCATCATTGTGAGATAATCCTCTTTATTGTAGTGTTCCTTGATCTTAGATCTATTTTGTCTGATATAAACATAGGCATTTCAGCTTTCTGTTGATTAGAATTAGAATAGTATATCTTTTCCCATCCTTTTTCCTATTTCTGTCTTTGTTTGAATTAGGCTTTTTAAAATTGAGGTGTAATTGAGATGCACAATTATATTACTTTCAGGTGTACAACATAATGGTCTGATATTTGCATATATTGTGAAATGATCACCACAATAAGTCTGGTTAGTGTTTGTCACCAAACTTAGTTACAAGACTTTTTTCTTATGATGAGAACTTTTAAGGACTTTTAAGATTTACAGTCTTAGCAACTTTTGAATATGCAGTAAAGTCTTATTGACTATAGTCACCATGTTGTACATTATATCTCCATGACTTTTTAATAGATTTTATTTTTAAGTAATCCCTACACCCAGCATGGGGTCTGAACTGACAACCCTGAGATCAAGAGTTGTATGCTCTACTGACTGAGCCAGCCAGGTTCCCCGCCACTGCCTCGGCCATGACTTTTTAATTTTATAACTGGAAGCTTGTACCTTTTGCCTACCCTCTGACAACTACCAATCTGTTCTCTGTATCTGTGAGCCAGTTGTTGTTTTTTGAGAATCCACATGTAAGTGAGATCATATGGTATTTGTCATTCTCTGACTTATTGCACTTAGTTTTTCATAATGCATCAAGGTCCATCCATGTTGTCATAGATGGCAAGATTTCATTCTTCTTCTTCCTCCTCCTCCTCTTCCTCTTTCTCCTCCTCTTTCTCCTTCTCCTTCAAGTAATCTCTATACCCAACTTGGGGCTCAAACTCACAAGCCTGAGATCAAGAGTTTTATGCTCCACCAACTGAGCTAGCCAGGTACCCCATGATTTCATTCTTTTTTATGGATGAATAATATTCTATTATATGTATGTGCATGTATGTATATGTGTGTGTATATATGTGTGTGTGTGTGTGTGTGTGTATATATATATACATATATATATATATGTATATATGTGTGTGTGTATCTATATGTCTATATAGCCCGCATTGTCTTTATGCATTCATCTGTTGATGGGCACTTAGCACTTAGGTTGTTTCCATATCTTAGCTGTTGTAAATAATGCTGCAGTAAGCATGGGGGTGCATATATTTTTTGGAGTTAGTGTTTTTGTTTTCTTTTGATAAATACCCAGAAGTGGAACTGCTGAATCATATGGTATTTCTCTTCTTAATTTTTTGAGGAGCTGCTATACTATTTTTCATAGTGGCTGAAATTTACATTTGCACCTGTAGTGCACAAAGGTTCCCTTTTTCCAATACTTATTATTTCTTGTCTTTTTGATAATTGCCATTTTAACAGGTATGAGGTGATATATCAGTGTGGTTTTTGAATTAGATTTTTGTAGGCAACATATAGTTGGGTCTTGCTTTTTAACAATTTATCAGTCTCCTCTTTTTAACTGGGCTTTTTGTATCCTTTTTATTTAATGTGGCTATTGATATATAGGGTTTAAATTAATAGCTGAAACTAATACCTACTGGCTTCTACCAGCTTGCGAGACTCTTGCGTGATTGTGCACAACTCTTCTCATCTTTGCTTTCAGTGATTTAAATTGGCTGTAGTGGAAGTATTTACATCACAAAAATTGGCAAATACATTAGTTATGCCTCCCCAACCCTCATGAGCCTGTTAGTAAATGTTTATTTGGACAACATTAGTTTAAAATTTTTTTAATGTTTATTTATTTTTGAGAGAGAGTACAAGCAGAGGAGGTGCAGAAACAGAGAGGCACAGACAGAATCCGAAGCAGGCTCCAGGTTCTGAGCTGTCAGCACAGGGCCCAACGTGGGGCTCAAACTCATGAACTGTGAGATCACGACCTGAGCCGAAGTCGGGCGCTTACCTGACTAAGCCACCCAGAAGCCCCAAGGACAGCACTAGTTTAAATCTACTATCTTACTATCTTGCTATTTGTTTTTTTTTTGTTGTTGTTGTTCAATGTCTTCTTTTTCCCGTTTTCTCTTTGTTTTCTGCTAATTGAGTTTTTTTGTGTGTGTAATTTCACTTTAGTTTTTTTTTAATTGGATTTTTTTTTATTCCATAAAACTCTTGGAATACACTTTTTTAATTTATTTTTTAAATTTACATACAAGTCAGTTAGCTATAGTGCAACAATGATTTCAGGAGTAGATTCCTTAATGCCCCTTACCCATTTAGCCCATCCCCCACTCCCACAACCCCTCCAGCAACCCTCTGTTTGTTCTCTGTATTTAAGAGTCTCTTATGTTTTTGTCCCCCTCCTTGTTTTTATATTGTTTTTGTGTCCCTTCCCGCATGTTCATATGTTGTGTCTAAAAGTCCTCATATGAGTGAAGTCATATATTTGTCTGTCTCTGACTGACTCATTTCACTTAGCATAATACCCTCTAGTTCCATCTACGTGGTTGCAAATGGCAAGATTTCTTTCTTTTTGATTGCTGAGTAATACTCGATTGTGTGTGTGTGTGTGTGTGTGTATATGTATATATGTATATATATATATATATATATACATGTATATATGTATATATATATACATGTATATATGTGTATATATATATATACGTATATATGTATATATATATACATGTATATATGTGTGTGTGTATATATATATATATATATATATATATATATATACCACATCTTCTGTATCCATTCATCCATCGATGGACATTTGGGCTCTTTCCATACTTTGGCTGTTGTTGATAGTGCTGCTATAAACATCGGGGTGCATGTGCCCCTTTGAAACAGCATACCTGTATCTCTTGGATAAATACCTAGTAGTGCAATTGCTGGGTCATAGGGTAGTTCTATTTTTAATTTTTTGAGGAACCTTCATACTGTGTTCCAGAGTGGCCGTACCATTTTGCTTTCCCACCAGTAGTGCAAAAGAGATCCTCTTTCTCTGCATCCTCGTCAACATCTGTTGTTGCCTGAGTTGTTAATTTTTGTCATTCTGACAGGTGTGGGGTGGTATCTCATTGTGGTTTTGATTTGTATTTCCCTGATGATGAGTGATGTTGAGCATTTTTTAATGTGTCAGTTGGCCATCCGGATGTCTTCTTTGGAAAAGTGTCTATTCATGTCTTTTGCCCATTTTTTCACTGGATTATTTTTTGGGTTTTTTGGGTGTGGAGTTTGATAAGTTCTTTATAGATTTTGGATACTAACCCTTTATCTGATATGTCATTTGCAAATATCTTTTCCCATTCTGTTGGTTGCCTTTTAGTTTTGTTGATTGTTTCCTTTGCTGTGCAGAAGCTTTTTATCCTGATGAGGCCCCAATAGTTCATTTTTGCTTTTGTTTCCCTTGCCTCCAGAGATGTGTTGAGTAAGAAGTTGTTGCAGCCAAGATCATAGAGGTTTTTGCCTGCTTTCTCCTCGAGGATTTTGGTGGCTTCCTGTCTTACATTTAGGTCTTTCATCCATTTTGAGTTTATTTTTGTGTGTGGTGTAAGAAAGTGGTCCAGGTTCATTTTTCTGCATGTTGCTATCCATTTCAGAGCATGTGCACATATGTGTTCTCTGTCTGTCTCTTTTTGTCTCCAGTCCCCTTCTCTGTGAATTCTAGATGGCTTGGTCTCTTTGAATTCTGAACTCTGTTTCTTCAACTTAGGAAGATTGCTGGACTCCATGTTACTCCTCCCTGTTCTTTCCAAGTAGCAATCTGGGGAAAATCATAATGCTCATCTTATTTGTTTTCCTTCTCTTAGAGATCTCTATGCTGTGCTTTATACTTGTACATTGAAAATTGTTGCTTTATATATTTTGTCCAAGCTTTTAGATGGTTAAGCTAGAAGGATAAATATGTTTTCTGTAATCCATCTTGTCTAGAAGCAGAAGTTATATATCATTGTTTTAATTAGCACCCCTTTTTTACTTAGCAGTGAACATTTTCTCTTTAAAAAAACCTTTTTTTAATTTTATTTTTTATTTTTAAAAATTTACATCCAAATTATTTAGCACCTAGTGCAACAATAATTTCAGGAGTAGATTCCTTAGTGCCCCTTACCCATTTAGCCCATCCCCCCTCCCACAACCCCTCCAGCAACCCTCTCTTTGTTCTCCATATTTAAGAGTCTCTTATGTTTTTTTAAAAAAATTTTTTTTAATGTTTATTTATTTTTGAGACAGAGAGAGACAGAGCATGAATGGGGGAGGGGCAGAGAGAGAGGAGACACAGAATCGGAAGCAGGCTCCAGGCTCTGAGCCATCAGCCCAGAGCCTGATGTGGGGCTCGAACTCACGAACCGTGAGATCGTGACCTGAGCTGAAGTCGGACGCTCAACCGACTGAGCCACCCAGGCGCCCCAAGAGTCTCTTATGTTTTATCTCCCTCCCTGTTTTTATATTATTTTGCTTCCTTTCCCTTATATTCATCTGTTCTGTGTCTTAAAGTCCTCATATGAGTGAAGTCATATGATACTTGTCTTTCTCTGACTAATTTCATTTAGCATAATACCTTCTAGTTCCATCCACGTAGTTGTAAATGGCAAGATTTCATTCTTTTTGATGCCGAGTAATACTCTATTGTATATATATACCACATTTTCTTTATCCATTCATCCATCGATGGACATTTGGGCTCTTTCCATAATCTGGCTGTTGTTGATAGTGCTGCTATAAACATTGGGGTGCATGTGCCCCTTTGAAACAGCACACCTGTATTCCTTGCATAAACGCCTAGTAGTGCAATTGCTGAGTCATAGGGTAGTTCTATTTTTAATTTTTTGAGGAACCTTCATACTGTGTTCCAGAGAGGCTGCACCAGCTTGCATTCCCAAAAAACTTTTTTTTCTTAATGTTTATTTTTGAGAGGGAGAGAGAGAGAGGGTGCAGGGGAGGAGCGGAGAGGGAGAAAGAGAATCCAAAGTGGACTCTGTGCTGACAGCAGAGAACCTGATTTGGGGCTTGAACTCATGAACCATGAGATCATGACCTGAGCTGAAGTCAGATGCTTAACTGACTGAGCCATCCAGGGGCCCCTTCTCTTTGTTTTTAAAAATTTCTTTAGAACTCTTATTTTTAATATTTCTGTGTTCAGAGATTCACAAGACCCATTTCTATCAAAATATCATTTGGATTGTCAAGTGTTTATCATATCTAACTAAATAATTTTCTTTCTTTAGGCCTATATTTTTTCTTTTTTTTCTCAATGTTTATTTTTATTTATTTTTTTTTAACTTTTTTTTTTTTAATTTATTTTTGAGACAGAGAGAGACAGAGCATGAACGGGGGAGGGGCAGAGAGAGAGGGAGACACAGAATCGGAAGCAGGCTCCAGGCTCTGAGCCATCAGCCCAGAGCCCGACGCGGGGCTCGAACTCACGGACCGCGAGATCGTGACCTGGCTGAAGTCGGACGCTTAACCGACTCTGCCACCCAGGCGCCCCTCAATGTTTATTTTTGAAAGAGAGAGAGAGACAGAGCATGAGCAGGGGAGGGGCAGAGAGAGAGGGAGACACAGACTCCGAAGCAGGCTTCAGGCTCTGAGATGTCAGTACGGAGCCCGATGTGGGGCTCAAACTTACAGACCGTGAGATCATGACCTGAGCTGAAGTCAGATGCTTAACCCACTGAGCCACCCAGGCACCCCTATATTTTCTTAATCAAAGAGAAGGGCTTAGCAGTATTCCCTTTGGAACTCCTTGTGGACCAAAAAATAATCCTCATTTATTCATTCAACAAGTATAGAATGTTTGCTGTGTGGCAGGCCATATGCTAGTCATTGGGTGTATGTGCAAAGGTGTATGAGAAAAGATTCCTGCCTTCAGGGAGTTCATGGTCTAGCAGGGAAACTGAGAAGAAACTGTTAGCTTTCCCTTTGTGAAATATTTGTGGTAGTAACTATGTTCTTATATTGTAGAACTAGGAAACAAAGGTGATTACACTCTCTGAGGTGATTACACTCTTTATCTTAGCCCTAATTCACTTCTTTTCTCAAAAACCCAAGCATGCTTCTGCCTTAAGATCTTTTTGGTTGCTGTTCTCTCTGCCTAGAATGCTCCTTTCCCAAGGTTACCCAAATAACTTACTCCTTACTGCTTCACATTCTTGCTCAAATATCGTTTTGTTAATGAGACCTTCCTTGTCTATTGTGTATAAAATAGTACTTCCTAGGGGTGCCTTGTGGCTCAGATGGTTGAGTGTCCAGCTTCGGCTCAGGTGACGATCTCACTGTTTGTGAGTTTGAGCCCCGCATTGGGGTCTATGCTGACAGCTCAGAGCCTGGAGCCTGCTTCGGATTCTGTGTCTCCCTCTCTCTCTGCTCCTCCCCTGCTCACCCCGCTCACACTCTGTCTCTCTCAAAAAAAAAAAAAAAAAAAATTAAAGTAGCACTTCCTACGTTCAGTTTTATCCCCTTACTTGAATTTGTTCTTCTTTATAGCATTATTATTTATATTTTAATTTAGTTTTATCTTCATCACCTTTTGTCCCCTCCCTGCCTCAGTTGTAAATGCCAGATGAGCAGAGCATACTACCTTGAGTAGTATGGGTACATATTGGATTCTTTATAAATACTTCATGAAAAAATTAACACCTCACTTGATTATTTTTCCTTTCCATGTTTCCCTGCAAAGTATTTCCTGACTGACTTTATTCACATTGCTTATTTTTGGTTTACTATGGCTTAAAATAAGCAGACGTCTTAAGTAACACTGTAATAGTTGAAAGAGACACTTAGCATGTCAAGTACTTATTTCTTTCTCCCCTCTCTTAGACTTCACAAAAGACCAATCCAGTTGATAAGCATCTTGAGGTCCTGATAAAAAAATATGGATTGTGTGCCAAACCAGTTGCTCCTCAGATGTTTGGGTTTGCTGGAAAAGAACACATGGAAAAATATGGTATGTTAAAAACATTTTAAGGCCTATCGATAGTTATATGCATGTGAAGAGAAACAATAGGAATTTATTTAGGAACTGTGGAAAATATCAGGATCTATAAAATATAAAGTGGTTTTTGAATTAAATTGAAGAAATAGTTCATGTAGGATTTAATTGTAGAGAAGGTATTTATGTATAGGATATCATATGGGAGGTACCTAGAATGTTCCATACCAAGAAATTGAAATAGGAAAAGTAACATAAGTCTTGTCCCCTATAATCATGAATTATAAATTGAGGTGTATCCATTCTGAATATGACGAGACTTAAAGCTTGCTCTTGGTAATAGGTTTATATAGTCAAATTTTATTCTTAGTGCTTGAATTCATCAAGAGTCCATCATTGGTCATTTGTAATGTTTTATGAGGTTTAAATTTCATAGTTGATTTGCCTTTTGTAGGTAAACATCCTAATTTTTTGACTGATAATCAATGATTGGCTTGCCTTAGCCAGTTAGTTAAAGCATGGGATAGTACAGATAGGATTTTTAAAAAAAATTTTTTAATGTTTTATTTTTTATTTTTGAGACAGAGAGAGACAGAGCATGAATGGGGGAGGGGCAGAAAGAGAGGGAGACACAGAATCGGAAGCAGGCTCCAGGCTCTGAGCCATCAGCCCAGAGCCCTACACAGGGCTCGAACTCACAGACTGTGAGATCGTGACCTGAGCTGAAGTCGGACACTTAACCAACTGAGCCACCCAGGCGCCCCTAGGATTTTTTTTTTTTTTAATGGTATGACCCTGAACCAGTGCCTTGCTATGTACTATGAGATAAGAAAGTAAGTAATCCTACATGAAGTTCAGCTTTCTTATTCTTTGCAGGAAAAATATCCCAGGTTGTTTGATAACCAAAATCAAATAATTAGAAAGGAAAAAAATTTTCAAGGAAGAATGGTGGGAAGAACATTGCCAGTTTTTGGCCATGAGAATTTTGTTTGTTTGTTTATTTATTTATTTATTTATTTTTATTAAAAAAATTTTTTTTAATGTTGACTCATTTCTGAGACACAGACAGAGCATGAGCAGGGGAGGGGTAGAGAGAAAGAGAGACACAGAATCCAAAGCAGGCTCCAGGCTCTGAGCTGTCAGCACAGAGCCCAACATGGGGCTCGAACTCACAAACTCCAAGATCATGACCTGAGCCGAAGGCAGACACTCAACCTAGTGAGCAACCCAAGCACCCTGAGAATTTTCTTTCTTAATGCTATTTCCTGCATTTTAAAACTCAGTCTGTTCCATTCTGGCTTCCCTTCTTTCGCAAGGCTACTATTGAGCACCATGTTGCCATATCTAGTAAATATTTTTTAATCCTAATTTAATAGACCTTAACACCATTAATCCCTTTTGACTACTTCCTTCTTGAAACATACTCTTCTCTAGGCTTTTGTGACACCCCATTCTCCTGGTTTTCCTTACCTCTTTGGCTATTCCTTATCTATTTCTTTTTCAATTAAATAATTCATTTAAAATATTATTTGGGCTGTCATTATATTCTAGGCACTGCTCTAGGCATTGGATACATCGGTATATCAGTTTGCTATTGCTTTGTAATAAACCATGCCAAAACTCAGTGATTTTAAACAATAATTATTTTTTACAAGTAAGGAGATTGACTAGGAATCAGCTCATCTAAGCTGAACTCAGCTTTTCTTGTTTGGGTTAATCATATGACTATAGGATGACTGGAGGCTCTGTTCTACTCTTGTTTGACTGGGTCATATATCTTTCTTCCTCCTGGGACCAGAGAGCCAGCCCTGGCATGTCCTTTTCATGGTGACAGCAGGAGGACAAGAGAGTAATCTGCAGCATGTAAAGCCTTGTGAGACTTCAGCTGTTGACCAAAGCAAGTTACATTGCAAACTTGGAATCAAGGGATAGGGAAATACATTCCACTTCTTTTGTTGTAGGAAACTGCAAAGTCAGACCTCAAAGGACATTTAAGAGGGAAAAAGAATTAAGTATATTAGTGTATTCATTCATAAGCTATAAATAAGCAGATGAAATATGAAGTCTTTGCTTACATTTCTAGTACGGGAGAGATATTAACACATGAAAAAAATGAAGGTAATTTTCAGGTAGTTATTAGTCTTGTGAAGAAAAAAAACAAGGGTGGGGTGAGGAAGGCAAACTTAGGGCAGTCAGTGATGGCTTCTATACTTACATAACCAGGTGGCATCTTGGATATCTGCTTGTATATTTAATAGGCATCTCAATTTAACATGTTCAAATGCAAACTCTTCTCTTCTCCCATAATTTTAAACTTGTTCCTCCTCTAGTTTTCCTCATCTAAGTGGCACTTCCATTTATTCAGATGTTCAAGGCAGAAACATGAGTCATCTTTGACACTTCTCCCTTCTTATTCTTATTCCAGTCCCTCCAGTCCCATTATGTCCTATCATTTCTACCTGCAGACTCTAAAACAAAGACTCCAGACTCCTTCCAGTTCCTTTTATTACCACAGCTCTTAACCCTAGACCAGAGTTTTTCAAACTGTGGGTTGTGACCTGCTAGGAAATGATGGGATCAGCTTAGCGGGTTGAACCCAGCATTTTTTAAAAATCAAAAAATTTGTCATTGATGGGTATTATAACTCAATACAGAGAAGTACACAAAACATAAATATACAGGTGGTGCATGGGTGGCTCAGTTGCTTAAGCAACTTGATTCTGGCTCAGGTCCTAATCTCACAGTTGTGAAATCAGGCTCCAAGTTGGGCTCTGTGTTGAATCTCACAGTTGTGAAATCAGGCCCCAAGTTGGGCTCTGTGTTGAGTGTGTAGCCTGCTTGGGATTCTCTCTCTTTCCTCTCTCTGTCCCTCCCCTGCTCATTCTCTACCCCCACTCTCAAAAATAAATAAATAAACTTCAAATTCAGTTGGTTGAATGTCTGACTCTTGATTTTGGCTCAGGTCTTGATCCTAGAGTTGTGGAATCAAGTCCTTCAGACTCTGTGATCCTGCTTGAGATTCTCTCTCTCCTTCTCCCTCTCCCCCTCCCTCTCACCTGTCTGCACACACACACTCTCTCTCTCAAAACAAATAAACATTTAAAAAAAGATAAAGATAAGTTTTCTTCTACCTTGGGTCCCTTCTGAAACAGCTGAGGGACAACATTCTTAAGCTTCTTGATTCTTTGAGTGAGAGGATTTGTGAGGCACAACCTTTTTTTCTTTAGAGGGCTTTATTGTCTGTTTGAACTATATTCTGAGGCGTCACTTTTGATATTTCTGAGATCATAGCAAAAGATTTGTCATACCTTGGGCTTCATCCTTGTACCATTTTTTACAAGCAGTGCCCTGGATTTGATCTTTGCTCAAAGACTGTTACTTAATTTTAGCATCTTTTCCCACTTTGAGAGGCTTGAACTTTCAATGCCATCAGGTCCTGAATTCTTTTTGTTTAACAGCCCTTTCTTCAGTATAGCAGTATAGATTTTTACTATAAATAGCAAGAAGAAATCATGTGGCACCTTCAATATTTTGGTTATTATCTGATTTTCACATAACTGGAGATAATAGTGTTACTATAGTGTCAGCAAGCATTGCAGCAAGGATCTCCTTTCCTCTGTTCCTCAGTAAGGTTTTTATCGTTTTGTAAACCCTCACCAACAGCATCCTCACAGGATCTGGAGGCTTCTACTAATAGTTTCTTTAAGGCACTTTATTTAGGCTTTCACTAGCAGTTTCCTTAAAACCCACTTCCTTGTTCCAAAGCCATTCATGTATTTTACATTTTTGTTTAGTGTAACCTCAGTTCCAGTATATTAGTCTGCTTGGGTGCCGTAACAAAATACCGTAGATTGGGTGGCTCAAACAACAAAAATTAATTTCTCACAGTTCTGGAGGCTGGGAAGTCCTAGATCAAGGTACAAGATAGATTTTATTCTGAGGCCTCTTGTCTTGGTTTGTAGGTGGCTGCCCTTCCATGTGTACTCACCTGACCTCTTCTTTTGTGTAGGTGCAAAGAGAGAGAATGAGAATGAGAATGAGAGAGAGAGAGAGAATGAGACAGAGAGAGAAGGAAACATCTTTCTCTTCTCCTTCTTGAGTATTGCTTTTCTTTTTTCTTTTTCTTTTTTACATTTATTTATTTTTGAGAGACAGAGAGACAGAGCACAAGTGGGGATGGGCAGAGAGGGAAAGAGACAGAATCCGAAGCAGGCTTCAGGCTCTGAGCTGTCAGCACAGAGCCTGACGCAGGGCTCAAACTCACAAACCATGAGATCGTGACCTGAGCCGAAGTTGGACGCTCAACCAACTGAGCCACCCAGGCGCCCCTTAAGAGTATTGTAAGGGCACTAATCTGTCATGGGGACCTCACTCTCGTGACCTCACTACCCTAATTACCTCCCAGTAGTCCTGTTTCCAAATACTATCACATTGGGGTTTAGGGCTTCAACATATGATTTTTGTCAGGGACACAGTCTGTAGCATTTAGGTACTAAAATATGTATTCATTATTTGTTATTGTAAAACAATGAGACTCTGTATTTTAAAAAATAATTTCTTGTTGTTTTCATTCCCATTGTCCTGGCCTTCTTTCATTGTCTTCAGTAAACCAAACTGTTTTCTGCCTCAGAGTCTCATATTCCCTTTGGCTACAGTGCTATTTACTCCATTCTTTCAAGATTGGCTGTCCTCATCCATTAGGTCTTAAAAAAATCCTGTCTCATATCTCCAACACTTTACCAAGGTATCTCCACTTGGATGTCTATAATAGGCATTTCAACTTTAATAGGTCTAAAACTGAAGTCCTAATTCTTTCTCTGAACTCCCCCCTTCTCCTCTGTTCCTCCTGAAGATTTCCCCTTTCAATACATGGTAACTCTATCTTTCTAGGACATTTGGCCAAAAACCATGGGGCTGTTCTTGATTCTGCTTGAACTTGACAGTATGAGTATATTGGCAAACCTTTTCACTCATTTCTCAGTAAACATCTCTCACCCTTTCTACCACTTCTACTGTAGTGCAGGTCACCCTAATTTCTCATCTGGATTATAGGAGTCCTGTTTTGTTTTTGGTTTTTTGCCTCTTCTTGTGTATCTCTGCAGTCAGTTCTTTACTATATAGCCAGAGCAGTGTTGTTGTGTTGTTGTTGTTGTTTTTGTGGTTTGTTTGTTTGTTTGTTGTTTTTTAATTCAAGAATCGCCATTCAAATCAGTATTTAATTTTATTGACGTGTATGAGACCAAGTGTCCCTTGCTGTCACAGGAGTATAGCAAACAGGTATAGTTAAGAAACAACTTTATTTTGAGCAGGGGGAGTGACAACACGGCACTTAACAGCTATATCCTATATCAGCTATATCAGCACTTAACAGTCTAAACCCTGCTTCAGTGCAATGTGTTTAAAATATAAGCCAGATGAGTTCACTCCTCTGCTCAAACTCTCCATATGTTCTCATCATACTCAGATTGAAGCTTAGACGTCTTATTGTGGCCTACAAACTTCTGCACGATCTGCTCCCCTACCCTCATTAGTGTTCTGACCTCATCTGTTACCATTTTTTCTTTCACCACTCTACTCCAGCCACATTATCCTTTCTGTTTTTGAAAACAGTGAACACATTCCTGCTTGAGGCAGGGCCTTGCTGTTTCCACTTCTGGAATACTTTACCCTAAGATATCATTGGTGCTAGCTCCTTTATTTCCATCAGGTCTTTGCTTAAAAGTTGTCATCTGCTTCTTTGATTACCCTCTTTCCTGGAACTCCCTATCCTCTGTGTCTCCTCTTGAATTATTTTATATAACACTTATAAAACCTGGCATATATATTTTTTCTTACTGATTGTCTCCTCCAACTAGCATCTAAGTTCCATAAGGCCACTCACTTTTGTTTTATTCCCTGTTCATTTCTTGTTACCTAGAACAGTGCCTGGCACAAAGCAGGTATTCTATAATTATTCTACAAAGAAAGACTGTCCTTGGCCATTCAAATTGAAGCAGGTCCCTCCTATTATTCTCATTCATAGATAGCCCCCAATTGCTTTCCTTCATAGCATTTAGCACTATTTATATTCATATATATATAAACGTTTGTGTGTGTTTGTGTGTGTGTAGTTTTACTTGTTTAATTTTTGTCTTCCTCATTATTTTGTAAACTCCATGAAAGCAGGATCCATGTCTGTTTTGTTTACTCTCAATATATCCAGCCTAGCACAGTGCTTGGCATGTAATCTAGATAGAAGAACGTTGTTGTTTTTTTCCCCTTTCTCTTCTACAGTCCCTACCATATGTAAATAATAAATATTTGTGTGTCTTTTCTTTTAAAGGACATGTTTATTCAATGTCATGATTAAAAAAACCCTTTGTTGGAATGCTTTACACTTTCCACAGAACAGAAACTAAAATAACCTGTTGTACAGGTCACAAATACAGTCCTCGAGTTTTTTGACTATACACATGAGTATTGTCTAAAACATGTCTTCTTTGTAGCAGCTAAGTCCTGCCACCACTATGTGTGGCTGAGTTCACAAATCTGTTGTAACCTGTAGGTTCCCTGTCACTTCTCTGGCTTTCCTCTCCTGCTAAGCTTTGTTTCCTTGCAGTAATTTAAACCTTCTGCCACTGCCATAGCTACTGCTGCTGCTGGAACCACCATAGCCACCTTGGTTTTGTGGTTTGGCAAAGTGGCCTCCACCACCATATGGTCCAGAGCTTCTGGCTCCAAAATTTCCTCCTTTCATGGGTCCAAAATTTGAAGATTGCTTGTTGTAATTGCCAAAATCATTATAGCTTCCACCACCTCCAGAGTTGCTTCCATTGTTATCAAATCTATTATAGCCATATCCACTGACACCATATCTACCACCACCTTGACTGCCACTGAAGCCACCTCACCCACTGAAGTTTCCTCCACAGCCAAATTTGTCATTCCCATCAAAACCACCTCTATGACCACCACTGAAGTTTCCAGAACCACTTCGATGTCTTTGGCTGGAGGAAGCACTAGCCATCTCTTGCTTAGATAAAGCTTTCCTTACTTTACAGTTGTGCCCTTTCACAGTATGGTATTTTTGAATGACAGTCTTTTTTTTTTTTTTTTTTTAATTTTTAACATTTATTTATTTTTTAGACAGAGAGGGACAGAGCATGAACAGGGGAGGGTCACAGAGAGAAGGAGACACAGAATCTGAAACAGGCTCCAGGCTCTGAGCTGTCAGCACAGAGCCTGACGCGGGGCTGGAACTCACGGACCGCAAGATCATGACCTCAGCCAAAGTCGGACGCCTGACCGACGGAGCCACCCAAGCGCCCCTGAATGACAGTCTTGTCTACAGAGTCATGATAGTCAAATGTTACAAAAGAAAAGCCTCTCCTTTTGCCACTGCCTCGGTCAGTCATGATTTCAATCCCTCCAATTTTCCCATACTATTCAATCTCTTAGATGATGTTCTTCAGTATTTTCTTTAATGCCATCGACAAAAATCTTTTTCACAGTTAAGTGGGCACCAGGTCTTTGAGAATTGTCTCTCGACACAGCCCTCTTTGGTTCTACAACTCTTCCATTCACTTTGTGTGGCCTTGCATTCATGGCTGCATCCACCTTTTCCACAGTGGCATAGGTGACAAACCCAAAGCCTCTGGAGCACTTGGTGTTTGGATCTCTCGTTACCACACAGTCTGTAAGCGGTCCACATTGCTCAAAATGGCTCCTCAGACTCTCATTGGTTATTTCAAAGTTCAGACCTCCGATGAAAAGCTTCCGCAGCTGTTCAGGCTCTTTGGGAGACTCTGACTTAGACATGATGGCAGTGCGAGGGGAGACTTTAATGATGCTTACTCAGCAGTGTCTGTGGGCAGAAAGGACTCAATAAATACTTGTTGAATGAGTAAATGAATGAATGAATGAATGACTTTCCATACTTATATTCTCTTATTCAATTCTCACAACAATCCATTATGGCAGATGTTATTATCCCATTAAGTAAGATGCTGGCTGATGGCCTCAGGATCTTTTATATATATAAAAGATATGTAATATAAAATTTTTTATGATTAAATATATATAGTATAATATATAATATATAATTTTGTTGTGTTCAGAAAGCATCCATCAGTTGTTTTCTTGAGTTTTTTTTTTTCTTTCAGGAATGGGTATTGAATTTTGTTAAAGGCTTTTTCTAGCCTCTGTTAATTGCACTTAGGTCTATTATTAGAATATTTTATTACTGGATTCCTGGTATTGAACCAACTTTGCATATCTCGAATGAATGCCAGTTGGTTGTGAAGTATTGACTTTTTTTTAATGTGGGGTTAGATTCTGTCACTATTTTATTTTATATAGTACTTTCAAATCAACATTTGTAAGTGATTTTATGTTAATTTCATACTTCCTTTATAAAAAGAAATAGGAAGCCTCTCCTTACTTTTAATGCTTTGATACACTTTATGGAGCATGGAGATTACCTAATCTTTGTAGGTTTGATAGAATTCCCTGTGAACTCATCTTGGCCTGTTTTTTGTTGTTGTTGTTGTTTTTTGTTTTTTTTTTCCTTTTTGGTAGTTGCTTGGTTTCCTTATGTTTAAATATTCTATCTTCACTGAGGTTATTTTGGGTAGTTTATGTATCTCTAGGAAATTATTCACTTCATTTAGATTTCCAAATCTTTGTACTGAAGTCTGAAAAGTAGTCTTTTGCAATTTTACAATTTTTTCGATTTCAATGATATTTCCCTCTTGTTATTTTTTATGTTTGTATATTCATGCTTTGTCCTTTTTTTTTAAATGTTTATTTATTTTTGAGAGACAGAGTGTGAGCAGGGGAGGGGCAGAGAGAAAGAAAGAGACACAGAATCTGAAGCAGGCTCCGGGCTCTGAGCTACCAGCACAGAACCCGATGTGGGGTTCAAACTCACAAACCGCGAGATCATGACCTGAGCTGAAGTCAGATGCTTAACTAACTGAGCCATCCAGGCAACCCGTTGCTTCTCCTTTTTAAAATTAAATTAGGTATTTGTCTATTTTGTTAAATTTTTTTTTAATTTGAGAGAGAGAGAGAGAGAGATGGAGAGAGCCTGCATATGAGCAGGGGAGAGGGGCATAGGGAGTGAGAGAGAGATTCTTAGCAGGCTCTATGCTCATGGCGCCGAATATGGGGCTCCATCCTGCAACCCTGGAATCATGACCTGCGCTGAAATCAAGAGTCAGACGTTCAACTTACTGAGCCACCCAGGTGCCCTTATTTTGTTAAATTTTTCAAAATAACAGGATCTTGATTGATTATGTCTACTCTTTTTATTTTTCCCGCAATTAATTTCTGCTTTTATCTTCTTTGTGCTTTCTTTTGGTTTACTTTGGTTGTTGTTTTTCTAGTTTTTGAGTTGGGAATTTAATTCATTTTCTTTTTTTAATGACAGCTTTATTGAGATATAATTCACATACCATAAAATTCACCTGTTTAAAGTATACAATTCAGTGATTTTTAATGTGTTCAGAGTTTTGCAACTATTACCACTTTCTAGTTTCAGAACATTTTCATCACTCCAGTCCCACCGAACATTTTCATCACTCTAGTCCCACCAATGGTCACTCCTTCCATTTTTTGGGTGATTCCAGTTGTTACAGCGGTCTTTTCCATGTTGAACTCAAATCTCTCTCCCTATAGTTTCCATCCATGGTCTTGTTTCTGTCTTCTGAGGCTCACAGGAGGTGAGCCTCTTTCTATAGCTCTTCAAATATCTGAAACCTGCCAGACCTTGTGCTTAACTTCCTTTTAACTGTTTCTCACTTAACTGTGTAACTGTTCTCATTTGACTTGTTTCATAATTCATCAAGTCTAATTGCGGATACTGGGATCACATGTAAGCATTTATGGTAGTTGCGTCACACTATTAAATCATATTGAACTTGTAGTCAAACAGAACCTCAGAGCATTTCTCATAGTTGCTGCTCCTTTTCCCAGATTGTTTTGGGGATCCAGGAATAGAATTGGTCATTTAATTTGAATATATTCTGATCCATCCCATTAATAAGCTTTGTTGAATCTATTTGGATTCAATATTATAGCAGTCCTTCCCACATTCAGGTTTGGTGAACATGCCTTTAATTTTCTAATCCAATTTTTGGTAGACATATTAGCCAGAGCATGGCTGAGGTTAGAGGTTAGCACTAGAGACTTTTCTGCAGGTTAACCTATATTAGTCAATGTTGGTGGTTTCCCAATATGTGTTCTGTGGGACAGTAACCTGATAAGATTCTCTATTTCGTGGGTCAGATAAGTTGGGAGATGCTTCAGATTCTTTAACCCCCTTTTGGACAGTCATGATACACATATAATAATAGTAAAGGCTCTGAATGTCTTGCCATAAAGAAACCTGTTTCACTTTGTTTAACCCAGTATTATCTAAACGTATTTGACAGAATCCTCATTTTTTAAAGTAACATCATTGTGCTCCCCCCAAACAAAAACCAAAACCCACAGTATAGTATTTCCTTACCTTGTCCCAAAAGATGTCCTAAAAAATTTAATTGTCTTGCTGATAATCAGATACTATGTTTCATTTGATCTACCAGTCAAACCAATGAAAACAGGTATTAATCTTCTATGGCTTGTTCCTACTGAACCCATATTGGCTGCCACCTGATTATCACTCTTCTTTGTATGAGATCACTAGTGTGGATTCTGCCTTCTTCCTTTTTTATTAGAATTGAGACAAGATTTGCTCAATTATATGTATGTCATTTCTGCTCTGAAGATCATCTTCCTGACAGAGATGATAGAGATGAAACAGAAATGGGGGCTTTTCATTTTCCTGTGCCATCATCTATTAACATAACATTATCAGCTGCTATCAGTGTTCCTTTTCCTTCCTTGGTTTTTCTGGCTCTCAAGCAGGATTCAAAACCTATCTTATACTGCTTTGTCTTTTTTAAAGTAGTAAAAACTTTTTGCGTATTTAACTTCCTTAATACATCCTTTTGTTTTTCTGACACTAATCTTTAAACTTTCTGTTAAAGAATTTAAAAACATACATATTTCTTGTTAGGCTATAACTTTTCTTTTCTTTTTTTTAAACTTTAAAGAATATTTATTTATTTATTTTTGAGTGAGAGACAGCATGAGCGGGGAAGGAACAGAGAGAGGGAGACAGAGAATCCCAAGCAGGCTCCGAACTGTCAGCACAGAGCCTGATGTGGGGCTCAAGCTCACAAACTATGAGATCAAAACCAAGAATCATATGCTTAACCAACTGAGCCACCCAGGTACCCCTAGGTTATAACTTTTCTAAAGACTCTTCTGCCTTTTCATAAGGAAGGAGAAGGACCAGGTCCTGGAGGGTGTGGGTTGTAAAATTCACTTAGCCCAGGGGCATTGGGATACTTTGGCAAACTCCTTAAAAAATTGCTGGCAGTGCTTTCCTGCCCTATATCCACTGAGAATCCCAGGCTATATATTCTGGTTTTTGAAACTGGACTCTCACTTATACTAGATAGAATTAACCAGTTTGAACTATTTTCATATTCAGTGCTTTTCATATTCATATTCATATGCTTATTAGTGGATTCAATTCATTAAATATACACAAGTTTAATTAAATATTTATGTGAGGGATCAGCTGTTGACATGACCAATATTGACAATCTGTGCAAGGGAAAATGCAGAAATATTTGGCAGGACACTGCGTACCATTGTAACATTTAATAAGCAATATGAAAGCATTTACTTGTTTTCTCTACAGGAACAAAGGTTGAACATTTTGCAAAAATTGGATGGAAAAATCATAAACATTCAGTTAATAACCCGTAAGTATTTCAGAAATATGAAATTGTAAAAATCTGAGTTATCCTGCTATGTAATATACAACTTTATACTTAAAAAGTAAGGGGAAGACATCAAAGATATTAACTAGAATGTTTCATTATTTTTCTTATAAAAGGCCTGTACCCAGGTAAACTTTTAACTACAGTTTTAGCTTTGGGTTTGTTTATATTTAGAATGTCATTTATTTAAGCTTAAGAAAGAATGTGAATGATTGCTGATAAAGTTTTAGTGAATTTTCATTGCTTATATGATATAATAGAAACTCCTTCATATGAGTTAATAAGCTTGTTATAATTTGGCCCACTCTACCTTGCCAGTCTTATTTCATACTACTTTCTGGTTATTTACAGTCTCTAGCTTCACCAGATCACTTGTTTTTTCCCAAGTGTAGTATACAGTACTCACTTCTGTGTTTTTACTTAGGCTGTTAACTCTCCCTGGAATATCCTTTTGTCTTTCTTTTGTTTGGTGAATATCTATTTACCCATCAAGCCCCAACCCAAATGTCATTCCTTCTCTAAACACCTTCTTAAAGCTTCCTGGGCATAATTTTTTTTTTTTTTCTCATGAGTTTCATTGCACTGTCTGTATACCTCTATTATAACACATCACCCTGTCCCACTTAGTTATTTATAAGTCTTTCTTTGATGATGATGGTCCTTGAGCAGAGATTCTGTCTTATCTTGTATCGCTAGCATCTAGCAGGGTATGGGAACACAGTATATGTTCAATAAAACTTTGCTGTTACTGAATAGTAGAGTTTGTATATGTGCTGCCGAAGCAAGCACCTGAATAGTAGAGTTTGAATAAGTAGTCTTAAGCCCATGAAAATGATCTAGAGCAAATTCTTTGTCCTTAGAACTTGGAGAACCATTCAAATATCCTTGTTATTTCCTAAGTAGTAAGGAACTATACCAATACATTGAGGAATTGACAACACTGCAGTTTCTTGGCTTTGAGGCTTCAAGGAGTAGCTCTTAACTTTCTCTAGAGAATCAAAGTCTTTCTCTTACTTAACACCCTGCCTAACCAGGCATCATTTATCCACTCATTATAGCATTCTTCTAAAGGGAGTTCATTCACTCAGCAAATATGTATTCAGCGGCCTACTGTGTGCAACATACCTTTAGCTGCTAGTGATACAGCAGTGAACAAGATAGATAAGTTCCTTGTCCCCAGTGGTCTTCCATTTCATATTGTAAGTTCTCAATTATGTTGAATAGGCAAATGTTATTTCTGGATGTCCGTTTCATCATGTAAAACTCTTTGTAACAGCCAAGAATAGCCTTCTAGGTTTTGCTCAGAAATTTCAGATGCCAACTTCTTGCACTAGGTTTTCCTTGGCGAGGAAAGAAAGAGAATCCTATGTTTGCTCACTAGTTGTTATAGATACCCGGTTACATATTTCTAAGAAGGTTGAATTATAAAACTCTTCTCAAGTGTTTCCTCACAAATTATAAGAATACTTAAAGGCAGTGAGAATCTGTGATAAGTAGTGTCGAATTAGGGATAGTTCATGCCACTTGAGCCCTCAGACCCGTGTCTATAACTTGCTCCTAGTTGTTTCTACTTAGATGCTTTATAAGTGCTTCAGAGTCAACATGGCCATACAGAATTGATCATTTTTTCTCAACCCTATTTTTACTTTAGTATTCTTCATGAATGACATCAATATATACCTAATAATAGAAAACTAGAAGTCATTCTTAGCTCTGCTTTCTTCCTCAGTGTCCCATATGAATTGCAGATGAGTTGAGGATGAACAGAATGCTGCGTCCTTACTGTCTCTTGAACTCATCCCTTCTTTCTATCTTTAACTTCCAATTCCCTACTCTAGGCCCTTAGCCTTTCTTGCCTTAATTATTGCTCTCATCTCTTAGTTTAGTTGCTTTTGATAATGCCCTTTACCATCCCTTTTTTGTACCATAGCCTTCCTGTTTATAATTTTTTTTTTTTTCAACGTTTATTTATTTTTGGGACAGAGAGAGACAGAGCATGAACGGGGGAGGGGCAGAGAGAGAGGGAGACACAGAATCGGGAACAGGCTCCAGGCTCTGAGCCATCAGCCCAGAGCCTGACGCGGGGCTCGAACTCCCGGACCGGGAGATCGTGACCTGGCTGAAGTCGGACGCTTAACCGACTGCGCCACCCAGGCGCCCCAATAGCCTTCCTGTTTAAATACAAGTCTGATTGTTACACTCCAGCTTAATATCCTTTAGTAGTTCCTCAATGTTTTTAGTATAAAATGTAAATACCATATACTGGCCTTTCATGATCTGATCTTTGTTTATTTCTCTTGCTCCATCTTTGTCACCTTGTGACTATATTTCCTCCCAAACTTCATGCCCTAGCTTTAGTGAGCTACTTTAACTCAAGAGGCTTTGCGTATCCTGATTCTTTTGCCAGTAATTCTCTGTCTCCTCCTTCCTGTTATTTGCTAACCCCAGAGGGAAAGCTCCCTCTGGTATCTGGGTCTGATGCTCATCTTGTATGCTCTCGTGGCACTCTGTATAACATTTCTGTCATGGTATTTATCATATTGTATTTATTTGCCACAGATTCATACTGAGTTCCTTGAGAGTAAGGACTAGGCCTATGTCCCACATGCCTACCACAGGATCTGGCACAAATTAGGTGTTTTATGGAAGTTGGTGATGATCAAAGTTAACTTTAGAAGAAAAGGTACAGATACTAGTATGCAGATCTAAGTTACATGGCCTTTATTTCTAAACATTTGAATTGCTGTTCATTTCCATACCAGTTGAAGTTTGCTTATAGACTCTCCTTTGTGGTGTCTACTGCTTCTGCTATTTTTGCCAGAGCAGTTTCTGAAATCATCTCATTTTATTGTTAGAGGAGCCAAAGGGAATAAAAATAAGTTTCTTCTTTGCAGTGGTTAAGTTTCTTCTTCACAGAAAGGAAATGTGTTTTGAAGTATGCAGATAATTTATTACAGGTTTTCTACATTTATTTAAGAACTCCATTAGCCTTCATCTTCATTAAAAGTAATTGTATAATATCATCCCCACAAAAGGCTGAATTGCAAGTAATTTTGTTTTGCTCTTAAGGAACTAGTATTTAATAATTCTCGTGGTGGTGGTGGTGGTGGTGGTGGTGGTGGTGGTATTACATTTTAACCCCCAACTGATCTGGCACCAACTGGGTATACTGCAATTCAATTCTGGCACTAACCACCCGAGTTGATGCAGACCCCAGGAATTAAGAACTTAGTCCTCCGCAAGACTCCCCTCACTTAAGATGCCAGCCACAAGTAGGGTCTCCAGGCCACCTGTACTTCTGACCAACTGACTATAAATACAGGGGTTTCCATGACCTCTCAGGTTTGATAATTCACTAGAGTTCCTCACAGAATTCAGGAAAGTGCTATACTTATGATTACAGTATTATTATAAAGTATATAGCTCAAGAACAGCCAAACAAAGAGGCACATAAGGCAAAGTCTGAGAGGGTTCCTAAAGCAGAGCTTCTGTACCTTCTCCCCATGGAGTCAGGACACATTGCCCTCCTGGCATGTGAAGGTACTCACCAACCAGGAAGCTTCAGCAAGCTTCAGTGTCCAGAGTGTTTGCTGGGGCTTTATGCAGACGTACTTGATTAAATCATTGACACAAGATTGAACTCAATCTCCTGCCCCTCCCTTCTCCTTAGGGGTCAAACTGGCTCAAAAGTCCTAACCCCTATATTCACACAGTTGGTGTTTCTGGTGACCAGCCCCCGCCCCCCATACAGTTAACAGGGGGCCCACTATGTCACCATATTAGCATAACAAAGACACTCCTGTCACTCAGGAAATTGCACAGGTTTTAGAAGCTCCATGCTAGGAAGCCAGGATGAAGATTAAACACATTTTTATTTTACAACATATTGTATGTTGGAGTTCATATTTTTAAAAAATTCAGTTCAAACAACTTACTTATTAAAGGTTGAAACTTCAAGCTGTATTACAAAGCTGTAGTCATCAACACAGTATGGTACTGGCACAAGAACAGACACATAGATCAATGGAACAGAATAGAGAACCCAGAAATGGACCCACAAACTTAATGGCCAACTATCTTTGACAAAGCAGGAAAGAATACCCAATGGAAAAAAGACAGTATCTTCAGCAAATGGTGTTGGGAAAAGTGGACAGCGACATGCAGAATGAACCTGGACCACTTTCTTATACCATACACAAAAATAAACACAAAATGGATGAAAGACCTAAACGTAAGACAGGAAGTCATCAAAATCCTAGAGGGGAAAATAGGCAACAACCTCTTTGACCTCAGCCACAGCAACTTCTTACTTGACATGTCTCCAGAGGCAAGAGAAACAAAAGCAAAAATGAACTATTGGGACCTCATCAGGATAAAAAGCTTCTGCACAGCGAAGGAAACAATCAACAAAACTCAAAGGCAACCAACAGAATGGGAAAAGATATTTGCAAATGACATATCAGATAAAGGGTTAGTATCCAAAATCTATAAAGAACTTATCAAACTCCACACCAAAAAAACAAATAATCCAGAAAAGGAATGGGCAAAAGACATGAATAGACACTTTTCCAAAGAAGACATCCAGATGGCTAAGAGACACATGCAAACATGCTCAACATCACTCATCATCAGGGAAATACAAATCAAAACCACAATGAAATACCACCTCACACCTGTCAGAATGACAAAAATTAACAACTCAGGCAACAACAGATGTTGACGAAGATGCAGAGAAAGAGGATCTCTTTTGCACTGCTGGTGGGAAAGCAAACTGGTGCGGCCACTCTGGAACGCAGTATGAAGGTTCCTCAAAAAATTAAAAATAGAACTACCCTATGACCCAGCAATTGCACTACTAAGTATTTATCCGAAGGAAAGACGAGTGCTGGTCCAAAGGGGCACATGCACCCCAGTGTGTATAGCAGCACTATCAACAATAGCCAAAGAATGGAAAGAGCCCAAATGTCCATCAATGGATGAATGGATAAAGAAGATGTGGTGTATATATACAATGGATTTGGCGATCAAAAAGAATGAAATCTTGCCATTTGTAACAATGTGGATGGAACTAGAGTGTATTATGCTAAGCGAAATAAGCCAATCAGAGAAAGACAAATATCCTATGATTTCACTCATGTGTGGAATTTAAGATACAAAACAGATGAACATAAGGGAAGGGAAGCAAAAATGTTATAAAAACAGAGAAGGGAGACAAGCCATAAGAGACTCTTAAATACAGAGAACAAACTGAGGGTTGCTGGCAGGGGGTTGGGTCAGGGGAAGGGCTAAAGGGGTGAGGGGCATTAAGGAGGACACTTGTTGGGATGAGCACTGGGTGTTACATGTAAATGATGAATCATTAAATTATATTCCTGAATGTATTATTACACTATATGTTAACTAACTTGGATTTAAGTTAAAAATAAATAAAAATTAAAAAATAAAAGAGAATCTTATATTAATAGAACAGTCAAAATATATTAAATGAAAAAAATATATATATATTAAATGAAGATGCCTATAGTATTACCAGTTTTAGCGTAGCACTTATTATATTACTCATAATAACCATAATAAAAAGTTAATATTTATTGAAAAAAAAAGGTTGAAACTCTTCATAAAAGCCTATCTTTTGTTTGTAAAAATAATATTTACATATTATTCTCTGACTTCTGGATCAGAACATTTTCAACAAAAATTATAACTGCTACTTCGTATTCTGTAACTACTTATTTTGTATTTAGGAATTCCCAGTTCCAGAAGGAATACAGTTTAGACGAAGTGATGAAATCTCGAGAAGTTTTTGATTATTTGACTATCTTACAATGTTGGTAAGAAAACCATATTTTAATATTTAATAGAAGTAACTGCTCCATCTGGGTATATCTGTAACTGTATCTGCTTGTATAGAGCTCCTACTAATGAAGTCCTCACTCTGGCGCGCCCTTACTTCCTATTCCTTTTTTTTTTTTTTTTTTTGAGAGAGAGAGAGAGAGAGAGAGAGAGAGAGAGAGAGAGCGAGAGTGTGCACGTGTAGGAGCAGAGGGAGAGAGAAAGAGAGAATCTTAAGCAGGTTCCATGTTCAGCACTGAGCCTGAGCTCAGCATAGAGCCTGAAGTGGGGCTCGAAGTGGGGCTCAGTCCCACGATCATGAGATCATGACTTGAGCTGAAATCAAGAGTCAGATGCTTAACTGACTGAGCCACCCAGGGGCCCCTTTACTTCCTATTCCTATCTGGAGACAGACTGTCTTTTCTCTTGGAAAATTATGTACTTCATTTCCTTCATTCTTGAGTTCTACCTACTTTTTAAAAATTGTATTTTATTCATTTAAATGTGGCTTAGGAGGCCAGTAGAGTCCAGAGTTTCTCCCTTGAGCATTTTGTTTTCTCTACTGTATGCTTCTATCTTAGGAAATGTTACTCAGTTATAGTAGCTAAGAGTAAACATAAAATAGGAAAAATTAAAACAAGAAAAAAATAGCTCTAATAATAATAATAGTTGCATCTTGAAAATTGCTTGACAATATCTGTTTCCCAGAAGGTTGAATTGGTACTGTATAGCTCCTGCTTACCACCTGGAAGACCCTGGTAGGATGCAATTGAATAAATGGGGTCAGCTTTTATCTGTTGCAATATGAAGGTCTGCCCATTTATAAAGTCCAGCTGAACTCAGAGAAGTCTTCTTGTGTTTGCCATTTTCCTTCACAGCTTTGCTATAAGGAAAAAAATCTATTTTGAGGAGATCTCTTAACTAAACCCCACCTTCTGGTTTGGACTTTCTGGTATTTCCTATTCTGTCCTTTCCAAGTTTCAAAAGGATTCCAAGACTGATTATTTGGAGATAACAATGTTAGAGCTAGTTAGGCCCATAGAAGATTTTTATTGTACTAGAATAGGAAAAACCTTGTTGACTCCTCAGAAGTCACCAGAAGATGCCTTATGCATCTGCAAAGGTAAATTCAGGATTCTTTGCATTAAGAATGTTTTGGGAGAGACCCTTACAGACCAAGCAGTGGCTGATAGTGTTTAAGTTCTTGATAGAGATTCAGTTCTCAGGTGGGAAGCATGTATAATTTTTAACTATAGATTTCACAAAGAAGACAGTGGAATGACCAGCAAGCATAATCAGCTTTTCTTTCCACATAGAAAGAACTCTTGGTCTGAAATCCTAAGATAGAGGTGCACTGGGTGTAAATGATTATTTTTACCTCCTCTTAGTCCCACTTCAGATGGTGCTGCAGCAGCAGTTTTGGCTAGTGAAACATTTGTACAGAAATATGGCCTAGAATCCAAAGCTGTGGAAATTGTGGCACAAGAGATGGTAACTGATTTGCCAAGCTCATTTGAAGAAAACAGCATTATTAAAATGGTATGTCTGAGATTCTATTTTATTTATCAATTGAGGGCTTTCTGTTTTAAAATTTCAAGGTGACCTCATGTTGTCATTAGCTCTGGAAGTTACTTACTTGAGAAAATTCAGTCCAGAATATTTAATATTATAATCCATCCTTAAGAATCTGTTAAGGGAAAATAACTGATGAGAACATATGCTTCTTGTGATAGAGCCATAAGTGCACTTTTAATTAACTAGACGTACTATTTTGGTGGTTTTTTTTTTTTTTTTTTTTTGAGTTGACTGGATATGCCCACAACTCCTTTCTTACAGAGTTAAGGGAAAAACAAGGATATTTTCAGGAAACTTTCTTGACCTTAGCACTTTAAAAATCTTGATTAAAGATTGAGTAAATGTGGAAGAAGTTAAAAAATGACAATTCAGACGTAGAGTTAGTTGAATATTTGAAGATATACACATACATATTTAAAAATGTACCCGTGCACGTATACACAAATGTATAACAATGATAAGGTAATTAGAGTTTACAAAATGATTTTACAACAATGCTTTGAATTTGAAAATGTCTCTATAACTTGCCCAAGATCACAAAGCTGGGATGTGGTTGAGGTGGAACTTCTCAGATTTTCTGTGTAATACATTTACACCACAATTTTATGCCTTGGAGAGTTTGCTTGTTATTGTCTGAGACCAAAGGGGGTTAAGAGCATGGGTTTGGAAAAATGTTATCCTATATGATTTTTTAAAAGAAGATTGTTTGTTGTCACATAGAAATTCCTTATATTTTTAGTGTATCTGAATCATAATTATCTATTGCTCAATCTCTTCAAACTATTTACCACAACAACAAGGTGTGGTTTGACTGAGTTTTTATAACTGTGCAAGATATGGCCTAAGGAATTTTAAGTCCTTTTTATATATTTATTTAAAATTCTGGTTTTTGTTTTGTTTTGTTTTGTTTTGTTTTGTTTTGTTTTTTCCGGGCACCTGGGTGGCACAGCATCCAACTTTGGCTCAGGTCATGATCTCACAGTTCATGAGTTTGAGCCCTGCATCGGGCTCTGTGCTGACAGGTTAGAGCCTGGAGCCTGCTTTGGATTCTGTGTCTCCCTTTCTCTCTGCCCCTCCCCTGCTTGCACTCTGTTTCTCTTTCTCTCAAACATAAATAAACATTTTTTTTAATTCTGTTTTTTTTCTTATATTTTTTTAAGTTTATTTATTTATTTTGAGAGAGAGAGTGAGAGAGAGCAGGGGAGGGGCAGAGAGGGACAGACAGAATCCCAAACAGGCTCCATGCTCTTGGTGAGGAGCCCTGATGTGGGGCTCGAACTCACAAACCATGAGATCATGTCCTGAGCCAAGATCAAGAGTTGGATGCTTAACCGACTGAGCCACCCAGGTGCCCCTAAAATTCTGTTTTGTTTTGTTTTTTTTTAAATTTTTTTTCAACGTTTTTTTGTTTTTTTATTTATTTTTGGGACAGAGAGAGACAGAGCATGAACGGGGGAGGGGCAGAGAGAGAGGGAGACACAGAATCGGAAACAGGCTCCAGGCTCTGAGCCATCAGCCCAGAGCCTGACGCGGGGCTCGAACTCACGGACCGCGAGATCGTGACCTGGCTGAAGTCGGACGCTTAACCGACTGCGCCACCCAGGCGCCCCTAAAATTCTGTTTTTTATAGTATACAATTTAATATGTACATTCTCCATCCTGAATATTCTTTTATTTAGACTTTCCATGTAATAGAGAATCATTCTAAGATTTGATTATTAATGTCAACTGAGATTTTAATTTGCATAGTCAGTTTTCAACTGTAAAGGTTATACATGTTAATCTCTCAGAAATCGTATATAAAAGTCCCAATTTTGATGCCCTTAACTTACTTATATGTGGTTTTGGTTTTAGGTTGGCTTTGATATGAGCAAAGAAGCTGCTAGAAAGTGCTATGAGAAATCTGGCCTGAGACCAAGTGATATTGATGTCATAGAACTTCATGATTGCTTTTCTGTCAATGAACTCCTTACTTATGAAGCACTGGGACTCTGTCCAGAAGGTAATATCTTTGGTGAGATGCAGATTAACTTAGTAAAGTCACTGAGGACATTTCAGTTTTGCCATTAAAAAAAGGAATTCACTAATTGCCTTTCCTTTCATGTTGACTCTGCCATACTGTGCAAAGTAAATGTAAGCTATCCCAATACTGGACTTTTTAGAGCATGTAGTCTTGGATAATACCACCACTGAGGTAATAGGTTATACAAATAATTTGTATTATGTGTATCAGAGGAACTTAAAATGAATTGTTAAGTAAAAAAAAAAAAAAAAAGGATAAAAATTACATATGTACTTCCAGATATTTCACATTGTATTTTTTTTTCCCAGACAGGGAGCATGAGGCGGGGGAGAGGGGTAGAGGGAGAGAGAGAGAGTATCTTAAGCAGGCAACATGGTCAGTGTAGAGCTGGACATGGGGCTGGAGCCCATGACCCTGGGATCATAACCTCAGCCGAAATCAAGAGTTGGGCACCTCAACTGACTGACCCACCCAGGTGCCCCTTGGTTCTTTTTTTTTTTAAGTTTATTTATTTATTTTGAGAGAGAGCGTGCCCATGCATGAGAGCTGGGAAGGGGCAGAGAGGGAGGGAGAGAGAGAATCGCAAGCAGGCTCTATGCTAATGTGGAGACCAGTGCAGGGCTTGATCCCACGAACCCTGAGATCCTGACTTGAGCTGAGATCAAGAGTTGGATGCTTAACTGACTAAGCCACCCACGTTCCCCCATATTGTGTTTGAATAAAGACTTGCAGAAAGGAAAATGTGAAAACTAGTTGGTGAGATCTGGAGGATTTTTTTTCTTTTCTTTTATAAAAAGGTTGTATTATTTTTCATTACCATAAGCAGTGTATGAGAGTTTGAGTTGCTTCACATCCTCACCAATATTGATATGGTCAGTTTTAAATGTTTTAGCCACTCAAAAGAGTATGTGATGTCCTGCAGCATTCAGATAAAAAAAGAAATAAATGGCATCCAGATTGGTAAGGAAGAAGTAAAACTGTCACTATTTGCAAATGACATGATGCTATATATAGAAGACTCTAAAGACTCCACTAAAAAACTATTAGAACTAATAAGTAAACTCAAGAAAGTTGCATGATACAAAATGAGCATACAGAGATCTCTTGCATTTCTATACACTAATAATGAAGTAGCAGGAAGAGAAATTAGGGAAACAATTCCATTTACAATTATACCAAAAAGAATAAAACACCTAGGAATAAATTTAACCAAGGAGGTGAAAGTGTTTTATACTCTGAAAATTATAAGACATAGAGGAAAGAAACTGAAGATGACACAAAGAGATATACCATGCTTATGGATTGGAAGAATGAATATTGTGAAAATATCCATAAGAATATTCCCAGAGGAATGTATAGATTCAATGTAATCCCTATTAAGATACCAATAGTATCTTTCATAGAACTAGAACAGATACTTCATTTTTTTAATGTTTATTTTTATTTTTGAGAGAGAGAGAGAGAGCACAAGGTGGGAAGGGACAGAGAAAGAGGGACAGAGGGTCCAAAGCAGGCTTCTTGCTGACAGTGTCAAGCCCAATGTGGGGCCTGAACTCACGAACCTCGAGATCATGACCTGAGCTGAAGTCAGATGCTCAACCAACTGAGCCACCAAGGTGTACCTAGAACAGATCATTCTAAAATTTGTATAGAACTATTAAGGACCTCAAATAGCGAAAGCAATCTTGAGAAAGAAGAATAATAGCTGGAGGTATCCCAATCTCTGATTTCAAGATATACTACAAAACTGTAGTAATCAAAACAGCATGACACTGGCATAAAAATAGGCACATAGATCACTGGAACAGGAGAGTCCAGAAATAAGCCCACTTCTTGTATGGTCAATTAATCCACAACTAAGGAGGCAAGAATATACAATGGGAAAAGACAGTCTCTTCAGTAAATAGTGCTAGGAAAACTGGACAGCCAAATTGGACCACTTTCTTACACCATACACAAAAATAAACTCAAAATGGATTAAAGACCTAAAGTTCAGACCTGAAACCATAAAACTTTTAAAAGAAAACATAGGTGGTAATCTCTTGGACACATTAACCTTAGCAACATTTTAATGGATATGTCTCCTCAGGCAAGGGAAACAAAAGCCACAATAAACTTTTGGGACTACACCAAAATAAAAAGCTTTTACACAGCAAAGGAAGCTATCAACAAAACAAAAAGGCAACTTCCTGAATGGGAGAAGATATTTGCAAATGATATATCTGATGAGTTAATGTCCAACATATATAAAGAATTTATATAAGTCAACATGAAAAAACCCAAATAATCTGATTAAAAAATGGGTAGAGGACCTGAATAGGCATTTTCCAGAGAAGACATACAGATGGCCAACAGACACATGAAAAAGATTGTGAACATCACTCGTCGTCAGAGAAATGCAAATCAAAGCCGCAATGAGATACCACTTCCCATCAGTCACAATACCGAATATCAAAAAGACAAGAAATAAGTGTTGGCAAGGATGTAGAGAAAAGAGAACACTTATGCACAGTTGATGGGAATATAAATTGTTATAAACACTGTGGAGAACAGTATGGAAGTTCCTCGGAAAATTAAAAATAGAGGGCACCTGGGTGCTTCAGTTGTTAAGCATCTGACTTCAGCTCAGGCCATGATCTCACAGTTTATGAGTTTGAGTCCCACATTGGGTGAGCTTGAGCCCTGCATTGGGTGAGCACTAGCCATGCTTTGGATGAACAGGAGCCCTGCTTTGAGTGAGCCCCGCTTCTCTCTCTCTCTCTCTTCCCTTTCTCTCTCTCTGCCCCTCCTGGGATTCTCTCTCTCTCTCTGCTTCTTGTTCACTTGTGCCCTCTCTCTCTCTCTCTCTCTCTCAAAAAAATATATAAAAAAAAATAGAAACATCATGCAATCCAGTAACCCACTACTAGGTATTTACCCAAAGAAAGCAAAAACACTAATTTGAAAAGATATATGCACCCCTATGTTTATTGCAGCATTATTTACCACAGCCACAATATGGGAGCAACCCAAGTGTCCATCAGTAGATGACCGGATAAAGATGGTGTGTGTGTGTGTGTGTGTGTATACACACACATATACGTACATATGTATACATGTATACATATATATACATATATACACACATATATATACATATATATTTACAATGGAATATTACTTGGCCATAAAAAAGAATGAGATCTTGCCATTTGTGACAACATGGATAGATGTAGAGGGTATTATGCTAAGTAAAATAAGTCAGACAGAGAAAGTCTAGTTTTCTTCTTTTCTTGGTTTTGGCATTAGAGTTACGTTGGCCTCATAAAACAAATTGACCATTTAATATTTTCTGTAACCATTCTATATTTTCTGACAAAGTTTGTGTAACCTAAAGAATTTACCAATGTAATCAAGTAGTTTTAAGTTTTCTTTTTGGGAAAGTTGTTGATAAAAAATTTGTTAATAGATATGGGTCTCTTCAGATTTTCTGTGTCTTCCAGTGTCTATCAATTTTTGTAAGTTGTATTTTTAAAGAAATTTACCCATTTCATTTAAGTTGTCAAATTTATTGTCTGAACTTGTGTGAAGTATTCTCGTATTATTCTTTTTTTTTTAAGTTTATTTATTTAAAGAGAGAAAGCACGAGAGAAAGCAACCATGAGTGGGGAGGGGGAGAGAGAGAGAGAGAGAGAGAGAGAGAGAGAGAGAGAGAATCCCAAGCAGCTCCATGCTGTCAACACAGAGCCTGACTTGGGGCTCTATCCCACAAACTGTGAGATCATGACCTAAGCTGAACTCAAGAGTCAGATGCTTAATCATTTTAAACATTTAAAAAAATTTTTGAACTGAATAATTATGAAATATATCAAATTTTGTAGAAGGTAGCTAAAATACTGCTTAGAGGAAAATGTGCAACTTTAAATATTTACATTTGAAAAGGAGAAAGATCTAAAATAAATGACCTAAGGTTCTCTTGTAAGAAACTTAAAAGAAGAAAACCAAAGTAAACCCAAAGTAAGTTAAAGAAAGTTAAAATTGAAGAGCCAAAATCAATGAAATGGAAAAAACAGACAATAAAGAAAATTAACAAAGCCAAAGCTGAATCTTCATAAAGCTCAACAAAACTGACAAACCTCTACCTAGGTAGGATCAAGATAAAAGAAGAACACCAATCTCCAATACAAGGAATAAAAAAGAAGTTATCACTATAGATCCTATAGACATTAAAAGAATAATAGGAGAGGGACACCTGGGTGGCTCATTTGGTTCAGTGTCCAACTCTTGATTTCGGCTCAAATTATGATCTCGCATTTCGTGAGATTGAGCCCCACGTTGGGCTCTGTGCTGACAACATGGAACCTGCTTGGGATTCTCTCTCCTTCTCTCTCTGCCCCTCCCTCCCTCAAAGTAAATAAATAAACATTAAAAAAATTTAATATCCAAGTATTTAGAATTTTCCTGGATATATTACTGTTAATTGCTTTCTAATTGTGCTATAGTAAGAGAATACACTTTGATTTTGATCCTTTCAAATTTATGATTTTTATTTTATGGCTCAACATGTGGTATATATTGGTGAATTTATCTATCATTGCACTTGGAAATTATGCAGATTCTGCAGTTATCAGATGTAATGTTCTAAACATATCAATTAAATTGAGATGATTGATAGGATTTTTCAGATCTGTGTCTCTAATGATTTATTTGTTTTGCTGTTATCATTTGCTGAGAGGGGTGTTAAAATCTCCTACATAAATTGTGGAATGGTCTCTCTCCCTTCTAGTTCTATCAATTTTTGCTTTATTTTGCAAGCACAAGCACATTTATAGTTGTATATCTTCTGTTTTTTTCATTATGAATATCTTGCTTTATGTCTGGTTATAGTCTTTGTTTAGAAGTCTCTTTTTGTCTGACTAACATAGTTGCTCCAACCTTTTTATGCATACTGTTTGCATGATATATATTTTCTATTCATTAGCTTTTAATCTATTTATATTGTTTATCTCTTGTAGGTAGTAGTGTATCATTTTTTAGCCTTTGTCAATTTCTACCTTTTTACTGGAGTATTTAAATCTGCTCTAATACAGTAACCATTAACTATGTATAATTATTGAATCCTTGAAATGTGGCTGTTCCAAATTGAGATGTGTTGTGTGAAGTACACATTGGATTTTGAAAACTTAATATGAAAAATAGAATGTAAAGTATTAATTTTTTTACTGCTTACATGTTAAAATGAAATAGTTTGGATATATTGGGTTAAATAAAATGTATATTAAACAAAGTATATGTTAGAAAATTTTAAAGTACATATGTGATTTGCATTATATTTCTGTTGGACAGTGTGACTTAGATTATTAAGATCATTAACTTGACCACTTTTATCTCTTACCTGTTGTGCTGTTTTTTGTTCTGTTCTCCCTCTCCTGCTTTCTTTCGGATTATTTGAATATTTTTATTTTATGTTTTTATTTTTTGGTTTTAAATGTATATTTTTATTTCTTAAAGATAGTTTTTTAAAAAAAGTTTATTTATTTATTTATTTTGAGAGAGAGAGAGCACATGGGGAGGGGCAGAGAGAGAGGGAGAGAGTGAATACCAAGTAGGCTCCACACTGTCAGTACAGAGCCTGATGTGGGGCTCAAACTCAAAAACTGTGGGACATTGACCTGAGCTGAAATCAAGAGTCAGAGGCTTAACTTCCTGAACCACCCAGGTGACCCTATTTATTTCTGAGAGAGAGAGAGAGAGAGAGAGAGAGAGAGAGAGAGAGAGAAAGAGAGAGAGAGAGAGAGAATATTCATGCGTATAAGTGGGGGAGAGGGAGAGAGGGAGAGAGAGAATCCCAAGCAGGCTCCACACTGTCAGTGCAGAGCTGGATGCAGGGCTTGATCCCATGAATTGTGAGATCATGACCTGAGCCAAAGTCAAGGGTCAGATACTTAACCAACTAAGCCACCCAGGCACCCCTATTTGAATACATTTAGTATGACTTTTATTTTGTGTATTGAACTTTGGCCATATCTCTTTAGTTTCTTTGTTTTTTAATTTAATTTAATTGTATTGTATTGTATTGTATTGTATTGTATTGTATTGTATTTTCAAGTTAGTTAACATACAGTATAGTCTTGGCTTCAGGAGTAGAACCCAGTGATTCATCTCTTACATATGACACCAGTGCTCATCCCAAGAAGTGCCTTCCTTAATGCTCATCTGCCACCCATTTAACACCCCCAGTTTTTTTGGTTTTTGTTTTTGTTTTTGTTTTAGTGGTTGCAGGGTTTCTTAACCTCAATGTTGTTGATGAATTAGATTATTCTTGGTCTTGGGGGTTGTGTATTGCAGGAAGTTTAGCAGCATTCCTGGTTTCTACCCACGAAATGCCTAATACTTCTAATACATAGAAATAAGGGATCCTCTTCTCTGCCTCTCTCCTCTGTGAACTTTCTCTTTTACTCTCTGACCTGTATGGGTTTCTTTTCCTGGTTCCTCTGGTTAGAAAGATGGAGTTTCTGTTAGAGTTTTGGCTACCTATGCTTCCCTACTGCCAGTAATGCTCCAGGATGGTGCTCACCCTTGGAACAAAGCTGTTGAGAGAGCCTAAAAAGAGAAAACTTGGAATTTACCCTTGTATAGTGGCTTCTCCAAGTTTTAACTCTCCTTGATTCCCCTGCATTTGTTGACTTTTCAGAGTCTTCAAGTAGTTGTTTTTTGTATTTTATCTAGTGTTTTATATTGTAAACAGTGGGAGACACAGGCTATAGTGAATATATATGCTATGCTGCTTTAGTAGAACTGGAACATAATCTCAAGGTTTTAAATATATACACATTTTGATATATGATGATGACTTTCAAAATTATATCCCTAGCTTACACCACTTCCCTGATCTCTAGACTTATATGTCCAGCTGCCTATTTTTCAAGAGTTTTTTGGATGTCTCATTAGTATCTCAAATCCAAGTCCAAATTGAGTTTCTGCTGTGACCCAGACTTCCTCCTTCCTCAGTCTTCCCCATCCTCCTGTTGCTCCAGTTCCTCTCTTTCTTTCATAGCCCCCTTTGAATCCATCTCTAATTCCTGGTGGCTATGGACTCTGCCTTCTAAATATATCCAGAATACAACCATATCTTACCACTTTTTATCACTACCAGCCTAGTCCAGACCACCGTTATTTCTCACTTACATTATTGCAGTAGTCTCATAACTGGCACCCCTTCTTCTGCCTTGTCTCCTTATGGTTTATTTCCTATAATGAAGCTTTCATGGTCCTGTTAAAAGCATACAGCAGATCAATATCATTCCTCTGATCGTCTCATTCAGGAGTAAAAGCCAAATGTGATCGGTCCCTTTTATTCCCCTCTCACATCTTTCTGACTTCTACATCTCCAACTCTTTTACTTTGCTGCAGCTGCATTGGGCTCTTTCCTCAAACACTCCAGACTTACTTCTAGCACAGGGCCTTTCTTTGTTCCACATATCCATATGATTTGCTCCCTTATTCCCTTAAGGTCTTTGACCAAATGTCAAAGTGGAAGACTTCTCCCATAATTTGGTTTAAAATGTGAACTCCTTACCCTGTCTTTTTGGTCCCAACACTTACTGTACCCCCTTTCCTGCCTTTACCCCACCCCATGGTGCTTATCACCACTCTATTATATATCTTACTTTCATTACATATTGTCTGTCTCTTCCTTACACCTCTCCTGACAGTGAAGTTAATTCCATTAGAACGGGGATATTTGCTTCATTATTGCTGTATCCCCTAGTTTCCAGTGCAGTTTTTGGCACATAATTGCTTTCTATTTATTTTCTTATCGGTGGCCCATAAGAATGGTTGTTACAGTACTTTCATCTCTGGATCACTTTTAGTTGATGGGCTCAAGATATTGCCAGTGGAATCTTCTAATACTTAATAGGTTGTATATATTATAAAAAAGAAAATGCAGTGAATTATTCCATTCTTGGGGTTGGTTTGTATTCAGTCTGCTATTACTTGGTATAGTAACAATATTTAGGAGTTCTAAAAGCAGTAATGGCAGGTAGAATACCTGTTATGACCAGAGCCTTGTATCAGGCTCTATGTCAGAAACACCAAAAAATAAAAGAATGCCTCAGTGGATGGTTTTTAATCTACAACCTAGATTTATTTTTTATTTATTTATTTATTTATTTATTTATTTATTTATTTATTTTTAAAATTTTTTTCAACGTTTTTATTTATTTTTGGGACAGAGAGAGGCAGAGCATGAACGGGGGAGGGGCAGAGAGAGAGGGAGACACAGAATCGGAAACAGGCTCCAGGCTCTGAGCCATCAGCCCAGAGCCCGACGCGGGGCTCGAACTCACACACCGCGAGATCGTGACCTGGCTGAAGTCGGACGCTTAACCGACTGCGCCACCCAGGCGCCCCAAATCTACAACCTAGATTTAAAGTGAAATTAGAAGTGTTAGTCATAGGGGTGTCTGGGTGGCTCAGTCAGTGGAGCATGTGACTTTTGATCTCAGGATTGTGAGTTTGAGCCCTACATAGGGTGTAGAAATTACTTAAAAATAAACTCATAAAAAAAAAGAAGTGTGAGTCATAAAAAATTTTGTGATTAGTGTGTTTCATTTTACCAATAGAGAAACTCTTTGGTTTTTGAAGGCAATAAAATATATTGGTTAAGAACATGGGCTATGAAGCCAGGCTGCCTGATGATTAATCCTAAATTAGTCCCCTGCTGTTGCCTTGGCTAGTTACTTAACATCTATGTGACTGTTGCCTCATCTGTAAAATGGGAATGATAACATGTACTTCATAGTGTTGAGGATTAAATTATGTAGATATATGTAATAATTAGAACAAGGCCTGACACAAAGGGAGGACATAAAAGCTATTAGCTATCTCTGACAGTACCATAACCACCATCTTTCTTTGGAGGTTCCACTTCATTATCAGAAATACCAGCTGGAAGAATATTTTATAGCCTACATGGATTTTTATTTACTCCTTAACCACCTGGAAGAATGACCAGAGAGTTGATAGAAATGTTGAAGCCACCAAGCATGTAATTTTCATTTTCTTTTAAGCTTATGCTTATGGCTCAACAGTATTTTCATCTACTTCATTTCATCCCTTCATTTCATGTCCCATGCTCTCCCCTCGGCTTGCTGGGAATGTTTATAGATCATATAACGGTGCAATTGAAAATAAAAATGAATACATTGGGCACAATTATGGATTTTTAAAGCTGATGCAATTATTTTAGTTATAGTATTGGATCCACTTCCATTCTTCAGGGTCTTTGAATCTCTGTTATATTTGTAGCAATTTTGGAAGCCAGAGAGCTCTTAAGCAATTCTAAATAGGAACTCTGTTTAATGTATGAAATGTTCTTAAAATATAAATCTTTATTACTCAGTATTTATTATGTAGCTTTTAGAAGTGCTTATATCAGGGGGTGCCTGGGTGGCTCAGTTGGTTAAGCATCCAACTTCGGCTCAGGTCATGATCTCAGTGTTTGTGGGTTCAAGCCCTGTGTCAGCTCTATGCTGACAGCTCAGAGCCTGGAGACTGCTTTGGATTCTGTGTCTCCCTCTCTTTCTGCCCCTCCCCCATACTCTCTTTCTCTCTCAAAAATAAATAAACATTAAAAATTTTTTTTAAAACAGAAGTGCTTACTTATATCAGTTTGATATTAGTTTGAACTGTTAAGAAATGTTTACTATAAGAAGATCTTGGCTATACTGAAATTAAAAAAAAAAGTATCACTTGGACCAATGTTATTTTTAACCTTTGTGAATATTATTTTTCCTTTAGGGCAAGGTGGAAAACTGGTTGATAGGGGAGATAATACTTACGGAGGAAAGTGGGTCATAAATCCTAGTGGTGGATTGATTTCAAAGGGACATCCACTGGGAGCTACAGGTAATACTACACACACATTTCCTAATTTTTTTGTTATCATTTTTTATATAAGTGTGAATGGTTTAGCCATTGATTTGAATGAAGGATTGTATTCTCTGAACCTGGTAGCCAGTGCTTTAAATGATTATTTAGTCATGTTATTTTAAATTTTCCTTTAAGTATAGTGCATTTTAATAATCTTAACTGATGAAAATTTGAATTACATGAAACTCTAAATTCAACATACATATATTTTTTAAAATATTTTTTTAATGTTTATTTATTTATTTTGAGAGAGAGAGAGAGAGAGCGAGCGTGCAAGCAGAGGAGGGCTCAGAGAGAGAGAATCCTAAGCAGGCTCCACACTTTCAGTGCAGAGTCTGATGTGGGGCTCGAACCCATGAACCATGAGATCACAACCCGAGCCCAAGTCAGGCACCTAACTGACTGAGCCACCCAGGCGCCCCAACATACATATATTTTTTGAGTTTGATTATTTTCAAATAGGTGTACAATTTAAATTAAAATGTTCCAAATAGAGATCTTGCTAGACCTGCTGGATGGATAAGAATAACTTGAAATGAGCACATTATTTGTATATAGTTGTATATGTGGTTGGTGTTACATGGAAATTTTTTTCTCTGGAGAATTGGACTAGAAGTTATGAAATAAGAATTTTACTTTGACTTTACTGCCGATTGGCCATGTGACTATTTTGATTAGTTATCAGTCAATTAATCACTTTGAATCTTAGTTTCCTTAATTGTAAAATGAAATTATACCAAAAAAGTTTATAAAATAATTTAGTACTAAAATCTGGGATTTGTTTTTATGAAGATAGCTGAGCTTTGTATTTTTTCATATTGTCTTATATATTAAATATTTTATAAATTATTACAAATTCCAAAATAGAGAAGTTAGAATTAATAGTGTATTCATTATAGCAATTAACTGGTTTATTTTTCTTTACCACTTAAATTTAGTAAGCTTATTATCTAGTGAATAGATACTTGTAAACAGAGAGTAAGAGGTAGACAAATGTGCACACATAGATAGTTACAGTATAAGGTGCCACCTTGTTATTTATTTTGTCTGGTTTGTTCTTTGGTTCTTTTCTCTTTTTTGTGCTTTTTGTTCATTGGGTGTTTTTTAGTATTTTATTTTCTCTTTTCTGTTGAATTATTTCTTTTTCTTATTTCTTAGTGGTTGCTGTAGAATGTGCAACATACATCTTTAATTTAACCACAGTCTACCTTCAAATAATGTTATGCCATTTTACATATAATGTAAGGGACTTTTACAACAGCATATTTCCAAGCACTTCCAAAATATTTGTAAACCCCACAGTATACTATTGTTATTATTGCTCTGAACAATCCAGTATATTTCGAAGTAATCTGAAAATGAGGGGAATGAGAGTGATATCACTGGGAGTGACAGAATAACAATATCTGACAAATACTCTCCTTTATAAAAGTACTAAGAACATTTGCAAAAATTATCAAGACTGGGGCACCTGGGTGGCTCAGTTGGTTAAGCCTCCAACTCTATCTCAGCTCAGGTCTTGATCTCAAGGTTGTGAGTTCAAGCCCCACATTGGGCTCCGCACTGGGTGTGAAGCCTACTTAATAAAAAAAAAATTGTCAAGATCAAGTTTTTACAGAACTCTGGAAATTAACCAAAGGGTTGCAACAATCTGGGGGAACATTTTTAAAAGCAGTCTGCTGAATCTCCATAAGAACACTAAGCTTTAATGGCGTTTTGACTTGCTGTAATACCACTCCCCCTTGCCCCAGCTCCATGGTAGTCTTGAAAGCAGTAGCCTGCAATCATGGTAGAAACCAGCAGCCTGGCCAGCACTGGAGGAGTCAAAATGGAATTGGAGTTCTTTCAAAGCCCCATTCTTAAAGAATTGTCATTATTTGACCTGACAGTTCCCTGGTAAACCATTCTTAAAATGCTTGTCTTTATGTAACCTGACACAGAACTTGCAGAGTATTTTCTCCAGAATCACTTGTTAAGAATAATTAACAACAATTGGCTTAACAACATAGGTGCCTGAGGTGCTGATAATTGGGACAAAAGACCCAACCAAAAACCTTAAAAGAAGGGGCGCCTGGGTGGCGCAGTCGGTTAAGCGTCCGACATCAGCCAGGTCACGATCTCGCGGTCCGTGAGTTTGAGCCCCGCGTCAGGCTCTGGGCTGATGGCTCGGAGCCTGGAGCCTGTTTCCGATTCTGTGTCTCCCTCTCTCTCTGACCCTCCCCGTTCATGCTCTGTCTCTGTCTCAAAAATAAATAAACATTAAAAAAATAATAATAAATAAAAATAAATAAGTAAATAAAAATGTTAAAAAAAAAAGAAAAAAGAAAACCATTACATACAGGGGAAATCCCATAAGGCTGTTAGCTGATTTTTTAGCTGAAACTTTGCAGGCCAGAAGGAAATGGCATGATATATTCAAAGTGCTTAAAAAAAAAAAAAGAAAACCTGCAACCAAGAATATTCTATCCAGCAAGGCCGTCTTTCAGAATAGGAGAGATAAAGAGTTTTCCAGAGAAACACAAGTTAAAGGAGTTCATGACCACTAAACCAGCCCTATAAGAAATGTTAAAGGGGACTCTTTGAGTAGAAAGGAAAGACCATAAGTAGGAGTAAGAAAAGTAGGAAGCACAAAAGCAGTAAAAATAAGTATACTTATAAAAATAAGTCAAGAGATTCACAGAATAAAGGATGTAAATTATGACACCCTATATCTAAAATATGGGGTTGGGGAGGAGAGTAAATAATAGGTTCAAACTTAAGTGACTATCGACTGAACATGCACTGCTGTATGCATAAAATGTTACATATAAACCTAATAGTAACCACAAATCAAAAACCAGTAATACATAATGCAAAAAATAAAGAGAAAAGAATCCAAGTATATCACTAAAGCCAGCAAACCGTGAGAGAAGAGAGCAAGAGAAGAAAGGAACGGAGAAGAACTATAAAAACAAACATAAAACAAGTAACAAAATGACAATAAGTATATACCTATAAATAATTACTTTAAATGTAAACGGACTAAACACTCCAATGAAAAGACAGAAGGTGATGGAATGGATAGGAAAGCGAGACTATCTACATGCTGCCTACAAGAAACTGAAACGCTAAGTTGAAAAGATAAATGCATCCCTATGTAAATTGCAGCTTTTTTTACAGTAGCTAAATTATGGAAGCAGCCCAAGTGTCCATCAATAGATGAATGGATAAAGATGTACTATATATAATGGAATATTACTCAGACATAAAAAAAAAATGAAATCTTGCTATTTGCAACAGCATGGATGGATCTGTAGGGCATACTGCTAAGTGAAATAAGCCAGAGAAAGACAAATACCATATAATTTCATTCATGTGGAATTTAAGAAAAAAAAATGAACAAAGAAAAAGACCAAAAGGAGATTCTAACTATGGAGAACAAACAGATGGTTACCAAAGGGTAGGTGGGGTGGGGGGTGGGGGGTAAAATAGGTGAAGGGGATTAAGAGTAACCTTTTTTTTTTTTTTTAAGTTTATTTTGAGAGAGAGGAGAGAGGGAGACAATGAGCAGGGGAGGGGCAGAGAGAGAGAGAGAGGGAGAGAGAGAATCTGAAGCAGGCTCTGCACTGATAGTGGGGCTCACAAATTGTGAGATCATGACCTGAGTCAAAATCAAGAGTCAGATGCTTAACTGATTGAGCTACCCAGGTGTGGCAAGAGTAAAATAATATTGATGAGCATTGAGTAATCTATAGAATTGTTGAATCATTATATTGTATACTTCTAACTAATACAACACTATGTGTTACCTATACTGGAACTAAATTTTTATTTTTATTTTTATTTTTATTTTTATTTTTATTTTTATTTATTTATTTATTTATTTATTTATTTATTTATTTATTTATTTATTTAATATATGAAATTTATTGACAAATTGGTTTCCATACAACACCCAGTGCTCATCCCAAAAGGTGCCCTCCTCAATACCCATCACCCACCCTCCCCTCCCTCCCACCCCCCATCAACCCTCAGTTTGTTCTCAGTTTTTAACAGTCTCTTATGCTTTGGCTCTCTCCCACTCTAACCTCTTTTTTTTTTTTTTCCTTCCCCTCCCCCATGGGTTCCTGTTAAGTTTCTCAGGATCCACATAAGAGTGAAACCATATGGTATCTGTCTTTCTCTGTATGGCTTATTTCACTTAGCATCACACTCTCCAGTGGAACTAAATTTTTAAAAAGACAAAAAGTAGCAGTTTGCAATAGAGACAGTGATTTAAATTCTTCTTTCAGACAGCTTCCTCACTCTCATATAAAAAAAACTCCTTTTTCTTTTTTTTTTTTTTTTTTGAAACTTTTTTCATCCCAGAGATGAATGTGGCATTTCAGGTTGTGTGGTTTTTTTTTTTTAAAAATGTTTATTTATTTATTTTTTGGGTGGGGGAAGAGCAGAGACAGAGGGAGATAGAGAATCCCAAGCAGGCTCCACCTTGTCAGCATAGAGCCCAATGTGGGGCTTGAATCCATGAACTGCGAGATCATGACCTAGGCTGAAATCAAGAGTCAGAATTTAACCAACTAGTTACCCAGGTGCCCCTCAGGCT